>NC_086287.1:7680566-8280566 GCF_963924245.1 Chroicocephalus ridibundus | reverse complement strand
AAAGTGGATAAGAGAAATAAGAATGAGGGGCTATATATGTAGCACAAGAACACAACTGAAAGCCCACAATGAATACAGTTTCATTAAGATGCTAAAGCAAACTTCCAGCCAAATCAACTAAAATAAACAGGTATCAGTATGATACATGGCTATGTTTTGAAAAATGAGCTCTTAACAAAAATCAGTAGGAAGCCTTTACGGTGAAAAGATAATTTGATCATGAAAAATGCCTCTAGTAACTGTTTCATGGAAAGGCCGTTTTGTTAGTGTGACTTCTTGTCTAGCAGCTGAGGATACTTAAGTAAACCACTTTAATTTGTCAAAATTATGTTCTTCCAAACTTTGTGGGTTTATATGCTGCTCTGCCAAATATCTGGATGGACTTAAATTTTTTTTTTTTTTTTGCATTATAGCACAGTATTCTAGGTAATCAGAAAAAGTAGTGAAGGAGGATTTCTATATTAATCACTTCACAGAACACTTTTCTTTTTAAAACTACTTAGTCTGTTTTGGTCTGAGCATTTGTGATTTGCTAAAAATCCTTCAACCACAGTGGGAGTTTTGGTGATGCAAAGACTGCAGAACTGGAATGTCATTTTTTTCAGTGGCTTTGTAAAATGTAAAATTGGAATGAGAGTCTGGATGAAAATAATATCCCTGGTCCTTCTGTCATTACATGAGGAAGCTACAGTCTTTCAAATGTGTTTCTGTCCATAGTATGCTGCCTAAGGTCTTATCTTTTAAAGACTAAAATAAACAAGAATTTTGGAGATACCACTATTAATATTGCTGCAACAGTTATCCTTGAATGGGTTGGTTTGAAGTAAGATGTGCTTCTTGTAGCCCTAGCGAACTCATAAGGCAACAGCCTTATGATTGTGCTTATGTTGATTATAATTGGATTGCCAATTGCTGCCAGGTCATACTAACTGCATCACTAAAAACCAGATTTCTGTTAGTTTACTCTTGTACTTGGATCAGACTCAAAGTTTCTGAGGATTTCTTCTTTTCTCCAATCATACTTAGCCCATACAGGGTTTCTCATGTAATGCATACGGAGTTGTCCATAATGACTTCCTTCCTCTCTGTTGAATTTCTGAATACATCATCTTTGGAGTCACTGCTCTCTCTCCTTTTTGTACCAGTTCATTCTCCACAGTCAATCTGTATTTTCATTCCTTGCGTTCATGACCACAGCCGGAATTTATTTCTGTGACATCTTGATCCACGATTTCTTTTAAAAGGTTCACCACATCATTGCTCTGCTTCTCTCTGCTTGCTTCTGTACATCAGTAAATGCTGTGGGATCATGTGACGTTTCCTTCAAGACTTTCTATTATACGGCATCTTGTTCTTCTAAAACTGTACAAGAAATGCTCTCCCAGGGAACCTTTTTTTGGCCCTTATTTTACTCTCTGGGTTGTATCTCGGCACATATGTCTTTTTATGATCTCTGTGTATCTGTGAATTAGACAGTGTCATAAATAGGAAGTGAACTAGAAGAGGATAACATAGCCACAAGCTAGAAGAGGAAAACAAAACACCAAAGCAATGAAGTATCATTGTGGATACTCTGTGATAGGGGATGAAATGGAAAAACATCAACTCCAATGCACAAAAATGCTTTTTGTACATTAAAGTTTGCAGGCACAATTAGTGTATTTTATTAGACTGGGAAATGGTTGGGAAAATAGACAGAGGCACATAAACTCTTTCACAGGCATATTTTTTTTAAAAAAAACTTCCCATTTTCTTTTAGATATGGTACAATTATTTTATCTAATACTACCTCACCATTCTAAATCTTGCTTTACTGAGATCCTTAGGCTACCATACAAATGCTGTAGCAGGCAACACTATAACAGGATACTGTTGGCGTGTGAGAAATCTTTAATATTTTGAATCATAAATCAATTTCAGCCAAGAGATATGGAGAGAGAATCAAATCCTGGGTTAAAAAAAGAGGTGGTAGACTGTAGGCACTTGACAGACTGGACTGGGGAGGAGTCACCCTTTGTACATTTTGCCAACAAAATTGGCACTTGTGTCTTCACTAGGAAAAGAGCTGTGCCCTCAGTTTGTGTAAATTTGCAAGTTAATGTAACACAAAAGCCAACTGTGCTGTGCCCTAGAAGTTCTGCCACCTGCTCTGTATCAGATGCAATACAGGTCCTATAAATGCTGTGTGGTTTTATGGTTGGCAGTTTCTGTCGAGGGCAGAATAAGCACGTGGGAGCTTCTGTGAATGAACTGTGCTATGAAGCTAAGGCAGTTTATTTTTAAGGGAGTCAGCAAGTCAAACATACTAAAACCTATCTGTCGAAAGCGCTATCTTTGAGCAACTTTGTAGCCAAGGAGGACAAATCTGTGAGTCCTTTCAGAAATGAAGCCCTAGGAATGCCAGTCTTCAAATATTTGTAAGAGTGCTAGTAGCTGTGATACCCGAGTCGTTCATTACTCAAGGCGAAGCCAAAAAGTGAATCACAGAGGACAGGCTCACAATGTTGAATGCAAGAGCAAAACAAAATATTTCTTTAATACAGGAATTATGCTGATGCTTACTATGAATACTTAAAAGTATTCCTTTTATTTCTTCTTGTGGTTTTTTTTTTTTTTTTTTTTTTTTGTTCTGAAAATCCTAATCCCAAGCACAACTGCAGACAGAAACTGCCTTGCTACAGGTAGGCCAGACTTCTGTTTCTGCATTTTTTTCATGCAGGAGTGACTTCCACTGGTCCAGTCAGAGTTTATAATAAAGCAGCCCTGGTGCAGCTTAATGTGCCTCACTTAAAGTGTATCTGTTCCTTAACTGCGTGAAAATAATATCCGTCCTGTAAAAAAGAACATGCAGTTGTCATTCCTAGTAGTCCTACTTACTGCGCATTAGGACCCATCCACTTCTTACAAATCTATTGTGAATGTGGAAACTTATAGTACGTCCACAGGGTCTCTTAGCCTTGGGTTGTTTCTAATTTTGATACCACTTCTCTTTTCATTAGTGGGTTTCAAAGACAGCTGATATTGTCACTAATACTCTCGCTTCCCATGTAAGCAATATATGTTGTATTTTAAAATACGTTCACACCAAGAGGAGAAATCTACAGTTTCATGAAGGTAGCTTCTCATTTTCTGTTTTCATAGCCTATTTTCTGGATAGCTGTATTGCCGGTTCTGTTACCCTGCTCTGCTGGTTTCAAAGAGCTATAGCACAATTTCTTGGGAAAAGTCTTGAAGCCTTGCTATATTTTCACTGTGGCATTTCAGTCTTTTTGGTTTAGTCTGTACAGCTGTATTTTTCTTCCTCATGATTTGCTGTTTGGTGCAGTAAAAGTATTCTTTTGCAGATATAACGGATCTCAAGAGTGTCCTTTGGGTGAGGATGAACTTTATCAGATAAAGGTTTCAACTGTCTTCATCTGCTTTTGTTAGTATGGAGGTAGCTATTTGTAGTTATTTTTTGTTGAGGTCCATTGAAATGTCAAAGGTGTGTAAAACATCCCCTTATGACGTATAAGCTCACCATGAACAGTTGAAAAAAATTGAAAATTGAATCGGTATTATTCTTTGCTTGAATGTGATACTTGACTATTGTACTGCTGAGTTAAGCTACTTAAAAACAGAGAGTAATAGCATCCTTGATGACTAAATAAAACAGTTAAATGTTATCTGTCCTTGTCATGATGTGTCAATTCCCTTCAAAAATAATGCTATCGAAGAGGCTGTAGAAGTAAAACTTGAGATTTCCAGTGTCGCCAACGCATTAAATGAAGCATTAGTAGAACTGTGGCTGTGGGTAATACGAAATGAAGATTTAGCATTAAAAAAAGTTTTATTAGGAGGCTAACCTAAAGGGAAGAAGACTTGCTGTAACCGAGGAAGAATCTGAGGATAAGAGGTAAGGGTGGAAAGAGCCCAATCATTACATGATTTATATCCCTAGGGAATTACATTTTGCCAGAGAGATGAAAAGGGAGTTTAATTATGGAAAACAAGCAGTAGACAGAATAGGTTTAAGTGCTGGTCATTTTAGGAAAGCAGAAAAAAAAGTGCTTACTAAAAGAACTGTATACTTTTGCAAAACAGGAACTTCTTTGATTACTGGCAAGGAGAAAAGTTTGGCACACATATTATGTTTTTCTAAGGTAGGGTTTCTTCCCAGGATTTTCTGATACGTGCTGTCAGAAAAACAGGGCACTTTTGTTCATATTTGGAAGATGTTGTTTCTAAATCCTGCCTTTCAGACTGTGTTTGGCATTGTTTTACCATGAGGTTCACAGAAATAATGAATGTATTTTTACAGACTTTTCAGTGAGTAGGCTCCAGCCTGGTAAATACCTCTCAGTTCTGCCAGAATAGTCAGGGGCAGAGAATTGCACCTGAGAATTGTTTGGAATTTTTGCTAATGTAAAGCCTGAGAATCAGTTTGTATCTTTTACTAATTTTTTTTCTGTTAATGTAGGGTATATTATGTTTTATGTATTTTATTTCATTATGCTGCCCCAGAAAAACATGGAAAGAAAGGTGGCAAAGATCCAATGAGTAATTCCTTGAAAATGAGGAAAGTTGCTGAAAGTCAGGAAAATGTCTTTTCAAAAGAAGTGACAAAGTTTGTAGTTTAATGACAATGGCAAAGATTTAATAAATATTAGTTTCTTAGCAAAAGCTGCAGAAGACAGAAAATTGCAGGTGACTGATGACATATTTTGATGCTAAATATAAAATAGAAAGTAGGTATCTTTGTCCTGTCATCCTTCTGATTTTTTCAAAGCAAGTAATCTTTTATTTTTTTAAAGGATTAACATTTTTCTCATCGTCATTAAAACATAGCAAGGTGAAGTAAGAGGCAGAACTTTGGATTTAATACAAGACTGGAACAAACAATCCTGCTGGAACAAAAACCTACCGAATGCCAGTTTGTATATCGGGGCCCAGTGGAAACTGGACTGCTTTGGCTATGCCTGGGCAAATAACCTAACTGTGAGAGGAAGTGGAAATGCATGGTAAGAATGATTTAAGTTACACAGAGTCGCATAAAAACAGCTATAGCCAAATTCCCATTATGTGAGAGAGAACGGAAAAAAGATACTAAGATCCATATATGTTAAGAGTTAGTTACAGCAGAGTTCAGCAAGGAGCATCAGGATCTGCTGGTCCACAAAAGGCAATGGAAGTCATCGCTTCCTTTCAGTAAGAGACGCGCTTATTTACCTTGTTGAACCAGAGTCTCAGTGCAGTGTGTAGAAAGTACTGAAATGCCACAAACAAATTGTGTAAATCTCAGCAGAGTGAATTAAGGGATGGCACAAAAATCTTTTAAAGGTGCACTTTCTTGCCACCTGTAAACAAAAATCAGCCTATTTATGTGTATAGAGGGTCTTTAGTTTGTCAGCATCTTGATTGCTATAGTCAGAATATAATTGCTACTCTGTGAACTTTGCAATTATCTACTTTGTTCATTTGGGTATTTTAAGAAGGAAAGCTGATATGAAAACCAATTATGATTTCCCTAGATAACGGACCGTTTTATACCAGTGTTTTGTTTTTTTTTTTCTAATAGTTTTGACAGATTGTGTTGTTAATATAAAGAAAGTTCCAGAATTGCATAAAAAACCTGATCTGTCAGGCATTTACTCAAATGTAAAATAACATTCATTTAGAACTCCCACTCTGCTGAACCAAGACTTTATAAATTACCCCATGAAGCTGGTAGTTGCTCATTTATCTGTCTTCCTAGCTAAAGATAGGTAACGGACTCTTACATATGCAAGCAGTGAGAAAAGCTCTTTATTTGTGGATAAAACGGGATTTGTTTTGACTGTATTCAGAGAAAGCTATTATCAGGATCTACTCGCTTTTTGATCATTAAAATGGTAATTTTTACCTTTAGATATTCCAGATTTATACTGGGCTTTATACTTTAGCCACCTTTCGATTGATTTTCAGCTAACCCTTGTTTTTCCCTTTGCCACTGCCAACAAGATCAATATGCAAATTAAGAATTTAAGATATGTTTCACAGAAAGGATTTGTATTGTTGTTTAAATCAATGTTGGAATTCGTGCCATATGTGTAAAGGAAAGTGAAGATTATTTAAGGCACGATGCCGTATTTTCCTGAGTAATGTTTTTCTTCCCACAGGTGATTCACACACCATGCTCTGTCATTTAATAACTCCACGGATGCACAAAAGAAACCCTCAGAGAACAGTGAGTTGGGTGCCATATGCAGGGGCATATGGGTGTCCACATACCTGTGCATACACACGCACTGCAAATGGATCACTTCCACTTTGCAGAAAAGAGGGAGGAGTACTAGACGCTTCTTGAAACAGTTAAACTTTTTGTATGTAAATAACTGTACTAAAGAGGTCCGAGTACAGAATTCAGCTCCGGGTATAATGCACACACACACTTATGTCACTCAGATGCCTTTTCTTAGGCTGCATTGTTTAATGCAATCCAACCACCTTGTCAGGACAACCACTGTAGGGCTTTCTTAACACCTTCCATTTGAAAATTCTTGGTGGGGGTTAAATTGGTAAGTTTCATTGTTTTGACAAATACTTGTATTGATAAACAAAGCGTATCTGTACATTTGAATTATGAAGAATTATGAAGAGACCCCGAAGATAAAGCCAAACTTTATGTTAGTGAGATTTATCAGATTAGGACAATGGCATGACAACACAGCCAACAGACCATGATTTTTTTTTTTGTTTGTTTCGGGAATAGCTTTGGTCTGGCTTGAAGTTACTATTTTTACTTGTGCATAGAAACTGCTATATTGTTAGTCTGGTGGCTGTGTACAATATTCGTCAACTAATCCATTTCAGAGTATGTTGAGAGGGTGGTGCAGAGGCATAGGGTGAATGTTCACAGCACTGTTAGTGCAGAGGATGTCTTCACAACTGACACATCAACAACCCCTTGTGTGAAGCACTACTGTGTTCCTATGGGGAGTGTTGTTAAACGCTGAGAGTCAAGTAAGGGGATCTAAGAGCCTAGGTAGATTAGGCCTTTTCAGTTAGTACAGAGGGCTAGTTAGCTCACCTTCAGCTCAGAAACCTCACCAAATTCTTCAGCGTTAGACCTTTCTAGTCAATGGGTTCGGAGAATTACGGTGACAATTTGATTCCTAGTGGATTCAGATGGGAGCTGGATGTTTAATAGCTTTATGTGCTGTTTATACAGATCCACATGGGGAATATGATAAGCTGTTCCTAAATAAATTATACACTTAGCTTTGTATCCCACAGAGCAAGTTATCTGCTAGTTACTAAAGGTTCCAGTTCCAACTAATTAGCTATGCAGGTCTAATCCTGAACAATGTGGTGAAGCTTTTGACTTCAATATAGAAAAGAAATTAATCTGTGCTGGACTGAAAAGTTCTGAAGTCTCTGGACCCTGAGATCCACATACTTAACGCTGTGTTTAGCAACGCATTCAGTCAGAGTTTCAACCCAAGGTTTCCATGCTGAGGTTAACATTTGGGCTGGGATTTCTGCATTCTATTTCTGACACAGAATTTTGACACAGGTATAGTGCCAAATTTTTAAAAGAGCTAAGTTTAATTCAGTTTTCAGGATCTCATATGAATGGTAATTGTGTTCATAAACAACTAGTTTAGTTTTTGTTCTCCGTATGAAAACTGCTCCTGTTTTTGTTCAACAACAGTGAAGCAATGCCCAGAGACACTTAATAACACAATGAGAGTTCCCAAACTTATACACAGGTATGAGGAAATTTGCTATAGTAAACTGCAGCTGAGAACCACAAGATTTCTCTAAAATTAAGGCTTGATAAGGAGGGTTTTTGACTGTCCTGGGATAGGAGTAGGGTAGAAATGAGCTAATTTTAACTAGGGATTCTTCAGGAATTAACTCTGTCCCCAGTGTACAAAAGAATATCAAGTCTCTAGAGGTTATATCTGATCTCTGTGTGGAAACTATTTAGTTGGGCTGCAGGGATGAGGTGCCACTTTTGGGAACTCTGTGTTGGGCTGTACTAACGAGGCTATGCCAGTTACATCTTACAGCTTTACCTGCCCAGATGCATAAACACAGAAAGGGTGCTTCTGGCCGCAGCTCCTTCCCTCACCTGCTTGTGACAGCTCTGCCCGAACACGAGGAGAAACACTGGTAGGGCAGCATGTGATTTCCAGGACACTATTTCCTGTTTTCTCTGAAGAAAAGACAACAGGCTGGATGATTCATTCAACAGGTTAGATCTGACATAAGGAGTATATTATTTTATTGTGTTAATTGTACCTTAGCTTTCCCAAGCATCACTGTAAATGATCCTTAATGTCCTGAAATGCAGGTCTCCTTCAAGGGAGTAATTTCCAAGCTACTTCTAGTATCTCCATATATACAACAGTATTAGTGCAATTTTTATATTGCCTTTCCGATACCTATTTTAATTTCTCAATTCCTAGCTAGTCTCTGGTCCCCAAACTAATTTCTTTCTCAGTGGCAACCCTCGAGAAAGGGCATTTCCATTCTGGAAAAGTTTTCCTCAGTAAATACACTGACAACAACAAAACTATATGTTTACCTCACACCAAAATAAAGGCTACCATAAGATTCTTTCTAAACTGCTTGCTAGTTCAAAATTAGCCTCAAGAATATTTATTTCATCTGATAATCTCAAGAATTTATTTTTCTCCAGACTTGTATAGTAATAACTGTTGTTACACCCTGCCAAGGTTGGTTAATTCTCTGTGTTTATTCAAGCTGTGAACATTTTTTTTCTATGTTAACTTCATGCTTAGTACACCCCTGAGATCATACAACAATATCTCTGAAATAAAGAGGTTTAATGAACTTTTATGAGGATATAATTTATTTAGGAACAGTTTGTTTTATAATCTTTCCCATGTGGATCAGTACATGTGGCACGTAAAACTTCTAGGCATCTAGAACCCATGTGAATCTCATCTTGAAGCCACTAGGAATAAGGCTGAACAGATTCTCATTTTTGTCAACATAGTTCTCATTGTTAAAGTTGCTTACATTTTCTCTGATATGCAAGGCTATCAACGTTGGTTAAAAAAAACCCCATACATTCTTCCAGGGTTTGTGTTTGTGTGCATGTGGAAAAGAGTGGAATCAAAATTTTTGCGTCATATCTGAATACTCTGACATACTTCTGATACGTCATGACCTTGGATCTGTCAGAATCAGTCTCCTCTTAAAAAATGGAGCAATTTTCTGTATCTTTATCATGGCAGGAGGAAAATGATCCTCTAGTGCAATGGTGGCATGAAAGCATTCCCTCGCACACACCTCTAAAGGCCAAACGAAAATGGCTGTGCTCTTTGCCCTGTTGACCTACCTAATGGGAAGGGTATGAAGTCTGATTGCTGCTTCTCTCTTCACCAGTCTCATCTGGTGTCTGTCCTGGTTCTTCTCTATTTGTCAGTAGGGTGACAAGATGATGCCAGAGCAGACTATGCTGATTTTGACCCAAAGGTTCCTCTGGAGGCCATATATGATTACCGTCAAATTATGGACCAAGACAGTTAGCTGTGAAACATGTAACTCTTGTAGTTATAGATAAGAATCTTTAGTAGGAATTGTTCTAGTCTAGTCAATTTAGGTTTCTCACCTAATTTAAGTGTAATACTAAGTGTAAGTGGAGCCTTCTAGTGCGATTTGGAGCTTTACAGATACAATGGTGTATCCACTATTTTTAGTTTGATCCTGCAGTTCCTTCATGCACATGTCCCTTCGTGCTACTTTCATAAATAAGAGTTATAAAAATATATTTGCTAGAACTTGAGCAACATCTATCTACTAAAAATCTTGAGTTCATAGAAATACCCTTTTTTTTTTTTACCTAAAAAGCTGTATGTGAGGTATGTTTGATGCCATACTTGAACATCTAAAATTCCTTTCTTTACATGCTTCTTTATGCTACTGCATGTTCCTGAAGCAGAAGATACTTGAACTTCTAGCTAATAAGTCTTCATGATTTTAACAGTAATTTGAGCTGTTGTCCTACAGATGTTCCTTCCAGTTGTTCTGCAAGGCCTGGTTAACTTAATAGTGCAAAGCTATGTTAAATATTAGCCCACTACCTAATTTTCCTCCAGAGTATTCCTGGTAAACTCCCAGTGAGAAATTAACCTGCCATGCCCTCATAATGTTATGTGACCTGCACAAAAACATATGCAAGCCAGAATTTAGCACCTGATATTTCCAGGTTTTATAATTATTGCATTTACTGTTAGCCTAGTTTGAAAATGGCATATTCAGAATAATACACTGATTCTTGAATACATAAATGGAGCAAATCCAGTGACACAGTAATTTTAGTAATTCTGTGAATCTAACTCATTTCCTTCATGAGTTAATTACAGTAACAGTATCCGAACTGGAAATCCACACTGCTCACTACTACTTGGCATATCTGTAAGAAGGGGCATTGACTGATCCAAGTCCTTATGTTCTAAATAAAAACAAGTTGTTAGGGGAAGAAAAAAAAAAGGTGGAAAATTATCCTTAATATGCTGGAAAAGGGAGCTCAGCATTACGAGTAATGTGGCCATGGGTATCTTGGAAACCTGGAGTAGGACCAAGAAATAAGTAAGGTCTCTCCATTCTCAAGCAGTTCCTTATTTAGATGCTTGCTCTCCATACTGTCCTTCTTTTTTTTTTTTTTTTTTTTTTTGCTATTGTTGATTTCCAGAATATCCCTGATATGAGTCTGCCCAGAATGCATGGAGAAATACTCAAGCCGCAAAGTAAACCATACATGGTATTTTTATCCTAGTTTCTGAGTGGGTCCATACTCCGGTACAAGAACTTAGTCTTCAAACATAAATATCATCAGTATTTTTACTGCTATTCATCCTAAATTCAGTGGTAAATGGCAGTGGTTTTGCGTACTTTCCTAAGAAAGTACAAAAGGCCTGCTGTTCTCTGGAGTGTCAACTTCCTTGGATTAGCCTGTTGCAGTACCAGTAATGAACAGATGTGCTATTCATATACGTTGTGTATAAGAACAAACTGAGAATAGGCTCTATTTTATTCTGCTAAGTACCTCGTTAAGTAGTGCCAGTCATATTCAAAAGAACAGTACTCGAGCCAGATTCTTTGACAGGGGCGTCTTACTGAGCCTGGTTAGTAAAATATGAATAAAATATGAACTCCCTAAAGCAATATAAAGCCTGGGAGAGAAAACCTAGTTGTGGAGACAAGAATTCATTGCTACTTTGGTACCTAAGGATCTCCAGCACTGTAATCAACTAAGAACAGCGGGGAAAAATAATAAAAAAACCAAACCATGTTTTGAACCATATTTCGTCACATCTGAAATGATATAGCAACCGTAGTCTTTTCACTTGATTATCCTGAGCGCCCACTGCTGCAACATTTTACTTGTTTTGAAAGGAGTTCCTGATCTTCTGGGAAGTTGGCTGAGTTGCGTTGAGAGGCTAATAGAAATTATAGTGAAGCAAGCATAGGAAGGAGCAGAAGAGTAAAAAAAGACGACTAAAAGAGAAATACAATAATTCGTAGTCTAGAAGAGCAGTTAAGTACTGAGCTGTAGTGCAGCCTTATTTGCTGCCCAGAGCTCTTGATTACAGCGGGAAGATTAGTGTTGGACTGAGGCCAGACTCTGCCGGTGTGAATTGCAGCAATTGGGGGGTAGCAGAAATTAATATTGGGCATAGCAACATAAATTAGGCTTTTTACATCTCATGTTCCCTTTGCATGAAAATGCGTTAAATTGTTGTGTATTTTTTCTGGCACTGTATGCAAAGAGAAGCAATAGCAATGCTTATTTCTCCTCCACACTACTGTAAAACGGAACAAATCTATGTGATAGCATACCTTACAGAACCTTTGCTATGCTATAATATTCTTAATACAGTACTAGCAAAGATAATGACATGTACGTATTCTCTTTGTTCTACCAATAATAGTATCCCATATAAATATGAAGGAGCAGAGGGAATGTAATATCTTTTAAAAAAAAATTGCTCTTTGAATACTATGAAAATACAAATCTGAATGAAATGAGTCACGGTATTCATCTGTAAATACTTAAAGCTTGTTTTTTGCTTTTAAATCAGTTAAAAATTGGATCAAATAAGACCTCTGATTTAGATTGAATTGCATGTAGTTACGTGATCCCTATCACATTAGAATGGATTTAAAAAAAGGTACAAAAAAGCTATTTGGCTTCTCCCGTTAACAGTGTTATGTGTGTATCCCATCATACATCACAGTTTATTTATCCTTCCTCAAGAATATGCTTTAGCTATTAAACTGAAAATAATAATGATGATCAAAAAAGGCATACTAACGTGATTGGTCTGTTTCAACTTGTCTTTCTTTATACTCAGATATCCACTGAATTTTCAGTTTAGTGGTCACATGAGACAATGACCAGAAAATGCATCTGAAACTTTGGAAGAAAGGTAAAAGCAAGATAAGCAATTTTTTTTGTTCTTAAGCCCTTGAAACATCTCAAAAAGGAATAAAAAAAGTGTTCAGGTCCTACTGATAAAAAGCAACACAACACTTCATAGAGAACGAAGTGACTGAATGCTGGAAAATGCCCCTCGAATTAATTTTTACCGAAGGAGCAATAAGTCTAGATGTTTCTAATAATTTAAAAAGCATACCTATGATATCTCTTCTGTTTTTATGGCATCGTACATGTCCTTGTGACTGAACGATAATAGGGTTTGATCTCTGTCTTTGGTATGTTCTTGTGCCAAGTTGCAGAAGAATCTGGGTTTTGGTACGGGAAGTGAATTTCTAGAATGATTTTAAATTCCATCCAGGAGCATCAAAATTTTGGACTGCTCTTGTGATGACACCACTTTGTATTTTAATGGAGTTTGGGGTGACATTAGGAATTTCGATGTGTCTTTCACTTTATATTGACTATAGAACTTGAAGGATTGTGATTGTTGAAAAATCGGTTAGATCCAGCTGCCGTTTTGTACGTTTCACAGTACTTTTGACAAGATGTTTATGAACTGATTTGGTGCCTGACATTTTGTATGTTTATTTGGTTGGTCCTTTGCTCTCGCTTATATAGTCATATGTCACCTACTGAAATGAATGGGATTAAGAGTAGGAGCAGGTCGGCAGTAGAGACAGAGAGGTAACATGGATAACCTGGGTTGTGCTGCTAGGGATCTGAAGGGAAATGGTCTTCAGGCTCTCTCTGTTATGCTGGACTGGAGAGAACGACTTGACCTAAGCAATGAAAAAATGCCTAACTCGCTGCATGTGTTGAATTTGCCTCCGTTTGCAAACACCTTGAGGCAAACTGTCTGGAGCGAGTGCGCTCTTGATTTATCCTAGCTATGATCCTTGCTATAGGGCTCTAAAGCACCAAAATCCTTTTTGTTTTCCACGTTAAGTAGGAATGCCTACACTTAGTTTTATTGAGATGGTAGAATTGTAGCCGTGATGTTAAATGTAGCCAAGCTGCATTTTCATGGTGCTGGCTTACAGAGAGTGGAATCAGTCACAGTTTGGATTTTCTAGGCGCAGAAGGAATAGCCAGTTTATACACTGCTTGTGTTACAGACAGCGGGAACAAAGATGTCACATTTTTGGCAGAGGTGTTAGAACCTTAGCAAATCCACAACGGTACCCTATTCATGAACCAGGACCTACTTTTCCGTGTAGGAACAGAATTAGGAGTAAAAGTTAATTTGGCTCCATTGCATGATGGGCGCAGCTGGCCCGGCTGTGTTGGGCAGGAGCAGAAGGAATCGTTTTCTGCTTTGCTTGTACCATTGGAGGGTTTGGGGCGAGCGAAGCAGCAGGGCGGAGGTGAGGGGGCAGCTTTTTCCTCTTTCCGGGAAGCTTGGTCTGCACTTAGTTTTGAAATTCCCTCACCCACCTCAACAATGTCATTTTCTTCTTTAAAAGAACAGCCCCCTCCCCCACCTCCCCCAAAACCAGAAGCCAGGGCTTTGTAAGCGTTGCTTTGAGCACAAGGTTACCCAGCCTGGGCGTTATCCGGCATTGGAATGCTGCTTTCAGTCGTTCACAGGAGACGCGGGGGGCGGCGGGAGCGGCGGCGGGGCGCAGTGCGGGGCGGCGGCCGGCAGGGGCCGCCGGTGAGCCGGAGCCGGTGTCGGGGCGGTGCGGCGGGGCGGCCGCGGCCCCGGCGGCGCGGAGGGCGGGGAGGGCGGGCGGCGGCTCCGCCGAGCAACAGGGCGGGCTGCGGGAGCACCCCCGCCGCTCCGGCACGCAGCGACCGCGGCCGCCGGCCACAGCTTTAAAAAAAACAACCAAAACAACAGGCAAGAAAAGCTTTCTAGTAGAGAGCTGCTTTCTCCTCTTGGTGGTTTTTTTTTTATTAATTTGTTTTTGATTTTTTTTTTTTTTAATTTTTTGGTAAGCATTACCAAAACCCGGCACAACAAGTGGATGATGCGGGCGGGTGCTGGCTGAGCCCCTGCCGTCTGGACGTGTTTGGGGGAGAAACTGCAAGAAGCGGCACCCTGTGCTCCCATCAGTGGAAACAGGCTTAGTACGCGGACTATTTAGCGTTGATTTACAAATCTACTGCAAAAGCTGGGCTTGGAGAGACCAGTGGTCGCGCTTATCCATTCATTCTGTCTCACACACACACAAACACGCCGCCTTCGTTTTTGTTGGTTTTTTTTTTTTTTTCTTTTGGAACAAGACTCTTGCTTGTTGCCTTTCTGCAAATGCCTGGGCGAGAGGCAGCGTCTGTGGCTGTGCAGAGTGCCCCCAGCTTAAGCTGCCTCACTGGCTCGCTCTTGGCGCTCTTGATGCATCCAGCAAGAAGGGAGAAAAATAACTCGTCAACCTGTGGTGCTGACTGACCATACACACCTGCAAATGTGCATCAGTTGGCATAGCCCCCTCCCCAGGACTGCTCTCACCAGGTCCTTACACTAGCAAGGACAGCATTGCTATTTCTCTGCCTAGGAACAGTAAGTATAATAGCGTTTTTAAGATCCTTTTCTGCATGACACGTAGGTCGATTTTAAAAATAGCGTCACTTAATAGTTCATATTCACCTTCTATCACGTATTAATAGATATAGCTATAAATGAGGCTTCTGTTTCAAGGGGAGGGGTGTGTGTATTTTGGTGTGTGCTTGCATGTAGATGTTGCTTCAGTGCACCTGCAGTTGTGTTTTCTTGACATATCATATCACAGTATTTTCACTTGAGTGAGCATTGTATGTGCCTGTTTCCGAATTAAATTCAGTGAGATGTTCATTATGATTGAAACAGAAATCAGTTATAGGTGAAAATGTAGCATTCGTGCATCCTGTGTGTTTCTACAAATATAACAAAAGCTCTTTATGTAGATACATTTATTCTGTAATATTTCATAGAGATATATGTAGGTGTATCTATTACGTATGTACTTAAAGACCTGAATGCACTGTGTATTGCAGCATTTTTATTAGTGTTTATATGTGTTGGTGAAGCACGCATGTGTTTGTGTATGGATGCAAGTGCTTATATGGGTGGGGATTTTGTATCTCTGTCTATATATATATGACATACCCACCCACATCCTTACCCACGGAGTCGTTCAAAATCTCTGTGCATGTGATGTGGGTGTGTGTGTAATGTAGAAGTGTGAATAGTGTGGGTAGGGGAAGATTTGAATAGCGTGGTAATAGATGACACAGTTTCATTTGATCAGTGTGACCTTTTAGGAAAACAATCCAATCTTTTCCCTTTTTGTTTTGTTTATTTTTGTGTGTTTGTGCATGTGCCTCAGGTTAAGTGCTGCTTCTGCATGACCATAACCAAAGGGTGACCCATCCACTCCCTTATGTCCTATGGGGACCTCAGAGCCAGTTTCTCAGTCTTCATCTCCTCCTCCTCCTCCTCCTCCTCCTCTTACCACTGCTGCTGACGCCCTGGGTGCTGCTCCCAGGTTTGAGACATTGTTGACAGGCTGAAGAAAGGATTTGCAAAGACCTCCTCACTGTGTAGATGAAGTGATGGCTGGAATTAACTTCAACTCCCCGAGTAATGATTTTAAACAATAAGATTGCTAGGCCAAAGCATTACCAGGAACAAATTATGAGGAATTTGTTTGCATTTGCATTTGGTTGCAATGATGAACTAAAACCATTTGTGGAGAGCAGGTACGCTTTGATTTGCATATTTTTTTCCTCCTGAATGCAGTGTTTGTAGCCTGCAAGGTAGTCATGATTCTGATCAGATCTGCGTCAGCCACGGGAGATAAATGAAAATAAAGGGGCTTGGTGGATGAAAGAACGAGGCCTCAGCTGTTCCTTGGTTAAGTTTCATCTTTTCTTATTGGCAAAACAGTATTTTGTGTCAGATGTTCTGGACAATAAGAAAATGCAGATCTGTGGTTGTCCAAAACATAGATTCCGTGTAACAAGTATGTTGCTCTGCTCTATGTCTAAGGGACTGTCCTCCAAATGCAAATGGCTTTGAACTTTCTCTAGTGAAAGTAAAGGTTATACTATATATAAAAGAAAACCTTTTTGCATTAAGCTATCAAAAAAAAAAAACCAGTTGCAAAATGGAGGTTGCAATGGTGAGTGCGGATAGCTCTGGGTGCAACAGCCACATGCCCTATGGATATGCAGTCCAAGCTCGGGCCCGAGAGAGAGAGCGGCTGGCACAGTCGAGAGCCGCAGCCGCCGCAGCCGTAGCGGCAGCAACAGCAGCAGTAGAAGGTGGGGCGACAGGTGGAGGTGGACCATATCACCACTACCATCAGGAACAGAGTCGAGGTGCATCCTCCTCTTATGGTGGGAACGCGTCACGCAGCAGCATGCCCCACCGCCAGAGTGGTAAGAGGCGGAAGAAAGGGAAAAAGAGGAGCCACCGCCTGGGCAGCAGGGACTGTGGGGCCTCCTTCCCCTGTTCTGAGCTGCTGCCCCTCAGTGGTTCTGAAGAGAGAATACTGAAGGACTTGAGTGAGGAGGAAGAGGAGGATGAAGACGAGGATGAAGACGATGAGGAAGAAGGAAAGCTCTACTACAGTGATGACTATGGGGAGGATGAGTTTTCATACTCGGACCAGCCACCTGATGATGGTGGAGGCCCTGGGGGTTACAGCTCTGTTCGCTACAGTGAGTACGAGTGTTGTGAGCGTGTGGTAATCAACGTGTCAGGACTGCGGTTTGAGACCCAACTGAAGACATTAGCTCAGTTCCCGGAGACATTGTTGGGTGATCCAGCGAAGCGAGGGAGATACTTTGACCCTCTCAGGAATGAATACTTCTTTGATAGGAACCGGCCCAGCTTTGATGCCATCCTGTACTACTACCAGAGTGGTGGTCGGCTGAAGAGGCCAGTCAATGTACCCTTTGACATCTTCACTGAGGAGGTGAAATTCTACCAACTTGGGGAGGAGGCCATGCTCAAGTTTAGGGAGGACGAAGGGTTTGTCAAAGAGGAAGAGGACAAAGCTTTGCCGGAGAATGAGTTTAAGAGGCAGGTTTGGCTGCTGTTTGAGTACCCAGAGAGCTCCAGTCCAGCCAGAGGCATTGCCATTGTCTCTGTATTGGTCATCTTGATCTCCATCGTCATCTTTTGTCTGGAGACTTTGCCAGAGTTCAGAGATGACAAAGAATTCATCATGTCCCTGAGCTCAGGGAAGGGGCTTTCCAATGAGTCACTTCACCTGGATGCTGGGGAGCACACCATCTTCAATGACCCTTTTTTCATTGTAGAGACAGTATGCATCATTTGGTTCTCCTTTGAGTTTACAGTGCGCTGCTTTGCATGTCCAAGCAAAGCACACTTCTTCAAGAACATCATGAACATCATAGACATTGTCTCCATCTTGCCTTACTTCATTACTCTGGGCACAGACTTGGCGCAGGAGCAGGGCAGTAACGGTCAACAGGCCATGTCTTTTGCCATCCTGAGGATCATCCGTCTGGTCAGGGTGTTTCGCATCTTCAAGCTCTCCAGGCACTCCAAGGGTTTGCAGATCCTGGGTCACACGCTCAGGGCCAGCATGAGGGAACTGGGCCTCCTCATCTTTTTTCTTTTTATTGGAGTCATTTTGTTTTCCAGTGCTGTTTACTTCGCAGAAGCTGATGAGCCTGCCACCCATTTTCAAAGCATCCCAGATGCCTTTTGGTGGGCTGTAGTGACCATGACTACAGTTGGTTATGGGGATATGAAACCCATAACTGTGGGTGGGAAAATAGTTGGGTCCCTGTGTGCCATTGCGGGAGTGTTAACCATTGCTTTACCAGTGCCAGTGATTGTCTCCAATTTTAACTATTTCTACCACAGAGAGACTGAGAATGAAGAACAAACGCAGCTGATGCAAAATGCAGTCAGTTGCCCTTACCTCCCAGCAAATTTACTGAAGAAATTTAGAAGCTCGTCATCTTCATCCACAGAGGATAAATCAGAATATTTGGAGATGGAAGAAGGAGTTAAAGAATCTCTTTGTGTAAAGGAGAAAAAAAGTCAGGACACGGGGAATAGCAGTGAGTCAGAGAAGAAAAACTGTGTAAATTCAAATTCTGTGGAAACTGATGTGTAATGTTGAACGTTTCCAAATACATTTATGCATTAAAGAGTGCAGTGAAAATAATGAAATATGCAAACAAGAGTCCACAGCATACAGTAGTATGCCATTTAATGGTTAAATACAAATAAAAAGCATTGCTAAACTTGGATTACATATCAAGTAAGTGGTATAACTTGAGGAAGGGATTGCTAGATCTGATATAATTTCAGACTTTATATTTTTATTAGAATGCAAGTGTTTTGCACATGAGGCTGAAAAATTTATTAAAACCAAGTCAGTTTTACAGTGGGTGCATGAACTGTCGACATCACTAGTAACAGCTCTGTGGTAAAAGTTGGCATTCAGAGGTATTTACTATGTAAGAAGCAATGAAGTTTGGTAGTCATTTATCTATTTATCAGTGCTTTAATAGCAGCTACCATAAATCATTGGATACCATAGTCATTGTTTTTCAAATGGTAAATTTATTGTAAAAAGATATTCTACAGAAGATAGATCTAAATTTTTTTTCTTGAAATCTATTATGCTTGTTTTTAACTGGAAACTTACTTTGAAAAGGCTGCTGACCCTCCAGAAATTGTTTATTTTTATAACTCTCTTTGGAGGCATTGCAGCATTTGTTGTCTAATAATGAAAGAAATGAAGTAAGAGAATCATTTAACCTGGTCTGACTGCAAAGGCAAAAGGACTGGAATGCTTTTTTGCACTACTTTATATGCTGGAGATATATCGAAAGAGACTTCATACTGTGAATGTTTACTAATGTAATAGTTCAATGACAATCATTGGAAGAGTGAATTCTGCATCATATTTTATTGTTTCTTTTTTCTTTATGTGATGCTGATGGCGAAACATTACATCGACTCCATACTCTTTTTAATTATGAACATCTGTGATCTGGAAAAGGATTGTGAAGTAAAATTTTATAATCAAAATTATTTGAAATCAGTGTTTTCTACTGATGCCCTCCAGAAATACCATCCCGATTCATATCTTTTTCCTGGTTAATTTAACATTCGTAGTCTATGATTAGTACGTGCACTTTGTCAGTATTGAAGAAATTCAGTGTATGGGAGGAGAAGGTAGAAGTAATAAGATATTCAGTTGTTACAGTACTGACAATTGAGAATTGCTAACTTTTAACATGCAATTATTGGTACTGCATTTTCCCTTAATTACAGCTTTCACCCATGTGTATTTGAAGCAACATTTAAGATCCAAAATAGGCTTTCTGGGATTCAAAATGAACATGCTGGGTCCCATGCAGTCCTTGAGAAAACATTCTGTAATTTCTTTTCACTGATTCTTAGACCAGCTGTATTTTACTCTGTGTCAAAAACTTCCATTGCCCTTCCTAGGAGATTAAGGTAGGTAAAGATGGTCTGGCCTGCAGTACATTCCAGACTCCAGATTGAAGTAGGTAAGATGTTGCTGCGTACAACGTAAATAATAGAGTCAGAACAGGCATTTTTTTCAGACTTATAATTACCTAGGGAAGGCACAATTAAACTGGAACTGTTTTTGAAGAGGCACTGTGGAACATTCCAGATTATGAAACTTGAACCAAATTGGCATGTGCACTTTAAGGGCTGGGACAGGCCATTATGAGAGAAAAAGGGGCTTACCAACACTACGGAATTACAGTAGTTTTGCAATATTAATTTGAAGCCGGGTAGAGGATTTTTGCAGGGGGAGAACTAGTTAGTGACTGACTAGTCAGTGAGCTGAAAAGCAACAATAAAAGCAGTCCAAATCGGGCACCTACAACATGATGCATAATCTATCAGATAAGCATTGTTTGCTGCGTGCCGCAGCCCGTGGTACCGAACAGAGCCATAGACATGGGGTTTTCTGTAATGGTTGATTTTTGCCTTCGTGGATTTTCTGTGAATTTCCTCTTCGAAGTTTCTCTGCTTGTCCTCTTTTGCATTGCAGAAGAACTAATAAAACCCAAGACACACACAAAAGACTGCGTTGTGCTGAGCCCCGGTTCAAAACTTATGTGTAAATGTCTTGATTCCTAATTTAAAATCATAGGGCAGGCTTCACTGTATTTTTGATGTGAAGTGTTAAACAAAGCTGCTTTTTAGTGTGATGATATTAATTCCAACTATGTTTTGAATGAAACAACTCAGTAATTTTATACATAGGTATTTGCCAAAATTGAACATTGCATTTTGTTCTAGCTCGTATGAGTTAAACATACTAAATACTTTTTTCTACAGGGGCAGTATCAGCAGTGAGGGTGAGCATGCTGTAAAATCTGGCAAAAATCCATAATTGAAAGTGTTTCTTTAACAGCTAGTAGTTTATGATGTAAAGAGCACAAGGGTTCTGTTGTAAGCTAGCTTGCAAGTAGTTCTGTGTAATACCAGAGACCATTTAATACCAGGGCTCATGGCAAGAATGTAGGCGTAGAAGAAATACTAACTAGGTAAATAAAGAACTGAGCGAAAAGAAGTAGTAGGTCTTTGCAGTATTGCCTGGTTGAAAGGGAAGGTGTTTTATAAAAGGTGTCATTTTAGATGTCTAATGGAAAGAAGGAAGAAAACTTTGAGTAACTCTTAGAATATGTTCACACTGTGGATGCGGAGCTCAGCACGAAGTAACTGCTTAAGTAGTAGCTTCTCCAGCAAGTCGTTCAGCTGTTCTGCTATCAGAACGCAACTTCTTAGTTTCAAACAAGCGCGACGATGTCTACGTTATGCTGTGGTCATATAGCGGTACCTTACTCTCTGAAGGAAAAGGTCTCACTGTAGGGCCTCGTGGCAGCTGGCAGAGCAGCATTCTGGGCGTGTTGGCACTACGTACTGCAGTACTGGGGAGACCTGTCCCACGGTAACAGCGGAGCCTGCCCTGCCTCCTGCAACGTGTAAACCTACGTAATGTGTTGTTATAAATAACAACTGCTGCAGCTTAACGATAGATTGTGCTATCACTTTGGCAGACCATTCTGAACCACAGAAAGAATTTAAACCTTTACTTGGGCTGGTTTATAACCTGATTATTCGACTACCCGTCAGTCCAGTCAGTTACAACACAGCTTGAAAATGCCAGAGTCCTGCCCCTAACATGCTGAAACCCAAAGATCCCAAGTGCTTAACAAGAAACAGAAATTTCCATTAAGTCTTACTTCGGTTGAAATTGTGTGCCAGGGAAACGCTGTATTTGAGCTGTTATGGCTCCAAATTACTACTGCTGCTTCTGTCAGAGCTTTCCCAGTGTTACTGGATACTGACAACTCTCAGAAAAATACTTTCATCGTCACTTGAGCATTTTACATTTTAAATTATGGTGGTGAAATGCATTCTTAATGTAACTGACGTGAATGGAGTTACACTAGGGATCATTTTAGTTCTACTAATGTAGTTCAAATGATTTCACATTGACATACATTTCAGCTAAAAATAATGCAAAATGAGATATTTTGATACTTCAGGTTCACTTGCAGTGGTGAAAAAATTTGGAGGAGTTCCATTAGAATTCATGGGATCACAGCAGCATCAAATCAGATTTTGAATATAGGCTGATACTTAACTGCGTGCTGGCACTTATTTAAAGAAATTCGTAAGTCTTTTTATAGTAATCTTAAGTGCCAAGGCCAGACTCAGAAGGAGAGAGTTTTGCCAACTGAAGTATTGGAGTTAATGCCTGACTTCAGAGATCTATATATTTTTTTTTTTCTTTATTAAAGTCATGGAGTTCTATGATGTTCCATTGATTCCTTGAAAATTTCAGCCTGGATGCTGAAACTTATATAAAGGAAGTGTTGTGTCTCGCTGTCAAGGGAGTTCTTGGTGAAGTTTTTTAGTGTTCAGTTCAGCTTTCTCAGAATGATACTACAAGAGGCCAATTCCACTTGATGGAAAGTGTAATTTTTTTATTTGTATTTGAAGGAAGTTTTTTTTGTTGCGGGATCTATTTCTGTGATGACCGTGTAATGCGGAATAAATTTGGAAGCTCAAGGGAGTTAAAAAACCCCACTGCTATCATGGTTACGTCTAAGTCATGACAACAGCGTTCTTGGTGTTTGGGGATGCTAATAGGCATTATGGATTTCTTGTGGTCAATAAAAATGGGGTTTGAATGTGTTTTAAGTCAGCAAAACTATTCAAATAGCTTTGGAATGCAAAAATGATTTTGCATCATACTGGTGTGCAAAGAGTTTGGGATCTGGGATCAGGCCATAACCTTGAATAAAGGATCATTATCGTGTAACTCCTGACATGGAAAGTTCCTGTCAAGTATGCTTTCAGGTGTTGACAGTCATTTGACTTGGGATATGAAAAATCAGTGCTAAGCTACCCAAGAATACGAAATGCTTCCTGTTCATATTAGGATAAATGCGCTATGGAAAACCAGCAAAGTATCAGAAAGTCTATTCCATGTGTAACTAGTTTGTGGAAAGTCTTTCCTGCACAGCATTGAAGAATGAACTGTATTTTTCTGGTGATCCCAGACTTGTAAAACTAATTCCGAGTATAAATGAATTTTTAGCATAAGCTTTACACTTTATTGGTAGTCCTCAAATGAAATATGAGCTATTCATGGTGCTTTAGACTATGTCATTAGCTTCCTCTATTTCTTACTGGTTCCTTATTACTTTTACTGTCATTGTGTCCAGTTATAAATACAGGCCTAGATTTTTTTAAAAAATATTAATTGACATGAGACAGTAACAAATAAAAGCACAGATTTAAAAAAAAAATAAATTTACAATATCCAGCATATAAGTTACATATTTTTCTTATTATTAAATAAACCTAAATAACAGTCTGTAACATCTGGAGACATGGGACAGGGTACGCATTTTCCTGTTGTTATGACTGAATGATTAAATGCTTCTGATTTTGCAGTGAGTAAGATCTAGTTTATAGATTTACCGTACTTGTGCACCTCTGAAACAAATGCTTGTAGAAAAATTGGCAATTTTTAGAAAAAATGAACATTCCTTCATTTCCACAGAGATCATCTAATGTGGAAAAAACGATTGACAAATTAATTCTGGGTTAAAGTGCATAAATGTTTTTTACCTGGCAACCAGGTACAAACATGAAACTTTATATATTGCTTCCATGCTTTCTGTGTATTCAGAACTCCGATGGCGTTAATTCTGAAGGAAAAACTCATTAAAGCATTATCTACTGAGATGGTTGAATTAATTGTTATTTTTAATCCTTTTCTGTATAATTATAATGTACCTCGAGACCTTTTTCTGCAACAGGTCCTTTGGAAAATAAATACATAAGTATATAAGAAGGGAAGAAGAGAAATCTTAAATTACATGTCAAAATTTGATAAAAGATTCCAATTGAGGGAAAGTAGGTAAGTAAAAACTTTTTTCCTTCACTTGTGCGTTTGTGGTACTGCCATTGAAAGCAAATTGGGGGCAAATGGGTTGAAAAGATCCACAAGTGCAAGAGAGGTACGTCATGCCTGTGTCTGTTCCAGATACTCTGGGGTCTCAGGGGCAGCAGGAGCTGCGTCTTGGGTCAGCTGCTGCTCCTGCATGGTGCGACGGGGAGATACTCGTTACGCCAGGCGGCAGCAAGAGGGGTGGGAGAGGGTACGGTGACGTTTTTAGCTTGTCTGGTAAATCCATGCTCCTACCGCAACTATCCTATCTGAGTGCAAACCAGTTTTTAAATTATTTGCTCTGAAATACCGTGGAACCCTTTTAGATGGGGAGGAGCCTGCTAGTTCCTAAGCTACAGAGGGGCTCAGGTCCACACTCACAAAATGTACTTTTAGACACCTGACTTCCATTCATTTCATTAGGAATTAGGCTGCAAAATGCTTCCTGAATCTGGGACCAAGTGTTAGGGTCAAAAGGAGGACCGTCGTGGAGCGGGTTTCCCAAGTGTTACAGTATTCCCAAAGGAGTGTAGGAAGTGACAGCACATATTCAAGATAGATTTAGGTCTCTCTGTTTTCAATCTCTTGTTCGAATGTTCCTGGGGCATTTGTGTTCAGAGTAGGGAGGATGATAGAGAGATTCACTGAGGTATGTCAAAGGTGTCTTTAATTTTAGAGAGAGACTTTTTTCTGTTCTTAGCAGTCAGGATAAGATAAGGGTTTTTTTTAAATTTATTTAGTCCTAATGCTTCTTATACAAGCCATTTCAGTAAGAGAACATACACTGACGCTGAAGTTATCATCTTGGACATGAACGGTAGCTTTCAATCAGAAAATCAAATGAGACTTGTTCATTATTACTCTTGTACTTTTAATTTATTTTAAGTATGCTGGCTTTGAGTCCAATGCTCTTGCATGGAAGTAAGCTAAAATTTCTTGTGTCACTAGTGGCCTGTGCTCTACCTAGCATTGCAGTATATGACAACCGAGACGACAATTGCTTTTCCATGTTCCTTGTTTATATGGATATGATCATGACGCAGACTTGCGATGTGGAGGAGGGATGCTCCAGAGTGCTTCGCTAAATGTTTATCTGCATTGCTAGGTGAGCAACGCCCCACGATATGCTTTGGAAAGAAATGCAACCACATGCACGGAGAGGTGACGTTCCCTTTTCTCCTCTGCCTTGTCCAAGCGAAGGACAAAGCCTGTTGGATGCACCGTGGTATACGCTTCCCCCGCACTGTAGATTCAGCCGCGTTTCTCACTTCTGTTCTGTTTAGATCAGTGAAGGTGTGTTTTCAGTCAGAGCCCATGATCCCTGTCCTTGATGTGGTTCATCCGCTATGTGAATGAACTTTAATTTCTGCCTTTGTTGTCTCCCTGTCGGTACAGCTTTGTAATGAATTCAGGGTGTCATTCAGTGACAGTTTCTTCTTGCACAGTGGAGCCTGAGTAGCACAGGGAGCCTGCACACAGAAAACTGCAAAGGACTGTTGATATGAAAGGAAGGTAACTTTTGCTTTTCTGTCCAAATACAATAAGATATATTTGTATTACAACAAATTATACCTTCCACAGACCGTACGTTTTGGGGTAAACAAGTTCTGTTTCATTAATGCGCTTATACTTTCAAGGTGCCCTCAATTTGCCCTGAATTACTCAGGAATTTAAGACACTGAATATTTTTAATGTCTCAAGTGTGAAGGAAGATGATCCCTCTTTGCATTCAAAATGGCAAGGCATTATTATAAAGCAGAAATCTTGCATATTTTTAGGTTAAAGGAGGCTAAGGAATAGTAGCTTTTCTGTTAAAGTCTTTCTTAAATATTAGCGGCAGATACACGTACTGAGAAAAATGTGGTTTCATCACAGGAAAAGAGTAGAAAAGATTTTTGATTGCATGTTTAAAGGGAATCTTCATATTTAACTATGTGCTAAATGACAGATAAATTCTAGCAAGAAGCAAGAAGAGAGTGGAGTAGAGGTATCGTATAGCAATTTATACTTCAGGATTTACTTATGTATTCATTTATTTCTATTAGTTACTTATAAGCACTGTTATTATTCAGGACTTATGGATCACAAAAATAAGGACAAAAATGCTATAAGGATTTTGGTAAGAGAGAGGAACAGCAAGATTTAACACGTCTGAGTATCTTGTAGAAGTTATTTTGGCGCTATTTAATTTGCGAACACCTGATCTAATAAGTAATATGATAGGTTGGAAGGCAAAAATGTTTTCTCTAGCTAGTAAAATATTTTTTGTTACTCATAGCTTAATGGAGGATTAGAATTTTTCCTAGCTTTAAAATACGTAGAAAATGTGAAAAGACACTAGTGAAAAGGAATAGTACTAATTTGTTGCTCTTCAACCTGTCTTACAAGAAAATACTTCTAGAATCGATTGACTGTAAAGAGATTTACTTTTGAATTGATGCAGAAAAAGTTCATTTTAAATTGTCTCATTTTTGGGCACCCAGAAATTAAGACGTTCAGACCACTAGAAATTTTTGAAAATGTCTGCCCTGCTGGCTGTACTGATTTTGTTTCTTTGTGAGGAAAGAACTAGCTATATTTCAGCCTTTTTGATTTCTGTGGCTTTCTGTAGTTTTGAACTGCACCTAATAGAGGTGACCAGAGAATCCACGATGTTTTCAAGGAGAGTCTTGGTTGTACTGGCATTTGAAACAAAGCTATGTGGTTTAAAAGGGTTGCTTAATAGTCAGACATCTTAGATGGTAGCATTTTCTAATGAAATACTCCTCATACTTTTGGCTTGATTCTATGCCTGAAAAGCTTCTCTTGATGTCAGACTAACATTGAAAACACACATAACTTGAATGGCAATTTGAGTTGGTTAAAAAACCCCCACAAAACGTGTTAGGGAGCAGCAAGGGCTGGCTCCTTCCTGGGGGCCGGGGAGCCAGGCGCTGAGGGCGATCACGCAGCCGTCAGGGCTGGGACCTCGCCAGCCAGGGTCTGTCCCACCACCCTGAACGAGGGAGCAGGACAGGACGGCAGGGACACCAAGGGCAGCCCACAGCTCAGTCCTGCAGTGTAGCTCAGGCGGAGGCTGAAGGCACAGGACGAGGTTTAAATGGGTCTCCTGGACCCACAGGCAGGGGGTGTGGGTGGGGGCACCAGGTGAGGCTATTGAGGACCGTTAAGACTTACTAGAGCACTCTGGGCCCTGACAAAAACCTTGCATTTGCTGGTAACCATATTTATTAGGTCTAGGTCTGTTCTACTAAGATGCAGTCGTGGCTCAAGGTTCATCTTGCTCCAGCCAAAATTGAAAACGTAAATTTTTCAGAGCCTTAAACACTGAGCAATAGTTGAGCTTTTCGCTACTCTTGATTTTTGGCTCTTAAGCATCCCCAGGTCTTATTTCTTCAACGTTATATTGCTGGCCTTGCTGATGCCGTTACATCTGCGATTATTCTCCTAAACTGTGTTGCCGCTTGCTTTTTATAGACAGCTTACTTGTGCTGATAGGCCAGAATGTCTTCAAAGGCAAAGCTGTTTTTCAGCTGTTGAATGGATGGGTCCCAAAGATGCTATCATTTGTTTCTGGGAAGCTGGGAAATAATTAACGATGTTCTGATTTGGACTGACATCTAGAAAGGTGTTAAAGAGGCATGTGCAGTACTTTTTAAACTTTTGACTGAGACAATTAGGTTTTTTGCTGTGCTTTCAATAAATAGCTAGTGTCACTGTTGGAACTCTTGCAGATGTTGGTTTTTGGTAAACGTGCTCAGCCATAGGAAATACCTAGAAATTTGTCGTGTATATATTAGAAGATATCAGCTCTGTTACTATCATATTATGATAATGGTTGAAATATTTAAGAAGGTGTCTAAAAAATTACTAATTTTTACCCCAAATCCTGTTTTCCTTTATGTTTTATAAATAGAAGGGGGGGAAATAACCCTCTAGCCTCATGTGAACTTAACGTAGTAAAAAAATGCTGGGATGATGTTCTCCACTTACTCTATTTGCCAAAGGTGGGAGGTGATTTATGGGCTTGTACATAAGTTCTGAATATGACTAGTTGTTGAAAAGGAGATGGGACCCAGAATGTCATAGTTTCAAACAAAGCCAGACTGGTTTTTCCCATATTTATGCGCACAGATGGGAAACTGCACATATTTGAGAAGCAGAGTTTTCTGACAGAGTAGTTTTCGTGGGACCATCCACTCCTGCAGACTCAAAAGTGCTGGAGAATTCCAGAGTCCCTGTCAGACCAAACAACGAGGTTTGTTAAGGTCTGAGGATCACAAGGCAAAACTCCACCTCTTTTCCTAAGGCATGCTTCTTCACAGAGCCTTCAACCACCGTCATCACCTCTCCAGCCCACTGGCACTCCCAGGGGAGGGACAGTCATAAGCTATGAAAATACAAAGCAGGGAAGGAGAACTCCCTTGTTCCCCATCCGTTCCAAATTGTGTGGATTAAAAACCTGAAATAAAAGATGCAGTCAGTATATAGCAATGCCTTCCATCCTCTTCCTCTTCCCCTTGGGAAGGGGCTCCTTGAGCATCTGCAGGCCATCTGCAACCTCTCGGCTTTCTCCGAACACCCAGTGTTTGGTGCAGTGCTGTGAGCATTCTCTGGGTCCTTCTTCTGTGATGAACACGTAGTTCACGTGGCTTTCCAGGATAAAAGAGTCTAGAATGACAGAAAACTTCACAAATTCAACATACTGTGAGCAAACGCAAGAGTTTTTTGTTACTGTTTTTCAGTAACTACCGTTAAAAATGTTAATTAAAGAGGCTCACAGCTGCCTTCAGAGCTAGGTCCGTTGTTATATCCTTTCCAGTCTTTGAATTGTTATATCTTGAACCTTCCCATTTTGGATGACTGGTGTTCTATATTGTAAAGGATTAAAGACTTTTTCCCATTTGTAACTGGTTTTTTATAAGTAGGCGGTTGACGTCCTGTGACTGCTTGCTGTTGAGGCAGGGCTGCAGTGGTTTGTATGTCAGTGGTACACAGTCCTTAGAGGAAGGACGGGCTACAGCAGAATTCCCACTTTTAGTGAATTGGAAGAGCTGCCGGGGGGTGCCGTTTGCACCTTTGCTGCTACAGCAGAAGCAACTGCTCCGGTCCGACAGGCAAAGGTTCTGTTGCATTGCTCCAAGTCTCTATGCTGTCTGCTCACCCGCTGCAAGAAAAAATGCCGAGGGCAGATTAATGAAGCTGATACGGCTAGTATCAGAGACTGTATTTTTTCACATTGATAATGAGTTTCACGCGCTTGGGGAAAGTGCGTTTAAATGCCAGGATTAAGGAGAACTTGACAGGAATTACTCTACTTCTGCAGTAACCCATCGTGTTTCAGATTGTGGAGAAGTTTTGCTTTGTTCTTTTGAAAGTGTGGACACCTCTCTCTTTTCCTGATAGATTTACAGATAGTGGTCTTGCCCGAAATCACTTAAGGTGGATCATGTTTCTGTTTTACTAGATGTTATTACCCAAATAAATACTTATGACAGAAACATGTTCAAAATTGTGTTGTCTCCAACCCATACGGACAAGCAGGAGCTCCATGAGAAAAAAAAATCTAAAAAAAATTATTTAACTGTATAAATTGCCTTGTAAATCTAAATACAGAAATAGACATCAAGCAGGACACGACGTTCTGCAGGATTGAGATCCCTGTTTATGAAGATATGGAAATCTGCTGCATTTTGCAGAACCTGATCTTGAAAAGTTAGAACCAGAGTTGTGTAGGAATCTAAGGTTTGGAGCTTGGCCACATCTCTCTTCACACCACTGGCTTCAATATTGGGCCATATAAAAGTAGCCTGTGTTTTTGGGAGAGGTAGGAGGTCAGTAATGCAGAAGATGTAAGTGGAATTATGCGGATGTTAATGTGACACAGCTCATACAGGACAGCTCAGGTATTTGAGACAGTTCCAAACAATTTTGCTGAGGACCTGGAGCAGCCTGGCCTGGAATACAAGGGAGGGATGTTTGTGTTGATCACTATGAAGTGTATCTCTACTATTTCCCGGCCTAAGATGACACAGACCCTTTCGAATGCCACTGCAGTGCTGCAGGGATATTTTTTCTACACCTGTTCATCAGCTATTGTAAAATAACCTGACGTTTGTGGAATGTTTTCTTGAAGTGATTTTTATTTTTCTTAAACAGAAAACCAAACCACAAAAGGGCATTTTCTTGCTCTGCATTCCTCTTGTTTTAATACAAGCAAAGAACAGTGCCCCCTCCCACTTTAGATTAATTTTAATTTGGATTCACTTTTTTTTTTTTTTCCGTACTGTTGAGACTGTTGTAGACAGCAAGGTTTGGTACTCTAATACAATGACGCTGAGAAGACAACAGAGGAGAAGGAGTTATAACTTTATTACTGTTTGCTCTACAGACTTTATTGTTAGGAATAATGTGTACAGTGCATCTCACAAGGAGATTTATTAGGACTATGCATATATATAAAATGCCCCTAAGCAATGAAGGCCGTAGGCTGTTAGGTCAGATCTTTAAATGATAAATTGATTTACTTAACAGCAAACATCTGGATGCATTTGACGTTACCTGAGTTTTATATTTACTATAGACACAAGGAGCTAAAGGACATCATTGAATTTTACGGATCTTGGGGAATTGTGTGTGATTGCATACCTACTTATTTTCTGTTCTGCAGATCTGATATAGTGATATTTTAGGATGACTGGATTTTATTGATGTGAGGCTATTTATTATGAAAAGGACAGAACAGTCCTTTTCCACTGGCACATTTTCTTTTATGAAAATATTTCTGTATCTTTCATATCAGGTGTGATATTTTTTCCCCACCAGATGTCACGAAAACAAGCCATAATTATGCAGGCAGGTATTCAGTGTACGAGAGTGCAGGGAACCTGCTCAATGGCTGACTAATATTGCCAAGTGCCTCCTGAATGCTTTATTGTATAAATACAGCATTTACTTGTTCCAAACCACCTACAGTTATTTCAGTTTTGAGATTTATATACACAGTAATATTTTATATCTTCAGCCTATACAAAGAAGGTTTTGTATTAAATGAAGAAAACGCTGTAGTTAAATTTACCGCAGAATTTCTCATCTTACTTGCTAATTCTCTCTGCTCTTGCTAAGTTCATGGGGATTTTTTCCATTTATTTTGTAAACGCAGAGTTTGTTTTAAAGCTTTATTCCCTAGAAGCAAGTGATTTGATCATATACAGCCTTAGTTCTGAGACTTCAATATTTATCACTGCTTTGTGTGGTGTGGTTCACTGGAAACCTCTTGGTGGACTGGCTGTCATTGACATAAAATATTATATGGTACTGTACATCAAATTGTGAGAAAACAATTAGTGATTTGATTATAATCTACCATGATAATATCCAGGAGGTTCCATTCATAATCTCTCTCTCTCTCTTGTTATTGCGTAAAGAGTAGTGTATATTATGTCCACTCATTGAAGAGGCCAGGGAGCTACTTTCAAATTTAACGAACCCAAAGTAGTAATGAGTGATAAAGTGACCCACTCGGAAATGATGTGTTTCTGCAAAGGCTGTGGTGCTCCTTGCAGGCCAGCACACCACCAGTACTATCTATTGGCAGGGTTTCTCCATGACTACAGGGGCCCTGAAGGGAGGACTCTCTGAGGAGATGCTGAGATCATGAACCTACTTGGGCACGCTCTACCTATTGCTCCCGAGTCCACTCCATCTTTCCTGTTTTCTTCTGCAGAGACTCTGGACTAGAAGAGACAGTGCTGGAAGAGTAGGCAATCCCCACTTACATGTGACTTTAAAGAATAACGGGTTTTGTTTGTTTGTCACTTAACAGCCAACTCTTCCAGATATGTGAGAGTAACAGGATTTGTCCTAAAAGGACTTGAGTATGTAACTGCCAGGGATTTTCCTCAAAGGGACGAAAGGAAGTTCAGACTCCACAAATGACAGTCCAGATGAGGAGTCCTCCCTTTTCCTTTAGCTAGAACTTTCTCTTCTTAATCCAAACTGATCTGCTGTTACAACCAACCCTGTTTCTTGAGGGTTGCTTCCTTTTTGGTCTGTATCTGCAAGCATTTTTAACCGAATTGCCCTTGGGTAGCTAAGAGGTGACTGTTGGACAGGCATTTCTATATGTTAGGGGTTTTTTTTCTTATACAAAGCCTTAAACAGGGAGAGGTAATGTTCCGTTGTCAGTAAAACGAAGTAGTGGGATATCAGTGTTCTTAAATATATATGACCTAATAAGAAAACTCAGTAACTAACCATGGAAGTGTAATTTTAGCAGAGAACAAATTACATTGGGTATGTTCAGTTTCTTTTACAGTAAACCAGTGAGAATAGCATTACTAATTATTTTCAGGTGTCTTTTACTTAACTATAAGAATGAGTAGTCAAAGAATATAAATAGATTCAAGAGCAATTGTAAAACGCTATCTAAAGTGAATAGCTGAAATCTGATTTGGAAAATGATGGCTGTTGCCGTAAGAATGAAGTCAGTATCTTGACAAAGGTTTCTAGCTAGAGAAACTCTTTCTACTTTTGTTTCTAGTCAGTCTTTTGTACTGGTTCTCTTGCTATGATGCCGTTCTTGTGAGGACTGCAGAGAAATGCAGATACACAAGAAAAATGACTTTCATGAGAAATAAGGAAAAGAAATCCTGCAGGGTTTTAGGAATTTGGTTGTTATAATATTTTTAATTTTCTGTCTTAAATACTTGGCCTAAAATGACTGACAAAATCATTCTAATTATGAAAAGCAATATCAAGCCTTAGTGCATTCTGATTAGCGCTATCATTCACTAATGTGTTCTGCTTGGGATGCAAGATGGCTTAAATATGTAGTTCATTGTTATTGTGGACAGTTTCTAAATTTACTGAATTACTTTGCCCGGTGCTGCAAACTGTGAAAGTCTAAACAGAATAATACAGTGTTTTATACTGATGTTTATCTACTTATAAGAATTTGAATCTTGAAATAAGTTGCAAAAGAAAAGAATTGCTCTTTTTAAATAAAAAGCCAATACAAATAATAGGTGTTAATGCTGGTTGCTGTTACATACTTTAAAACATCCTTAAATTTATCCTTAAAATGTAAAGACAAACTAGTCGATGGTAAAAAAGCACTGAGTGTTCCTGTGGTTGAGATAATTCTGACTTTTTTTTTTTTCTGGCTACAAAAAAAGCTTATTGTACTACCTTCTCTCAGTCTGTACTGGGTAGAAAATTCTGATTAATTTTTGGTGGTGATCAAGTGTTAAATACTGATTAGAAATGTCTGTAGTCCCTGCCTGGGTTAAAAGTAGCCTTTCCGTTGTTTTAAACTTTCCGTGTACACCACAAACATGCATCCTGATAGAGGCATCCTAACCTCTCTCTAACTCGGGCATAGGCATTCGTCCTCGCGTGTCGTAAACATGTACTGCTGGTGCAGTTTTGCTAATGCACAGTTGAGAAGTGTCATGGGCACAGATTATGGTGTCTGATTCTTCTAGCCAGAAAGTTTTAATACACTTGAACCGACTTCTGGGTGAAAGGCAGCCCATTGGCATGTCTCTGTTACCAATGGAAATGTAATGCAAGTATAGTTTCTTTGTGTTTGATGTCACTAAATGGGAGAAGCCACTGGTCATCCTGAGTGAGCATTTGCCATTACGTTATTTAAAATTAGAGATTGCATTTTATGGCTTAGATACTGATTTTTCTATGAATAGAGATTCACAGACAAAGTATATATTCTGGAATGAGGCTTAGTTACAGAAAACATAAATAGTGTAAATGCAACTTGTGATTAAAGATTGTTAATTAAGGATAGGTATTGCAAAAAAATTCTGGGTTGACTGAAGAAAATCTCTGCGCTCCATTTTTTGTACTGGAAATAGTCTTGTAGTAATCAAGCTCTAGCTTATGCATGCAGTTTTTATTCTGACTTAGTACCTGAAGTATTTTTTTATTATCAGATCATGATTATTAGAATAAGGACAGATAGATAGATACAATGACAACTGGTTTACTGTTAGTAACTTCTCAGTCATAACTGTGGCTTCTTCTTTGCCTCTGGTAGCTTTGTTCATTTAATGGAAGTAATGCTGCAGTACTTCATGCTGGAGGTTGGATTAGTTTGTATGTGTAAACTATATAACCTTTTAAAAATGTTTTTCTATGATATTTGTGTATTTCCACGCATCGCGTCGATTACGTGTTGTAGTCTCTTTCTACCATAACCTACACTTCAGAATATTTTTTGTTAAAAAACCCCACCCAACTCTATGCATTAATTCTTGGATGTTAGGAAGCATGGGCTATAGTGTCTTCATCACTTTTTTTTATGCCGCATCTTTTTATCCAGATACTTAATGCAATAGGGATCAATATGCTTTATTTTTTGTCCACTTGTAGACTAGCAAATACTGATGACTATCTGTTTGGTAAAGTGCATCGTCTGAGGATGGCAGCACTTTGTTACATGGTTTGCTGGGCCACGCTCAGTTGTTCGTTACGCTGCTGTAAGGCTGTAGAAAACCCGTTCGCGCTGAGCTCTTCAGTCATTCAGCAAAAGCATGGGGAAGTAGGTGGTAGAAGCTGGAAATGTGAGGAAGAGTGACCCCAGAAGCAGGAAAGTCAGAAACTGTTGTGAATTTACTGCAAAGTGCTATTTGTGTAGTATTGTGGAAGAAATATGCATGCGTGATGGGTAGAAGAGCAATTCACTGTGGTCAGCCACAGATGTAATCTTTACTCTGAAGTGTGTGAATGGAAGAGTTAGAGAGGATGACATACAAGACAGTTCAAAATCATACTAGTCTAATGGCTCCTGATTCTTCTTGATTGGCTTCAGAACTACTTTCATAAGTTTGTTTTGAGGAGGAAGGCGATGCAGCTACTTTAAGTTATTGGTGGGTCTGGTTTAGGCAGTACAAGCTAAATGGAACGAAATACGATTTCTTAAATTAGACTGTCTTATCTTTTGGCAGTAGGTTTAAATATGATACTCTCTGCATTTACAGTAAGAAACGTTTCATAAACTGAAGCTGATGGACTGTACTATGAAACATTTTTTCACTGAAAGGGTTATTAAACATTGGAACAGGCTGCCCAGGGAGGTGGTGGATTCACCATCCCTGGACGTGTTTAAAAAAAGGGTAGATGGGGCACTTAGGGACATGGTTTAGAAGTGGCTCTTGTCAGGGTAGGCTAAAGGTTGGACTCGATGATCTTAAAGGTCCCTTCCAACCTCAGCAATTCTATGGTTCTATGTTAAAATTTCTAACACTGTTGAGCTCTATCACTCATTTCCCAGAGTGAGAAGTTAATGCTGAGATCTCATCCACGTGGGGCTGGATGTTGCCAGGAAATTGTGGAGTCTTACTGCTTCCTTTTTTCTGCACCTTTTAACGGCATTTGGGGAGTTGTTTTTCCCAAACTAAGCCAGAGCAGTGCTTTTTTTTTTTCTGCTTGTTGGAGTTCCAGTGCTGGCATACTCCAGCCAGTTGGTGAAACATTCGTTCTTCTTTAGGTCTTTGTGTTTGAATAACCGCTAATTGGCAAGTTTATCACTGTCATCATTTTACTGAGTAATCAGGCTAATTATGGCTTTTTAGGGATCCTGGCAGCTAGTGTCTGGGCAGCATCCAGTGCTGTCAATAGCGCTGTGGGTTATTTAAAATGACAATTTGCCCTGTCTGTATTTGATATTTGAAAATGTCATGCTGAGGGCTGCTTTGCAGTGCTGGAGGCTGTGCGAGGAGGCCCACCTGTGGCTTCAAGCCCTCTACTTCAGCATCGCGTCAAGGTGGCTTATAAGCCCTCGAGGTGCCTATGGCGCTTGCTGTGTCAGCCGGTGAAGGCAGTCATCGTTGCAGCATAAAGGACGGATTAAATTTTAAGTTTCCTCTAGTTTTGAAGATCAAAGGTGTTTTGAAAGGAATCCTCGTGATTCAGCAAAACCTCTCAAATTCACAGGAATGTTTTGAGGCTCACATCTGTGGACTGTAACACTGCAGAGTGTTCGTCTTGCATTGTCATTCTTAAGAGACTCTAAAAGTGAATCAGAATTTTTCTTGCTAACTCGGTAAAAGTTGAGGCAAGCTCAGTTTTGTGTGCTTTCGGCTCACATTCAAGGCAGTAAAAAACAGTATGTTGAAGAGTTCCAAAGATCAACTTTAATTTAGACAAAAAGTGGAGTATACTCAGGAAATTCTTCGTTAGAAGGCTAGTGAAGTAGTAGAATGAATGAAAGAATGAATGAATGTTTGCAATGCTAATTTACAAGAGAAAGATGGATTTTAAAAATTAATTTTATGAGCTCCCTGAGCGCCTTTAAAATTGATCAACAAAGATTCCAGTAATTGAAGAGCTAAGAGCAGCGCTGAAAGAGTGATTTGAGAATAAAGAAAAAGGTCTGCAGTATTGAAGAATGAACAAGAGGAAAATACAGAAAAAAAACCTTTTGGAGAACTGCTGAATATAGAGCCAAACACAGGAGAATTGTAGCACATATATATAGCATATATATGTTATATATATATCATATATAGCATATTAAACAGATGGAGCTGGAAGACATGAAGTGCTTTGCTCTGGCTTTCCAGTTCTACAGGATATGCTTGTAAATCGTTTGTTGCTTTAACTTGAACTCCCTCCTGCAGTTTATTCCTCTCTCTTGCCTCTGATTCTTCCTCTTCTATGTCTTTCTTTTTGTGTTCCAGTGTTTTTTGGGAGATTGATGCCGATTCCTGCATACTCTGGCAGAAATCTGATTGTACCTTATGGGATGAATTTTCTCATCTATTCCTTACAAACACCTTGCAGTTTCTGCCTAAACTTGGGAATGTCTCAACAGTGTGACTAGAGTTAGGGAAAAATGCCGCCGAAAAATGCCACCAAAAAATGCTACCAATATTTATTTACCCGAATCTTTAATCAGTCTGTAACGGTATTTGTCCCCTTGATTTTCCTTAAAAAGCTGACGCTGGGTTTTCAACTACCCTTTTTTCTTTGACTTGATTGTTTTTAAGAAGTGGCGTGATTTTTTATGCTGTGGAAACACAGTTACCTGGGTATAGCTGAGAACAGAACTGGGTGCTGTTAGATTATGTCTCTGCCTCTGAGGCCCTTTCCTACTTTGGCACGGTATGTTCCCTTGGGGACAAATTCTCCGCTTCACAGTGGCTGTACGTGTGTAACTGAAAGCAGAGTTTTTCCATTTGTGTCAAGTTTATTCAAATTTTATAAACACCAGCTTCAGCAGTTATTCTAGTTGCTTTGGAAGAAACTGCTATGCATTTGCTTTTGAGAAAGACCACGCTGTCCAGAAAACTCTAACAATTTTTTAGTCTCTGTTTGATTGTTGTCAATGTTTGTAGCCAGCTATCGATAAATATTTTTGGTTTTGAAAGCAACTTCAGCCCAGTATTAAATCATATCATAACTGATGCTACCCACTGAATGTTATTTATTATTGCCTACCGGTTCCAATAACTATTTTTCTTGGGCTGTCTGCGGTACTGGCGCAGCATGGGGAGCTGTAAAATGGCTAAAAAATTGGTTGGCTTTTTTGGGTGTAGTAGTTATTAATTTCCATTCATAGTGGGTCTGTGCCAGTTTGCTAGAATGAGTGAGAACATGCTGTTCTCATATTTCTGTATGTCATACAGAGATCTCCAAAGGATGCACGCTTGGCTCGGTGCCTGTGTTCTGTGTAGTTTACCACGTTGAGGTTTTGCAGTGTTTTGCTGTCAGTGTTGTGGAGCTGAGTTCTCATACCTGCTGTGGATCTCTCTGTGCTCGGTCTGCCTTCACGGGGAGAATTACAACCCTCGTGTACTTAAAAGCATTATTCTGCCAAGCTAAAATGTTGTGCTAGATAGCGTAGCATTTGATTTTATTAAGAAAAATAAATTGATATTTAGAAGTGCCCTTTTAATAAAGGACCACGGTCCTGAACTATCAGCTGGCATAAATTGGCGGTACTCCATTTAACTGAGTGGAGTTAAATGAACTCATACCAGCCTACCTGGGGTAAGAATCAAGCAGACTGAGTATTTCATCACGAGCCAAAGACAAATGAACCTGAAAGCCCTGATTTCTAATGTTTGCATCTTTACAAGGGACTAACGTAATGGCTTGTTGACTCAGTTTCTGGTTATTGAAAATTAAACATATAAAAATACTGCTTTCAATATCCTTGCAGATGTGATGCATTAGTCCCACATTGCACCTCTTTTATGACACCCCCCAGGCTGCCTTGATGATTTGGAATCTCTTTTAAAGGACCAAGAGATTAATTTTAAAAGTATCACAAGATTTCCCCTTCCTCTGAGGCGCGTGTTTTACGTTCAGACCTATGCTGAAGAACGAACCAAGTAAGAGCACTAGCTCAGCGCTGTCACCCTGGCAAACATTTCGGCTGCAGCCATTGAATAACGGTGCCTTCTGGAGCGAGTTCACTTAGGCACGTACGCCTCCTCCACACCGCCTCCACCTGCGGGACGGGGATGCAGCACGTGCCATCCCCCTGGCCAGACAGCTCTCGGGTGTCTGCAGTGTTTACCGTCCGAAGGCCGGGGGACTGCAAGCGTGTTTTGCCTTTGAATGTGCGTGTGTGGGAGCGGGAGAAGTAGTGAGAGTTGTAAAGGTAAGTCCTTTGCACAAGGAAAGCATTAAGCCACAGGGAGACTGCTAACTTGATTTTTATTCTTTTTTTCAATAAGGTTTCCTGCTTTCAAATATTTTCATTTTGATGTCAGACTAATTTTCCTAATGCTGTTGGTTGCCCACAATGATTCCTGACACAAGTGCTTCAGAAGGCACGGCAGCGCTGGACTCTGATGCCTTCGGTACCAGCAGCTTCAACACTGTTGAAGTCTATTTGCTTTACTAAAGCTGCTCCAGCATGAGCTCCTGTACCGCTCTCTCCTACCTCACGTGCCTTGGTTATGTGGAACTTTTAGATGCCTGATTTTTACTGAGGGAATGTGCTTGTGGAAAAGCTTGTACAGACTTTTGGACCTAATAAATCCGTGTAAATACTGCAGCTAGCTAAGGAGAAACTGTGATTCTACGAGAGGGCTGACATAACAGTATTATCTCACAATATGTGTTCTAGCGTTATGTGCAGTAAAAAACAAATAAAAAAGCCCCATAAGCAGCAGCAGGTTTTTTTCAGTCTGGCACAGAAACATGGTCATTGACGCTTACTTTTCCTTTTTTCCTCATAGGAGATGCAGTAATTGTTCCCTGAGAATTTGGTAGTGGAGGGGGATTTCTTGCAGTTTCTTTTAATAATATTGCTCTGTAGCACCAGTAGGTAATGGGTAGTACCTCCAGTGCAAGTTAATAATTTTCCAGCTATGTTATGTCTTCTCATTCTTCAGTTCACGCTTAAGTGAGCCTGTTTTACTTCATAATTGGGATAAGCTTGGACTGTACGTTCGATAAGTTATAAAAGGTCATCTCACAGGTACGATAGGTAAACTGCTGTATCCCGATTTTGCTATGTCATATGCCGATTCTCTAATTGTGAGCTGCATTAGTGCATATCAGGAGCAATTCTGTTAAAGACAGTGGAGTTGTAAATATGATTAAATGTGACGTTAACTGTGATGCTAAATGGAGAATAAGGTCCATTCAAACTGTGAATAAGTGATTTTTCTGTAAGACGGAGAAATGCTTTCCAAGTAAGCCTTTCTGAATTGGCATATGTGTGAAAGAAATATAAACTAACATGCAATGTGTTGTTGATTCTTTCACAGCTGTCTGAAACAAATGCTTAAATGTGCAGAGCTTTCAGCTAGCTGGAAACACCAGGAATTGGAACAGTGTTCTGTGTTTGAACAGCCATCTTTGGGAATTGTCTGTATTTGAGTGGCTTTAGCCCAGCACCTTTAGTGTCTGGGAAAGTCTGAGAGCACGAAGTTAACGCCTGCATCGAGTAATGTACATATTTCACAACTCCAGCTGTATCAACATCATTGACACAATCCCTCATTTCCCTGTAGAACACTGTGTATATATACTCATGGTTTCGCTTCTTGCAGTGCCTGTCAAAATTACTGTGTAGCTAGTAATAGTACTGTTATTAGGGAGGTTGCATGGAAATGTTACAAGTTGATGTTGGCATAGAGCAACCCCTTCGCCCTTAATGTCAGCCCGACAGATTGCTTTAATGAAGAGACATTCTCACGGTTTAGCAGGCTGCAAGGGAGCACTGTGCTGTGCGTTTTCTGCATGGTGCGTGCAGCGTTTTAGACTGCTCCAGCTTTTTCATGGAAAAAGATCCCCCCATAGGTGGGTCTTGGAAATACCTACCTGTGTGTGAAATCAGTGAGAGCACTGCATGAAGCTTAGGGGAGGGGTAAAAATGCCCTTTTTCCAACGCTGAGGAAGATCTTAGAAAAATTCTGCCGCAGAGGAGCTGGCCTGCCACCTCTAAAAGCGGTAAGGTGTGTGAGCGAGCACATCATCATTTCCTGAAGGAGGGTGGAGGCGATTAGCATCATAGCATGGGTTAGTAAAACAGACTTTTTTTGTAATTCAGGCTGTAAATGGATAGGTCCTTAATGATTGTGGTGCGGCCTGAAGAGAGCTGTGCAGCGAGTTCAGGCATGGCTGGTCATACAACGCTCAGCAAAATCTGGAAGGCAGGAAGCCACTTTCAGGGTGTGAAACTAAACTAACATTCAAAAATAAATGTGACTGTCTTTTCAAGGTCAGCTTTTTTAAACTTCACAGCCTGGAATGCCAAGCTCTCAGTACAAACTGAAAGGAAAAGAATGGATGCTGAAGAACACATGTAAGAGAGCCTCTTGCATTAAAAGCAATACGTTTTAATTGTCAGCTGTGCTTCCTCTTCCTACTAATTTACAAGTGTGGTATGTGAGCTTAATTGTAAACTGTACTAGCATACAGCTCCTGTCCTACTAATTCTATCTCGTTTCTTTTAGGAGACAGTATTTTTTAACATACTAGCTATCTGGCTGCAGTTGCTACGGTAAAATAAGCAAGCTGTGCACTACAATATATAGTACAGTATGGCTACCACACTACAAAGCAGAATTGCTGTATCCACCAAGTAAACTCTTCTGCTATAAAGAAAATAGCAGCTATGGTGGAAAAAGGACTTAAAAGCTGTGCTTTGAACTTTGGCTCACCAGTCAGAAAGAAACAAAACAGCCATGGTTGATAGAAAGAAGAAGAAATGCTGTATCTGTGTGCAACAAGGGGGAGAGTATTCTTTCTTCTTACGTGTATTTGTCTTAAAAAAAAGAGGATATTTAGTTCTTACCACTGAATCTTTGGCAATTTGCAGATAGATTTTTATTCTGGCCAAAACAACATATACAGCTCTTCTTCAGACAGCACTGACTCTGATGGTGCAGCACGGTGCCTGTTACCTACTGGGGCTTGCTACGGAACAGCTTGGAACAGTGGCACTGGAAAGTGAGATATGTCCTCAGTTGTCTTAGGGTGATGTAACCATCAAAGACAAATTAGGTCAGCATATTTAACGGCTTTAACAATGAACAAATATGCCAAGAACTTTCAACAGTCCAGTTGTCCATGAGAAGTGCCTGTATTTTCTAGCAGCATAGACAACACATAGACAATTTAGACCAGATTTTGCTTTTATTTACATTGGAGAATAGCTCAGTGGAATTTGATTGAGTAACTCAGAACATACTCCTATCTAAATGTGTACTAGATTGTATTTAGCTTTATGCAAATAGATGCTGGAGGCGGATATCTGAAAGCTTTTGCCTTTCTGTCCCTGAGCCAGGTTCATGTACAGACTCTGTCCTTGTAGTCAGGAGGAGAGCGATGACTGCTCCGGGCTAGTGACTGCACAGCGTTACCCTACTACGTAACACCCAGCATCATTACATGGAATTTTGTGTGGAGGTTATTATGCAGCCCTGACCATGACGGCTTTTAAAGCACCGGGTTTTGAACTGTGGATTGCACATGTAAAAATTCCTATCAATGAAACTAAATCAATAATACATTTCAGTGCATCTTGCTTTGTAACTTCGATTGGACAATCTTTACACTAAACATTTTTTTTTTTAAATTTCGTATTTCATAGAATCATAGAATCATAGGATTGTAAGGGACCTCTAGAGATCATCTAGTCCAACCCCCTACCAGAGCAGGGTCACCCAGAGCAAGTGGCACAGGAACGCATCCAGGTGGGTTTTCAGTGTCTCCAGAGGAGACTCCACCACCTCCCTGGGCAGCCTGTGCCAGTGCTCTGTCACCCTCAAAGGAAAGAAGTTCCTCCTCATGTTGAGGTGGAACTTCCTATGCTCAAGTTTGTGCCCGTTACCTCTTGTCCTGTCCCCGGGCACCACTGAAAAGAGCCTGGCCCCATCCTCCTGACACCCACCCTTTCAGTATTTATAAGTGTTGATAAGATCCCCCCTCAGCAGTCTTTTTTCCAGACTGAAGAGACCCAAATCCCTCAGCCTTTCTTCATCAGAGAGGTGTTCCAGTCCCCTAATTATCTTGGTAGCCCTTTGCTGCACCCTCCCCAGCAGTTCCCTGGCCTTCTTGAGCCGGGGAGCCCAGAACTGGACACAGTACTCCAGGGGCGCCCAGAACTGGACACAGTACTCCAGGGGTGGCCTCACCAAGGCAGAGTAGAGGGGGAGGATGACCTCCCTCAACCTGCTGGCCACACTCTTCTTGATGCAGCCCAGGATGCCATTGGCCTTCTTGGCCACAAGGGCACATTGCTGGCTCATGGTCATCCTGTTGCCCACCAGGACTCCCAGGTCTCTTTCCACAGAGCTGCTCTCCAGCAGGTCAGCCCCCAACCTGTCCTGGTGCATGGGGTTACTCCTCCCCAGGTGCAGCACCCTACACTTGCCCTTGTTGAATTTCATAAGGTTCCTCTTTGCCCAGCTCTCCAGCCTGTCCAGGTCTCTCTGTATGGCGGCACAGCCTTCTGGTGTGTCAGCCACCCCCCCCAGCTTTGTGTCATCAGCGAACTTGCTGAGGGTGCACTCTATCCCTTCATCCAGGTCATTGATGAATATATTGAAGAGGACTGGACCCAGTACTGACCCCTGGGGAACACCACTCGTCACTGACCCCCAACTAGACTCTGTGCCCCTAATCACTACCCTCTGAGCTCTGTCTTTCAACCAGTTCTCTATCCGCGTTACTGTCCATTCATCAAGATCGCTCTTCCTAAGCTTCCTAAGTATTTGTATGATGTCTGCATGGAACTTCTTGATATTGCTTCCATACATAAGACTAATAATTAATTTAAGCTGCCCTCGCTAATTAAAAGAAAATGGAACAAAACTTTAATCAAATCAGTTCAGTTGGAGGCATACATTAAGGAAGCCCATGGATTTCATTGAGTGGAAAATGTTCTTTTCTGTCTATAACTGCCACTTTCAGAAGCGTTCTATTTCTCAGCAGCTCAGTGGTCTGGAATGACTTGGTGAAAGAAGCCAGTTCTAAAGATCAGGATTAAGTTAATCAAATAGTGGACTGAACATAATCCTGTACTCAAATTTAAATTCAGTTGTGCCTCAGGATTCTGTTTGCTTGAGGGATCTTATCAACTTTGGATCCGTTGGCAGGAATGAAATAAACTGTGCAACTGCTATTTCAGTGGACCAACATTAATTCAGTTTCCTGAACAATGTTTTGTTGTTTTTGTTAATAAGTCTTCTAAATAAAATAATTTTTCTGTTAAAATCCTAGTAGTCATTAATGTTAATAGTTTATTAATGCTGAAATTCAGCATCGCCTTTACTGCCGTGCCTGGCCATGGTCATGAACATAATTCCTATGCATTTTACTCATTGTATGCTAGAAGGCTAGAGGTAAGTTTTTTGAAGCTTCAGTGAGTTGGTCTCCGCGGTTGAATTTAGGATGACGGTTTTTACCGACTCATGCTTGTGTGAATAAAAGGGATTTATGTAGCCTTGATATTCAGCCTTCTATTGAAGTGAATGTTTCATCGCAAGACAAGCTGCCTGGGATCTATTCGGAGCGGCTTGCCAGCAGATTCTTATTTGCTTCTTTTGCCATGTTGGGAGGCAATATCTTTCCGACATGCCCCGAACATTTAAGATATCTAGTTCTTCGCTTAAGTAAACAGCAGGTTAATTCATTACGAGAGAAAACAGGTCTCCTGGTAAAAGTTGAAGCCTAAGGAGATTCAGGCTCTGCTTTGAAGGAATCTATCCATCTATCAGATCACAAGACTCATAGGTGGCTTTAAAGGGAAGAATATTTTTGTTGTTATTCTTGGTATAATGACAAGGATGTCAGTATATATCGGAAAGTAACCACTAGTGCCAAGAAACTATAGCGAAGAACATCACTCAAATCTGAAAGGATTCTTTTCTCGTTCCTGGTCTTAGTTTTTTTCTTTATTTTATCTCAGTATTTTAGTTTTAATAAATGGCTATAATTTATTCAGCCTGTATTGCAAAATCATAAACAAATATCAAAGTTTTAACACAGCTTTGGAAGTAAAATTAACGCAAGGGAAATCCTTACCCTAACCAAAGGTAGCGATATCTGAGCTTTAGGCACTTCCTTTCTGCTGCTAAGTTTTTCTTGTAAAGTTACTTTCTGTGCCCTTGAACAAAAAATTGTTTACTCGTTTGTTTTATTGAAAATTGTCCGTGTGTCCATATGGTTTTAATTATGGGGTTTTGACTGGAGCATTGTTCAAGATATGCATTACTTACTGATGGGTTTATCTGAACTAAAGAACTAAAATTATTTAACATGATATGAAGTTCATATCAAAAATTCTAGTAGGGTTGTTTCTGGAGCCATTCTGCGTGGGGATGGGAAAAAGAAAACTTGTTACACCAAAAGCCCACCAGTGATTTCGTATAACCAGAGTTTCGGGGCTGTGGGAGGGAGAATGATCTGGTAGCTCTGTGTGATTTTGCATCTTGGAAGCTTAAAACTTGGGCAGAGTGTTGAAACCACTGTGCATGCCAGCTGACCCTCTACGAAGTGGGATGGCTACACTGCAGATGGGGCTGTCTAAGTAATTTAGATACAGGGTCAGGATGTCTCTGCAGACACGTCTCTGCTCAGTGTTGCTTTATTTTTAATACTGATATTTGCAGTGTTGGGCATTTTAATTAATATATTCAGAGACAAGGCTATTTGTGATGAAATTCATTATTCTTGATTCACAGATTAATAACTGGAAAATATCTTTGTTCTTTGGATTAAGATTCTTCTCTTCGTTTTACCAGTGCAGTCCTACTAACTGAGGCAGGACTTATATAAAAGTAGAACAATGCTGATAACCCACATAGAGGTATTTAATTAAAAATGTTCTAACTTGCAGCTGAGAGTCTTGAAACAGAATGAAGACAGAAAGCAGGATTAATCAAAAATGCACGCACATATTCACATGCATAAAGAGTAGTAAGATGGAGAAGGGAAGAAAGTAATGGAAGAATTCAGCTGGTCAGCACAATTACACATATGTGCATGTGTGTCTACAAAGCACATTTTACCGGCAGGATGTGGATCCTTTAATATCACTACTCTTGTTCTGTCTAGCTTACACAATTCCTATGGCTCTCTGCTAATTTGCTGGTTTCTCATCTACTGTCTTCCAGCTGTTGATCTGTTCTGTCTTTTGTAGCCTACGCTCCCCTTAGACATTGCATTTTCAGTCACTGCCGTGCGAGCACAGAGGATTGTCAGCCATCCCTCCCTCACACGTGCAGTTCTCAGACCACTGCTGAGGGGTGGCATCACACAGTCACAGCTCCTGCACAGCCTTTGGGTGAAGGGGAAGTCAAATTCAGAGGTGACAACTCTTCTGAGCTTGTATTTCTGTTCACAATGTCAGTCCTTTGATCCTGGTTTTATTCAAATTACGATTTGGCGAATGACGTTCAGTGTTGCTGAAGACAATAAGAACTGTGGGGAGCCCCCAGTCCAGGCCCGCAGACTCCTTTGATTTCTCAGTCTCTGTGCAGCCTGCCTGGAATGAAGCCTTTGCTCCTGTCCTAAACCTCTGTACCAGGCCTCTGCAGATAGTGCTGTTCATAAAACGTTCCTTCAACTACATGAATACACACCTGTTCCCTCCAACTTCCAGTTCTACATAACATGAAGATAATACCACCCTGGGCATGTGCAGTGCTACACTTCCTTCAGTATCTAAAGTTAAAAGGTAATAACCTTCATGTTCTTTTTTTTTTTTCCTATTTCCTGTGTGTATGTTCTCTTTCGCCTCAGTAGGGAGGTAAAATTTTTACTTTTAATTTGTCTGCTACTGATTATTAGATCTGCTGAGGAAAACTCTATTTAAACAGAAAAAGTTAATGATTTGCAAAAGGTATAGGCTTCATAAGGTGAAGACTGTGGAATATTCTTAACTGAATAACTAGTTCTAATTATTTCTAATTCTAGTGGAAGCAACATTTTTCATTGAGCAATTTGTCATATACTTGAGGAAATATTAATTGATGTGCAAAGCAATTGATTGCTTTGATTGTGCTGCTTCTACCATTATTCCGTAATGCTACTGGGTTCTTCATGTAAGCGTGTAACAGTATGAACATTATATTTTACAATTTAAATATTTTTTTTCTGCTTAAGTAAAGGACAATTCTTTATATAGTAGTGCTACAGTCCAGAAAAATTCTGTTATTTTCTTGCCTGTGGATTAGCATTCCTTCATTTTCATTTCCTGTGGCCTGCCAACACTGAGCCATGTCTGTTTAGGTCGTGGTTATGCACTGGGATTTTCTAATACTTCTAACATTAAAACATTCCTCTAAGTCATGAGTAAGTGATTAACCCACAGGTTCTGTGCAGGTAGGGAACTCTGCCCCATTAAATTTTGCTCAGTCACCACTGGCGAGTGTGCTGTGTTACACAATCCGAGTCATTGTTTGTAAGCGTTTTGTACCACTACCTCATCTTCTTTTTTGGCTCTAAAGTGACTTGGCACTTTTTTAGTTAATAGAAAATGAGTGAATAGAATCTAGATGCTGAAAAAACGAAAACTTCTCTGCTAGCACTATGTGAACCTTCCTGATGGGTGTAATATTAAAGAAGGAGAATCTCTATTGTCCAAGATTAAGAAAAATGTGTTTTCAGATCCATGCACGTATGCAAAAGGTAGGAATATAGGAACAAATTTTGTTTTTTACAGTGCTGGCAGATTAACACTTACATCAGCCTTACTGTGGCTGTACAGTAATTCTGTCAACAGCTGAGTACGTGACGTGGTGTTAACTCCAGTTTATGCTCTGTGGATGCCCCATCATTGCAACAGGCTTGACTCCCTCAGTGTATCAACCGTCTTTCATAGTATAGGATTGTTTTGTTCTCAAGTATGTATTCTACTCATTCTTTGCACTTAGCTCCATTTGTGCTAGATACGCAACTGGTTCGTGTCAATTTACTACTCTGCTTTCTTGTTTTCTTAGTCTTAATATTTTTAGAGAGACTTTTGGTAGACTTTTCACAGCGATAGTAAATGGAATTTCTCCGGATTTCTGTCTGTGTTACAGAAATCAGGATTCAACCTACAGCATTCCCTGTGACGTGCTTCATAATTACATTTTTCAGAAAAAGAATTGGCAGTATTCTGCAGTGACAGAGACAAGAGAAGCACACTCCTCCTACTACTCTTATCCAGGTGGTCTGGGGTACATATTTCAGGGATCTTCAAGGATCCTGGCTTATTGAGAAACATAATTTTTCCATATTCATTCCGAGAAAATATATAGGTTTCTATTTTAATCACACTAGTACTGCTTTGATGCTGCATGGGGGAATTGCACAACACATTCTCCTCTGCTGGTTGTTATCCTTGGCTAGTGTCTTATGTTTACAAATTATCCAGAGCCTTTGGTCCTGGATGTGATTCTTGGTTATGCTTATGCGGTATTACTGGAGACATGGGCATTTTAAAGGTGTGACTGAGTTAAGGATCTGGTCAGCCAAGCAAAAACCCTGGAATTTTTCCCTCTGCATTCCTGAGCAGAAATAATTATGCAGCGCATGCTAACAGGCTGTTTTCTTTGCCCTCAAATTTCAGTCAGTTTTTCTTTATAAGTTTTAGCTACCGTGGCTGAAGATGGGTATATAACTCTTTGTTGGAAAAAATCCAAACCAACCAGGTTGGGGCTGTCTGTTACATTTTGTGAGACACCTTTGCACATTCAGCACAGCTGAAATCTAGTTTCTGAAAGTCTTAGGACTTCTACAAGCCTTGAGGTTCTTATACGCAAGGCAGCGGCCAAAATTCTGCCCTCATTCCTTTCCATCTGATTCCAGAGTTACTTCTGGGATTAAACCTGAGTAGCTGCAGACAAACATTAAGTTCTTGGGTTTTATTGTTTGTTTCAAATGTGTATTCTCTGAGTTTTGCGTGTATTTGTCCTTTTTCCCCCATCTCTTTCTAGCAGGAGGAAGTTTTTGTCACCCTTGATCTGCGTGCTCTAACAGCTGAAGGATTTTCAGCAGGTACAAAACTGTGGGTAAATTTGAGTCAGCCTAGGGCTGGCTGGGGGAATGCAGTGCTGGCGGAACGCCGTGCTAGAAGCACTATACAGCATACGGATGAAGTACTTTACAAAAGAAACACAGGACTGAAGTCTTTAGTCCCTCCTGAAGCTGTGCTGCCCCTGTGCTGGGAGTGTGCTTTACAAAGCAGACTGTGTACAGTCAGGATCGGCGGCAGTTTTGTTTAACAGGTATTTTTAATGAGAACAAGTTTTCTTTCAATTAAAAAATGTTTTAGAAACCAATTTCCAATTCAGTGGATAATTTACTGTGTTTTTTTTAAAGCAACATTTCTTGGATTTGGTATTAAGTTTTAAAAAATAAAGAAAAATGGTTGTAGTAAATCTTAAATTACAGGAACAATTGCTGGAAAATTAATTGACAATTACTCACTCTCTTTAGTCACAAACTGTCAGGTGATCGGACTTAGCTCTTCTCTATAAAATGGGCTCAGAGATAACATCACTGCAATGTTTGGGTTTTTTTTTTTTTCACTTCCTTATATCTCAAAAATATCAGAAGGGAATATAACTGAACTTTCCGGCGTGCCCCTGCTTTAAAGAAAGAGATCTCAACAATGAAAGAACATCTATATAATATGTTGAGCAAGTCAATAAAAAAAATAAAAAATTAAAGTCAATGGCAATCTTAATATACTTTTTGTTACTGTAATGTTAGCAGAATTTCCTCTCTGAATCGTGCAGTAAAATGGTGAAGATTAAGTATTTAATTCATGAACGTATAGTAGTAAATTTTAGTATTCCAAAATCACGGGAGAAGCAGGAGGCAGATCACAGACGGTATACAGTAAATATCTTGAGGTCAGACCATAATTTTAAAAACACTGATCATTATGATAGTGGGAAACTTAATTTTTTGCAAATTAATTGAGACAAATCAAACAACTATGAAAAGTCTGGGTTTTTTTTCTTCTCAAACTAAAAGGAACGAACTGTCATCTTTGACCGTGATAATTTTTCTTTCTAAGTATCAGGAGGAGCTCTGTATTTAAATAATTTTCTTGCTGAGAATGGATATGAAGTATTTAAAATATAGTCTGAAGTACTTCAGAGGTGGTTTGCCTGGTAGATGTGGGAATAGGCTCGCAGTATATTAATTAAAGGTATATAAGGGCCTCTAAATAGACAGATGTCTTGTTTAGTTTTTAGAAACAAGTTAACTAAATATTTTTAGAATGCTCTCTATTTTGGAATAAAGCCTCCTGAGCAAAGCCAAGGTTAAAGTTTTAGAAGAACTGGTATTATATGATCCATTTCTGAAAAAGAGAATAAGCAAAATGTGTCAAAATACACGTATTTTTTTATTCATTTACTTACCTGAAACTCAACCTTGGGAAAGGGCTCCTCTTTTAAACAAATAATTGAGAAGCAGATGCATTGCAAAAAATGCCACCACAAAAAGGCATGACACATCCTACATCTCTTTTTTTCCTTTTTCTCTTGTTTTTGTTTTTCTCCTGCCAATCATTCTACCTAAAATCAGGCAGTTCGGCATTTCCTATCCCACGGCCATTTTCTGGCTGTTGATCCAGGTCTTGAACTTCTCTGATAAGACCTGTCAGCCTAGCACAACATTTTACAAAATTAATTGCATTCTTAAGAATAACAGGCAATTTGACTTGCGTAGCATCATGCTGTCACCACTTCGTGTCAATAATCTGCCACTTACCTTCCTATTCCGGCAATACTTATATTTTAGCCACCAAATGTATTTGCCTTAGACTGTTCCCAACTCCTTTTCTTCATTTTTCTCTGCTGTAAGATTTTTTTTTTTCCCCCAATACCCCAGCCCTTTTTTTGACAACCTAATTTCATATATGCTTAGAAAATTGCGGTAATGTTGATAATTTGGGGATTTTTGTATTATTGATGGTTGCTATAGGCACAAGTTCTCGAGCTGCTCCCTTACTGGTGTCTGTAAAAATCCTACAGCTATTGAGCGCAACCCGGCTTGATATGCTCTACAGTATTTTCTTCTGAACGGATGAATAATTTATATGACTACGAAATCTTTTTAGTGGTTTTATACCCTTAGGAGAACAGCTGAATATTTACAATTTCATTTTGAACGTTATGATAATTTTCTGTAGTGCAGGCATGTTTTGGAAAATGTACTAAACCAAACAAAAAGAACAACTCCCAGGTTATTATGTGAAAGGTTTTATTTTTTCAGAGAAGAAAAGCTTAGCATCTGATAGCGTGCTGGTAAAATGTAGGTTGCCTAACTGGGAGCTAGATAAAATTCTTATTGTGCTAGAGTAATAGTGAGGGAGGAGGGATAAGAATGGAAGGAAGCAGGCCTAGGTCTGTCTGTTTTGATTGATGTGTTAGTGTCCGTCTTTTACTAGAGACCAGTCAGGGTAGAAGACAAGAAGGCTCAAGGTGATGCGATATGTGTTAGGCAAATACAGCGACAGCTCTGTGTAGGCAGAGAAGGGGATTAAGTAACAGGGGAGTCGGTCAAGTTTTGCAGATTCTGGAGCATGTCAGGGCTATCTCTGAGATTTTTATGAAGCCTGAAGTGGATCACCGGGGGACGTGTCCTCTTTGTTTCATTCTGTAGACTACTTAACTGCATTAGGGATGAGCTACCATGGGGTAGTCTACAGGAAACATATTGAGAAGATTAATTTTCAGTCTCTTTCAGTCATTTTTGGGGTGGAAGATTACCTCTGTAAACATACGGGACAGATTCAAGCTCGAAGTAACAAAACTCCCCATCGTGTCACCGGAGGCTGCAATAAGAATCCAACAAAATCAGCTTGTTGAATAATTTGTGACCATGCAAAAAAGTAAATTGTGCAAGCTATTAATTTACAATACAACTATTTTACTAAAAAGTGACATTACATACCACATTTATCAAATATTTCAAAACTTTATCTGAAAGATCAGACAAAATATTTTAGTGCCATGGAAATGTCATAAATCAAACACAACAGAGATATAGGAACTTAGAAAAATTACGTAGCACGCAACCGATGTGGGCTTCTGTCCCTTGGTTTCTGAATGCCAGAAGAGGCAGAGGCATAGCTGGCTTCAGTGACGACTTGGCCTGTTACAGTGAATCTGGAGCCACATATAAGTTCTATGTAGTGTGCTCTTTATGCTTCCTTCAGTTCTGTGTCTTTTTCAGGAGATGATGTTGTATTGAAGTCATGTGTCCTGCTTCCATTGTAAGGTGTCCTAGGGGATCGGGTAGTAGCTTTTGCTCTTAGGAAGGATTCTGGGCTTCACTTGATGCTCTGCACCAGTAGAAGAGGAAACATTCAGGTTTTAGTTTTGCTGTTCATGAGGAAACATTCAGATTTCATTTTTACTCTTCAGCATATGCAGAATGCTTGCTTTTACTTTTGTCCCTACTTGGGAAGAAGGGGAGTTGAGCCAATATCTAGAGAAGTGTCTGACGAAGGAGAAGAGCTGGTACTACACTGAAACCTGTAACTGTTGCATGCATGCAATAAATTATGAGAAATAATATATAGTATAAAGGGGGATCTTTAGAATCACTAAAACATTAAGCCTGTAACAGAGTTTCCTGCAAAAGAGTTTCCTATAGTAAAACAGGCAGTTAAACTTCTTAACATGACTACTGTGGAAACAGAATGGCTTAACTAACGTTTATTGATAGCAATATGCTGCTTAATATAAAATTTGAGCACTTCAACTGAACCACAAAAACCTCCTCTTGTATCTTGAGATTACCCTTCAAACCATCCTACCGCTAAATGCCAACACTGCAGAGAGAAACAACTGTTGCTATACAACGTACTTCTATGCACACCTACCATCGCCTTGTGATGACAATGAAATGGTAATGTATTATTATACTTGTACAGATCATGTGTGATTTTCTTGAGCAGATAATGACACATACTCCTACTGTTTCAAATTATGAGGAGGAGTCAACATGGAGAGGTACATGAAAGTAAACCTTATGTTTGCTCCCCTTACAAAGTGAGTCTACAGAAAATCTGCTGCTACAATAAGGATTTTTAAGTACTGGCTTTCATAAGCAGCAGTTTTTACAGATTTTACGTTAGTAATGAAACACTGCACTAGCTTCTTATTCCCTTTCAAGTGCAACCCAGAGTATTGATAAATATATTCAAAGCTTTACATGATTTTAGCCCAGGAGGTTTTGTGTTTTTTCCCCCTCCTATCCTATTGTGAAAGCTAAAACGGTGTTACAGGTTTTGGGGTAGAAAACTGAGGAGGAAGACCATACTGATATACTTGTTTTTCTTCTTACTTCAGCAGAAAGCAGAATTGTAGAGGCCACAGTTGCTACAAAGCTAGTGCTATTACACATTATTATTTTTTCAAGTTTATTTGTAATCATACAGATCTTCCAAGGACATTTTACAGATTATACACAACACCACCTTATGCACCAACACACCATGTAGAAATATATGCGTTATGTGACATTACATCTCTCATTATATTATGTCTTCCATAGGAGAGGGACATCACTGAATTAAGGTTGTCTCAAAACCAGATAATAATAATAATACCCATAGTGTTGAATGTAGGTTGACTCGTGAGCAAAGGACAGTAATATTTATAGGTTTGAAGTCTGAAATTCCTGATGATAAATTCCAGACGTTCAGGACAGATGGCATCTACCCATGCAGCAGGTCCCGTACAGTAAGCAGTTGCTCAAGTAGCTTCACCTCACTCTTTCTTCCCTTATCTCAAAAAGACGCGTCTCATTACATGCATACTGAAACATGCTAACTCGCATTTGAGCTTGAACCATATGTTATTGGAAAAATACACCTATGTAAGTTGAAAGACTGCAGAGACTGGGAATCTGGCAGGGCTCTTGACAAATTGTAGCGGATAGTTACAGTTTTGGTTACAAACGGACACCTTACCGAATTCCCCCAGGGTCAGTATTGATACTGACCTTTTCCACTTGGCTAGAAATGCATTAAATCACATGGATGATGTAAATGATAATATTGATAAAAAAATCTAATATTATTGTGGTGAGGCTCACGATGCAGTGCTTTATAGGCATGTTTCGAGCTCTACCTTATTGTCACCATTTTTAAAGCAAAACAGAATATTGTTAAGCTTTTGATCTTAAAATAATTTCTTTGAATTATATAAAAGTTTTTGAGATAATTATCTTCAGTCTATATATTCTTTCCTGTGTCTCGTTTACTGTTTCAGAGTAATTTCTTACCTCTGTAAAACCGCTCAAAACTATGACATCTCTCATATTGGTACAGAACTTACTTAAAATATCTGAAGTGCATCTCCGGTAGCACTCCGTAATACAAGGAATAATATACATGTAAAATCTAAGTTTTTACTATTCTCTACTTAATTTTACTTGTCTATACTGTGATAAATTCTATTATTTTCTGGTTTTGCCATAATAGATATAAAATGTTTGCAACAGCCCCGAAGTGTGTGATTAAACTAAATATTAATAAGCAAGTGCATAGCTCCATAGCTGAATTGATAAAAATGAATAAATAGTATTGTGCATTATTTTTTATTGAAGTTAATGGAGCAAAACTGAAGTTATTGCTGTCAGTGAGACTGTTAACTTTATAAGACCTGGCTCAAGACGGGTACTTTTTGATTCAACTGGCTTTTTTTTTTTTGATTTGGAAGACAGTCATGTTTTAGTGATGGTGTTAGCTGAGGTGCAATAATAACCGTGCTTGTCGAAACACTTTTTCAGCTTCCAGCATTTAGTCTGCTGTCATGTTTTGGAATGAATAAAGAGTGGATTACAAACTGTCTTAAGGCTCTGTACTTAGAACATGTTCCAGTTGTTTCCAGGTAATTTGTTGAGCTCATGCTTAAATACAAGTGATTCCTGGCAAGATCCCCAGCTCATAGTTTACTTAATTCTTCATCCCTGTGTTTACTGAACCATTTACTTTAAAGTTTCCTCAAATCCAAAGACGTTACAATACAGCCTTGTTAACTCTGATCATCTTTGTCAACTTCAATTACTTCATCATCCAACATCTAAATCTCTAATGTTTATCTTTTCTTTTAGGTTTACATGATATCCTTATCGTCATCATTATCTTCTCCTAAATTCTTAATGCACAATTTCAGACTCTGTTAATTCACAGCATTCCCCTGCAATACATAATTGCAGTTCTCGAATGGCTGAAATTTACTTGATTGTACATGAAAAAGCTTTGGCAATAGTGAATACATCGTATTTTCAACTTTTTCATGGTTTCGTTATTCCAAGAGTTTAAAATAATAAATGAGGGTTTTGACAGCAGGTCTATGTATAGTATTTATATTGAAGAAACATGTGACAGGTGTGCATTTAGTCTCGAATTTTCAGACTGCCCAAGTGATGGATGGATACACACAGGAAATGCACGAGCTCCTGCTATAGATTGGTTTATTACGCTGCAGATTTGTGTTACTAATAGTTTAGATTCCTGTAGAAATTTGTCCTTTAGGCAGAATGAAAAAAATTATGACAGGAGCGATAGCTGCCAGAATTCATAGAGGACAGCTCTTTGTAGGATAAATGGAAAAATAGATTTCTTTGCCTTTGTGACTGCAGGAATTCTGAAACGTATAGAAGAAAATTGCTTGTAAAAGATGCCTGTTATTTGCCATTCTCAGTCTTGCAAAACTTGTAGGGGACTTGCAAGAGTACAGTGTGCTGGCAAGAGAATGAGATTTTATAGAACAGGTTAAAGTGTGAATGGATTTTTTTTATGGTTTGTGCAGAAACTTCATCACAAGCTTTGTATGGAGAAGAGAGTATATATAAAAAGTGCTCTTAAGATTCTTTTGTTGTGGCCGATATGTCAGGGATTTCAAGGGATTTCAGGGATTTATGTAGGACTTTTGCATGCACTGAAAAAACATACATTCTCTGCTTTAAAGGTCTTAAAAACCTAAGTAAAAACAGATGAAGTATGGCAATCTGTAAAAGTTAGGTAAAGTTTTCCACGTTATAGAAGGGAGAGTTGGATTACTTCAAGTGCAAGAAAACTTGAAAAAGGAGAGAGGAGATTTCTGCGATAGAGAGGGATGGACACAGGAGACTGAAAGAAAGATTCAAAGCTGAAATGAGACAGGAAACAGGGCAGACTTTAAAAAGGCTGAAGCAGGCTGGATTTGCTGTGCTGTGGAACATGAAGATATAAAAATGACTTAAGGCATAAATTGACGTAACTTTTGCACAAATGATGTTCAGGCCAAGTGCAGATAGTGAGAGATGCGAGATGTGGACAAACGCAAATATAAAAGTAGTGTGACTAATCGAGTTTCCTTCAAACGCAGTAGTCTTAGTTCATCTTTAGTGATGTTGTCATCTTTTATACTACTGATTCTCTTTGTTGGTTTATGAGATTCTAAAGTGCTGATTTTGCTTTTGCAGCACTGTTTTAAAAACCTTTGCCTTAATCATTAAACTTTCCCCTGCAGAAAAAAAATCGTGGTTTAGACATATTGGAGTTTTTGGAGAGGAAAGAGAACGTAAGAAACTAAAACGAGATCGCTGAAATAAAAGACGGCTTGAATCAAATCCTGTATAGGAACAAAAGTATGCTTTTAATTGCATGTTTAATTTTAATGTTGAGATATGTTACCTACTATAGATTTAGAGAGCAAGCGTGTTGTTCATAATCTGTCCTTCATTTAATTGTACTGCCTAAAGGCCTCGGAGTGAGATGTGGTCTTCCTTGTGGAAAGCATTCTTTCAAAAAACAGTCAAGAAAAAACGTACTTGCTCCAAAGGCTTTAATGATCATGGATTAAAGGTTAGATATATATTATGCTATAAAGGTTTTTGGTACCTATTCCTGCCTTCTTGGACTCATTGAATTTTACCTTTTTTTTCCACTGCCGGGGTGGAATGATACCGTCTCCCTACTGTTAGACTGAGGTTGAGACTCCACATACCTGTCAAGCTTCCCTACAAGTAGAAACCAAATTTAGCATCTGCAGTCATCACTTTTAGATTCTGTGGACAGATGAAAGAAATGCATCCTTTTCCCATTCCATTTTCCCAGTTTTTACCCATGTATTCTGTCTTCAGAGTAAGCTGCAATATATTTGTCACATAGAAGCAGGGAAAGTGCTAGTGAAAATATCAAACAGCGCCGGGCAGAGGAGAGACTCATTTAAGACCCCAGTCCAAAGGCTTTTCTTTCTGTTAGTGAGCCAGAGGGAACCACACTCTCAGTGGGCTTTTACACCTATACACAGGTGCATTGTTTCCTTTTTTTTTTTTCTTCCAGTTCCTTTTGAGTAGTTTATCTGATAACTTGTTGTAGTATTTCTACAGCAACTGAAATGTTAATGGCTGGCTGATAACCCCTAAATTTCTTCTACACTTCCTTTTTCCTCCTCGTTTTAAAATATACAACCTATTGCTTTTTCCAGACTTCTTTACTGTGAAACACTGCTCTTCTCAGGCAATCTACCTAAACACTTCAACAGCCAAATTTTTCATCTGGAGAATCCTTTATCCATAAAAGTACATTTGTTTATCATCCTTTGACTAGACTGCTAGAGCACTTTAAGCGTGGGTGCTGCACAGGCTTAGGTAGCTTGGTAGAATGTGTGGCAAGAGCCTTTCTTCATCAAAGTAATGTTTCTTTTTAACACTAGAAACAAAGCTTTCAGTGAGGAAAAAAAGACTTGGAATAATCATTTCGCAAGCAGGTCTACAAACCTACCTAACCATAAATCTTACCACAGATAGATGACATCTTTGGCAGGTGAAGCTTTTTTAACAATCTCATTAGGATTCTATATCTGAATCTAATTCCCAGAAAGATCTAGTGCTTCTCTTTCTTGGAAAGTATCCAATTTTAAATCTGTACTTCAAGTCTTTGGGATCTTCTGTCTTGAGGCTCTTTGCACAAAACCAGTTTTACGGGTTGACTATAAATAAGCGTTCTGAGTTTGTTCCTCGACGATACTGTGTATGGAGATGCCTGTCTTGAAGCGGTCATTTTCTTCCCGTAGTGGAAGCTTAGGGAAGTGATCATGCCTCTGTACTGGGCACTGGTGAGGCCTCACCTCGAGTGCTGTGTCCAGTTCTGGGCCCCTCTGTACAAGAGGGACATTGAGGTGCTGGAGCGTGTCCAGAGGAGAGCTACCAGGCTGGTGAGGGGTCTGGAGACCAGGTCATATGAGGAGAGGCTGAGGGAGCTGGGCATGTTTAGCTTGGAGAAGAGGAGGCTGAGGGGAGACCTCATTGCCCTCTACAACTACCTGAAAGGAGGCTGGAGAGAGGTGGGTGTTGGCCTCTTCTCCCAGGTGAATAATGACAGGAGCAGAGGAAATGGTGTGAGGTTGCGGCAGGGGAGGTTTAGATTAGATATTAGGAAGAATGACTTTACTGAAAGAGTGGTCAGGCACTGGAACAGCCTGCCCAGGGAGGGGCTTGAGTCACCATCCCTAGAGGTGTTTAAGAAACGTCTAGATGTGGCACTTCAGGGCATGCTCTAGTGGCAGAGATTGTAGGTTGTTTGGTTGGACTCGATGATCTTAAGGGTCCTTTCGAACCATGAAGATTCTATGATTCTATGCTTCTCCAGACAGAACCTCACTGAATTTATTCAGACATTCATCTTCCCTATAGTAGGTCAACATTAAGTATTAATACGTTATTACAAGGCAGCTTCAAATCCATCACAACAAGAGAGAGAATGTGTAGGCATATAAAGAGAAGAATGGAAAAACTGCATGACGTTCTCAAGGTCATAATGTAGGCTGCAGCGGAGCAGGAGATAGAAACTGGGTGCTCTGGGTTGCAGGTGGTATGATCTGGCCATGTTTCTTACCAAACATACTTGCAGAAACTTAAACAACCAAACCCAAATGAAGGTAAGACGTAATCCTGCTTAAAATTTGATTGAAATTGTTAATACTTTTTTTAAAAAAATCTTCTATTATGGCTGATGTTCAATATGTTAAATAACTGGATTTGTAGCTCCTATTTTCCTTGAGAACTTTTCAAGTGGAAAAATATAAGTAATGAGTTATTAAGGCTTATTCTTCTCTTATGCACTTCTCAATTAAATTTCATAACCACTGTTTTGAATGATCCTGAAGAGGTAGAAAAATGTTAAGCTGAAGAACAAGTTTACAAAATAAATTGATACACCACAATAATAAAATTAACGTTAATAAAATGCCAGACATAAGATGAAAGCAATAAATGATCTATGGTGTAATACCAGTTGTAGAGTAAATACTTCAGTTATCCTTTAGTGATGAAATTAGAAATCTGGTCATGATAAAACGGAAAATAACTGTGAGACCAAACCTTCAGGATGGATAATGAGGTTCCATCATCATTAACAGTGTAAAATCCTGCTGGGCAAATGTCACATGACTTTTGGTATTGACTCCATTAGGAAAAGACAGACTTTTTATCTAGTGGATTTAATAAAGATTTGGACTGAAAGTGCAAATAAGATGTTTGAAACATCCTGAATTGGGATACGCCAAATACATAGTGTTGTATCTCAGATTATAATGTGGGTCATCCCTGTTCTGGGTAGTTCAGATCATTTTGCCTGCTAATCTGTAAGTATAACATTTTTCACCAGTGCTAATGCTCTGGTGTTACTGTATATACTGTTCTCCACATTATGTATATTTATTAACCAAAAAAAAGAGGAAAGGCAGCTTAATTACATTTTTTGGCCCAAGGAATGTGAATGACAAACTGGCTAAAGTGAAAAAGAGCAGTATAGTCATTCCTTTGTTCTGGTAGCTCTATTTCTAAGGAATGCAGTGCACAGCCTTTTCCCATTATAGTTTTTCCCCTCCTGGAATTGTTCCCTGTAATTCTAAAAAAAAAAAGCATCATTCTTAAACTCTGGAAGATGGTACAAAGAGTCTTCTGCACAAGTTTCTATTTTCTTCTACAAATCAACAGTATGAAATGCAGAACAGTAGTTTGAACTGAAACGCAGGGTGCTATCATTATAATTTCCTTGCAGAATGCTGAGAAGCTTGATTTTTCTCTGTTGCATGTAGTCATAGTAAAGTGACAAGAAAATCTCTTGTAGTACAGATAGCCTAGATTTGTCATAATTCCCAGTGTGTCTCAGTGGCACAGTGGCATATAGTTTATTCACTTTTCTTTGTGCAAAGGGAAAGTAAAAAGCACAACTAAAAGTAGGTAGCAGAAAAAAAAAAAAGTATCAACCTCAGAATTTTTCGAAGCTATCATTTTAGAGCTGTACATGAACAGGTAGAAGAAAAATGATGAAATAATTTAAATGAAAGGTACATTCATAGGGAAGTCGTTCAGAGCTGAACTTTGAGGAACCCATTCTTGTGAGTCGTCAGGTGAGCAGACAGAAGAGGGAGAATTATCCTAGATCTTCATCATAAGAATTACCTATGATAACAGCAGTCACCTTTAGAGAACATAGGACTTCCACTGCAGGGCACAGTAGAACCTGAAATAGAGATCCAGAAATATGCAGGGCTATAACCATGCCCCCACCCACTGCAGTACATTTAATCATTTATATGCTTATAGTACGTTATGGATTTGCACTCACACTGGGCTGCTACAAGAGGACTTTGTAGGGAAGAATCAGACAAATCAGCTTCTTTTTCCAAAGTACAGTCCCATTCTCTCCTCCATAGTGACGTCCCAAATTAACTATCCATTTTTAAGCTGTACAAATATTCCCCCCCAACCCATTCTTAATTTTTCTTATAGAAAAATCTCTTTATGCTGCACTCTTCAGATTGTTTCCTCACAGCATTCTCTACTGTATTGCAGCCGTCCTCAGCTCTGACTTTTCCTACCATTGTGTGATTGAAACACTGAATAACCACATTTCTCTCTCCTCCTGATGCATGCATACTTGGGGTGGCAAATACAGCCAACACTCGTGTTCGCAGGAGGCAGGCGAGCTCATGTGTAAGAGAAGTCACAGAGACTTCTGCAAATAGTGCAAAGAGTTTGTAATCAAACTCCCTGTTGGCTTTTGTTGGTGGTCTAGAAATGTAATGGTAAATTGAGTCCTAAATCACCGAGGACTTCATGTCAGTACAGTATGAGGAGTTCAGTGCTTTCACTACTGTGATGCTGCTTAGGTGACTGAGATGCTGGTTTTAGAGATGCACGTGGGAGTAACCAAGGAAGAAAGATGTTTCTGTAAGCAAGAATCTTCCATTTCAAGTGAAAGAGTCTAATGGTGCCTTTTGTTAACGATAGCCCATCTTAACGCGCTTTAGCACAGTTGGTTATATATTCTCATTAGCGTTTGATGGAATGGGAAAGTGAATGAGTGAATGTTAAATGTATCCCCACCCCCAAATGTTGCCATTTAAAAATCTTTCCCTAATTATTTATTCTGTATTTATGAGATCCTTACTTCTAAGAATTTTAGCCGCTAAAATGCAGATTTATGGGAATACATCAAGATTTTTTTTTAATCTGTAGAATAATTAAGAGGTAAATTCTTGTCAAACGCAAGTAACCGGTTAATCCTTGAGAGTCTATGTTATATGAAGATGATCAGCATTTAGATGCATAAATTGATTTCTCTACCATGACTAGATACATTATAGAAGACTATTCAACTCGAGAATTATTACAAAGTTATTTTGATTGTTAGTGATTATAGCGAGAATTTTTGCAAGTCAGAAGAACTGCTGTTTGCTCTCTGTTCTGTATGGCAGATCAGTCTTGGGACTATACTGCGTGCCTGCACCATGCAAATACGCAGCTGTGCCTGCGTCTATGAAAATCATGAAACATTAAGGCTCAGAGGGTTACTCTAGCACGTCAAATTGAGCAGTTGTTTAAGAAACTGATTCAAGGAGGGTCATGTATACACGTTACCATTTGTGTGTTCATTAGTGTCCTGATTTCAGCTGGGACAGAGTTAATTTTCTCCCTAGTGGTTGCTGTGTTCCACGTGTGGTGTGAAAGCAATGCCAATAATACATATTGTTTTAGTTGTTGCCAGGTGTTGTTTATATTTTTCAAGGACTTTTTTCAGCTTCCCATAGAAGTTGAGAAGGAGCCTAGAAAGAACGATGGAGTGGCCAATGGAATATTCTGTGCCACAGGTGTCATGCTCGGTATATAAATGGGGTTAGCCAGGGGTGGGTACTTGCGATCGCTGCTCAGGAAGGTACCAATTCATCAAGTGGTGAGAGTGACTTGTCATTATTATTATAATTATTGTATTTTCTTTTTTTTGTTATTGTTCTATTAAACCATCTTTATCTCAATCCACAAGTATTTTTCCTTTCCCCTCCTTTCTCCCTCTTCTCCTTGCCCTTCTGGGGAAAGGGGGAGAACTGTACGAGTGGCTGCGTGGTCTTAGCTGTGGGCTGGGGTTAAAACACAACAATTAGTATGTTCCTATTACTGTTCCATTTTTCTTTCAATCTAATTTTACACTGCCCAGTATTTTAGATCTCATTCCATCTTTGCTCTTTTTACAGCATAATTCAAACTCGGTAAAGATGAAGCAAGCCACACTTGAAGGGCAAGTCTTTCTAAACCCTACACATTCATCTCCGTTTAATCTGGCTTCCTGCAGTAGGTAGAGTGCCCTTTTATATAAAAGTGATAACTAAAATCCATCCAGCATTGCAATAATACTAAAGTGCCAGAAACCCAATGATGCTACCCTCATTCAAAACCTATTGAAATAAATGGAAGTCTCCTACTAATTTCAGTGAGTTTTGGATTAAACCTTTCAAGCCAGTGTGTATATATGTGCCTCTTCGGATATGTTAAAAGCACTCCATTGTCTGGGCTGGCACTGCAGAACAACCAAAAATAATTGCTATATTTTCAGAAGATGGAACAGCTAATATGCCCTTGATATTTGCAATAAGGGTGAGCAGATCTTACGACTATCTGACATCTCAAGACACTTTTATCTTCAGAAGGTTTGCAAAAATAGTTCTGGTTTGCAAAGCTTTATCCATGTTTTAATTTATTATCTTTCCAGAAGTGATTATACATGAAAACAATACGTAAAAAGTACTTTGCTTGTTAAAAGGACCCATGATCTACACAGTCCATTAGGAACAGAGGTGCATACAAAACCTCGCAGCTAATGACCTAGATGCACTGTTCTGCATCTTTTTTTCCTGAACTAGATTGCATCTTTCCCCCCACCTCTTGCGGTTTTTTTTTTTTTTTTCCTAATAGCCTTCTCGGTTTTTTTCACTTCGATGGCTATTTTTTCTCTGCTTGTGTTCATTGAGTAGCTTATACTTCTTTTTAATCTGAATTGATGAAGCTAAAATATTTCAAATGAGCAAAAAGAATTGGGAGGTATCTTGTTTAGATATAATCTTAAATGATGATTCATTAATTATAGCTAGACTGTATAAAGGTACCAGAGAATAATAAGGGATAATATCTGGTGTTAGAAAAGACGAGGAGGAAAGGAAAAAGGTTTTTTGTAACTTTTTTTACATTAAAGGAACAACCAAGCTATTTGGCTGTTCATCATCCCATATCATTGTGGCTGCTATCTCAACATGTTAGTACTTAGTGTGGTGTCCCTCTGCTGTGTTCGTGTGAATCCCTGTCTTTATTAGTAGGATTTAACCATATTACATATGATTTATATTCCAGTCACTCCTGCAGGCTCCAAAAGGTCAGAAAATATTCTCAAACCTTTCTAAATAGGTGAGATCAGCACAAGTACTGATTTTAGAATATCTTACTAATGAGAATGAGTGATGCAGAGAGCATAAGTGAAATTTGGGGAAGAGGGAATGACTTCTGTTCTCTTAGGTCATAGATTAGAAGCTGTAAAACCAAGCCAATTCTCAGATATAAAATACAATACCATAATCCTATAATCACATTAAGAGAATAATAGATTTTTATACCAGAGGAAACCATTAGGACTGTTAAGTTGGATCTCCTGTGCAGCACAGGGCTACGCTTTTCTCTGAACTGGGCTATGTCTTCTGATTTCCAGACTTCAGAAATAATACTTTAATTTGTAATTTAGTTGAGGCAAATTCAACTTTAATAGCTCAGACATTCCACATGAGTTGAAAGTAAAGTTTTTATTTCCTGTACATGAGTTGATCAAATTATCATGAATGTAGGTAATAAGATGACTTTCCTAATCTCCTCAGGGCAACAAAAAGCAATTAGCCACTGTGCTATATATAAACAAAAGAACCGTGAAATCTCCTAAGTTATAATCACATAAATAATGAGGAGCTTCCTTATAAACTGAAGTAAAATAGAATACCAAATTCTTTGTAGAAATATCTAAGAAGCCATTGACATTAGGATCACATTAGGACCAAAATGGTGACTGATGTGTAGGCTCCATTACGGTCCCTAATCGGAGGGTGGACAGATGAATAAATTACTGCCTTGTGTCTCAGAAGAGATTAATTTCAATGGCTTGTGATAGTTATGGCACTTACATATAAATGCATATCTAAATTGCCCTTTAAAAAAAGATTTACTAAGATATTTAAAATCAGAGTAATCAATGAGGTACTTTAGAAAATCTAAGTGAATTGAAAGGACAGCATGGGTCAGAGCAGAGTCTCTGCTTTCCCTACTTACAATACCAAGGGTAGTGGGACAATTTACACGGAACTTTCCTATTTCCATACGACCCTGCTTCTGAACCTCCAACCCAAACTTAAGGTGCTAGCTTAGCTGGGCCTTCAAGTATTAAAGCATACCATCTCACCTCTGAGTAGTCATCCAAGTTCAGAACATTTTTAATTGGAGTTTTGATGTATCCTTCAATTAGTAACGAGCAAGGCTTTTTGTTGCTTATTCCTTTTACAGTTGTGTAGAAATGTATGGTAGGGATACAACGGGTTGATGGATTTTTTTGCTTTGTTCTTTTGAGTTAATCTGAGGTGTGGGTTAAATTATTCACTTTTCCCCTGAATGTATAATTAACTATGACTTATACTGAGATTTCATGGCACAGTAACATAATGCCAGTTATTTTTATGTAAAACATATGTTTTTCATAGAGGTTTAGATAGTTGTGGGTTGCAGTTAGAGATTTTTTTACCATGCAGTTATCTCTTCGATTTATGTAATACCCCGTTCATTTTTTTTTTTTTTTAAATTTAAGCTGTGTCAGAAGAGAGAAAGCCTGAATTTAAGGTACTATGATTCTTTAGGGATATCTAGTCCATATAGCTTTTCCTCTTGATTTTATTACCTTTTACTGTAAATGTAACTTATATTATATAAAACGTACAGTTTATACATTAATTCCTAGAATTTTTTGGCCAGGTATTTTTAAGTAAGAAATAGGTAGATGTAAAACCTGAGCAGAAGCGTAGTGCTTTCCCCTTTCCATTTTAAAGCTGTTATAATAAAATGGAACTTCAGCTTTTATCACAGGGAAAGGTGACCTTTTAAAAACCAAAGTAGGTAAATAGATCTTATGCTAGCTGGAATGAAGAAAGCTCTTTAAAATAAAATGGAGCAAATTTCAGTGGCACTGTGGAATCTAGCCCAGGCTCCTATGGTCTGCCAGCCATTTTTATGTTAGTGTGCTGTTCAGTCCTTTCTTTGGCTGAGATGCAGTGAGTATCCTGTTGACCACTCAGCATGTCTCTGCTCTTCCATGAGCCGTGAATGCATAACGCTGCCTTTTGAAATGGGGTATTAGAAGTCTGGGAATGTGTGACAAAAGGGAAATTGCAGAGAAGGGAAAAAAATTGGTGACAGAACAGGAAGACACAGCTATTGAGATGAACCATCAGAAATTTTAAACTCTTATCTCACACACACACACATGTTAATTTCAGCTGTACATCTGCAACCCAGCACGGCAATTTATAATCTCATTTCTGTAAACCTGCTTAATTGGCTGACCACTTTGGGCCTGGTGTTACTCTGTCAGTTTAGGCAGTCAAAAAAGACTCTGTGAGGCTATTAATAAAATCCCAGTGATTTTCATCCGGATTACGTTTGGTTGCCACTGGACTGCACTTGGCTCAGAATCTTGCAGTTAAAAATTGTTTTCAGCTCCTTTTAATTCAGCCATAATAGTTCTCATAGTGTTTAATTTATGGTGAAAGCTTTAGGCAGTAAAATATTTTTATTATTTTATAGATAGAGAAGCTGCATCCAAGGAGTTCCAAGTGGTTTGCCTGAAGCAAGATGATGATTGTCAGAGCTAGGACCAGAATGCAGAGGAACACGGCTCCCATTCTCATGCTTCATCTACTGTATGCAGTGACCCATGTGCATTTTCTTACACATTTTTCTTACATGTAGCAAGGGAAGAGTAGCAATATAGTTCTTGATAATTGCACTAAAATGTACTCTTGTTTTTAAGGATTAATAATCTCTCAATGCTTCAGTGTAACAGAGCATGTTATTATTTCTGCCTCATGCAAAGATGTGATGTGAAGTATTGTCTGCTTGAGGAATTGAAAAAATGTGTGTTTTCTTTAGGGGAAAAAAAGAGCACTTTGATTAGGGAAGACTTACTGTTCAGAAGGCCAGTTTTATTTTTCTTCTCACATGGTGAGGCTATTACAGGTGGAAATACCATCTCACTGGTGAGGGTTCTCTAAGTAGAATATCACAAAAATGTCTCAGGAATGAATAATCATGGTGATATTGTTGTACAATAAAGGATTCATCTGTTCCACTATGAAATATTGGATCTGTTCCCAGATAAGGTGATTTCAAAACACAGACTGATTGTATTGGCCAGGATCAGCCAGTAATGGAGCATTTCTAGTAATTTTCTGCAGAATGATCTGTGCTTTATTTCATAATTCAGTTCTAAACTGAGCTGCAATAAGATACTTCACCACCTCCCCCTGGCCCCCCTGAATAAAACCAACCAAACTCCAAAACAAAAAAACCAAACCCCACAAAAAACAACCCCCACCCCAAAACCCCCCCAAAAAAACAATGAAGCAAGATAAATGGTAGACTGGAAGGAATAGGGCAATAGCTTGAACATCTGTGAGAGATTAGTGCAGAAGTAATGACAAAGGTGTAACAAAAATACAGTAACATACATTTTATTTTAGAATAGAAGATGGATGTACATGACACTGCAGTTTGGAAATTATTTAGCGCTAATACAGAGCTATACAGAGCTTTCTGTATGTAGAACTTAAAGTCTCTTGCAAGGAATGGCTAAGCACGCTTATATATTGATTGCATATATGTTGAAAGTCAGGACGGAAAGAAAACAAAAACAACTGCAGGACACAGTGTGACTTCGCTAAAATAATTGGAAAGATGTCCTTTTTGTTAGTCTTACCCGCTAATCAGGAGATGTCACCAGATCCTCAAGAGCACCCCACAGAGACAGAAGGGGCCTTTGCTTGGATGGTTACTCAGCTGTAAGAAATAGACAAAAAAGGTGTAGTTCAGTGGAATTTCTTGCAAAGTGCAAAGATTGGAATGGAATTGCTGAATCACCAAGCAATCATATTTTTGCTCTGAGGTGGAATCTGGAACACGGACATAACATGAAAGACGTGAATGTTTAGTAGGTTATTTGGTACTATAGGTGAATTTCCAAGCCTGAGGTAGATAACGTCTGAAACAATTAATCCTTCATTTCAGGTATAGGAAGCAAAAAGCAGCAGCTCTCACTGATGGTTCTTCTGGCAGACATTTGGCTGAATACAACTGAGAGAAGGAAAAGGCCCCAAAGCAATATGAAGGCCGCATCAGGCTGGATAAAGAAGCTAAAGTACATGATGATCAGGTTCAAGAAGCAGTGAAAAGAACTGCCAGGTCCCATATGGCTGGTGATTCTTTCCTTCAGTCTCCCTCTCTGAGCTCCAGGCTTGTCACTCAGAAAAGCTCAGCCTCCTCCACATCACCCCCAGTGATCCTCAGGTGCATGCATGAAGCGAGGGGTATGGAGCCCGCCGGGGCAGGCTGGGTGGCAGCTCTCGCTGTTACTCAGTTTCTGTGTGCCAGCGCTGCTCAGCAGGCATGAGCCTGGCTCAGTTGTGGAGCTCTAACTGGGCTCCATGCCCATTCAGTAGGAGGGTCAGGATATAGAACTAAACATTCATTGACATTCTTGCTTAAGAGAGTAGGAAGTGGTTTCTACATTATTTTTTTTTTTTATTGCTGCAAGCTGTGAGGGTGCCAAAATGGGCAGTTTATTGTTGTTGATTTCTGTTTGCCATTATGATAAATCACTGTTTGCAGTTTGCGGTAGCTGTAGCTAATTTTTTATGTAGCCCACAGTGCCTGTCTATTTTCCACCATTTCCTATTGTCTGTTTACAGTTCACTGTTTCCATTTCCTATGTTTATGGTTTGTAATAAATACACTTTTTTCAGGGTCCTTAATCAAGCTCCAACCAATGTCCAGGTTAGCATCTGTAATGCTCAAATGTGGAATGTCAGTGCAAAGGAAGACTGGAATATCAGATCCTGGATGCTCTAAGGAATTCTCTCGGTACTGGGACAAAATATAATAGCTGGTGCATAGGCAAGCTTTTGGGGACTAATCAGAAACGTTTTCTTCATAAGTTTCAAGTTCCTCAGTAGGAAAAGGACTGAAGTGTATTAATTTATTGTTGAATTACCTTGAGCATTCCATCTTCTTTGGCTTAAAAAAAAAAAAAAAATTTGCGTAAGGACAGGTGTTTGCATCTGAGATGGGGGAGACTGAATTGTGGTTGCAATGAGCACTAGCAAGATCTCACTTGGAAATACTACTGGATAGGAGAGTGGAATAGAGTATGTTTTGAAAAGACCAGCTGTGGTCAACAGAGAATTTCATCTAAGCGGAATCTAAAAGAGTTTGGACTTTTTATTTCAGCAGATTGGAAGCCAAAAGGGCCTGTGATTGCACTGTCTCATTGCTTTGAGAAGTTCAGAAGGAGGAGTGAAAATTACTGTTTGATTAAAGGCTGACATACAAAGAGGTATAAACTTGGATGAGTTTAAGCTGGAAATTAGAAGGGATACTTTGGATCAATAAAAAAAAAGTTTTAGGATGGACCTTGGCCATTTTAATAACATTATCTGATGATGTGTATGTGGTACCTGTGGGCAGAAGACCTACTGTATCCCAGGTGGTACTCAGCAAGCAGAAAATGGCTTTAGCTCACTGAGAAGTTCTGTCTCAAGTTCTTGATTCTGCGCAGGGAAGAAATAAAAAATGAAGTGTTCTTTCATAATTTCAGCATTTAGAAACAGTATGAAGTGCTCCCTCATGAGACCTGTTAAAGAATATAATATATGCTGTGAAAATATATCCTTGCTACTCTTGAGAGGATTTTCCATCATATGATACTAAAAATATCTCTAAATCCACAGTTGATTAGTTTAATTACTCATCAGCTCTTTACATTATAATTCATTACCCTGAGGTAATAAAGATAAAATAAAGCATTTAGATGCCATTGTGCTATTGTTACAGTATGTTTAGCAGAATGTCTCTAATCAATGCTGCTTGTGTTTATGCAGCATAATTAATAGAAATATGAGTGCCGTCTTGAACAAACCAATTTTAACAGGTGGCTGAGCTGCTGCTTGTCTTTCATTTTATATTACTTTTCTGTAAGGAAGGCTAGTTTAATTACAGGAATTTTAATGAATGATATTTGCTGACTTTACATTTTAAAGTCCCACTGTAATTATTAACTGTGATTATTTTATATATTAATAATATGCCCTAAACCAGGGTAGTTCTGGCTATAGTCCATTCTGTACAATTCTGGATAGTAATATTTTTACAGAAATCGTATTTTAGATAATGAAGCTCTGAAGTAATGAACATTATATTCCATAACAGTGAGTTCTATTTCAATATATTATGAATAACTAAAAGACTTTGTAAATAGCAAAGTAATTTTGTTTGAGGGTTGATGACACCTGAGTGGTATATTATAGCGAAAATTAAAGTGGTTGTATAAATGGTAAGCCTAAATCTTTCCTGCTGACTAGTAAACTTTGACTCTTTATTGCAGATCAGAGATCACTGGAACCTCTAAATTAGTTACTTTCAGCCCCCATTTTAGAAGCTTGGTGCTCATTTTCAGAGCAATCAATAGATCAAATGTCAGAGGCATCAAATCAAACATCAGTTTGTGAAGCACAATAGCATCTACAGACCTCTGGGAGAAAGACCAGGACAAAACACATGAGAACTGGAAACAGGACAATTTCCACCATTAATAACACAGGTTAAGTGTTTCATCTTTTATGACGGAATAATAAAGAATTTTTTCCTTTCTGAAAAGAAAAACTAAAAAATCAAATCCAGAAATTTCTGCTCCAGCAGTATTGCGATTCTGAAAAGAGCTAAGCCATGCAGCCTTCTACAGCATTGGTTTGGCTCTTTTTGAAATCAGTTGAATCAGTTTTGAAATCTTTTCTTTCATTCTTAATGAAAATTTTACACAAGGATTTAATACTGTTTAAATAATCCATTTTAGAAATTAATTTAGAGTAGCTTTCTTGAGTGTGGTTGTTCATACAAGAAACAAATATTTATTAATAATTGATTTCCTTTTCAGTCAAGAGATCACTTTTTCAGATGTAGACTTCTTTGTCATAAACAAAGTCTTAATTTTTTAGCGCAGTGTTCTTGCTGTTCCTCTCAGTAAGCATGTGCTTACCAATTAAAGACTGACCTGGTCTACCCTTCTTGCTGTTCCATGCTCTGTTGTTATATACCATTTAGTCTGTCGCTTTCAGCACTGGAATCAATAGCTGTGATTGCACCCAAGGATGTTACATGACTGTATGACCCAGATATAAAAGTCTAGGAAAAAAACCCTGACACTTTGGAGAGTCTCATATCTTGATTTATTTTGGTCTAGCAAAAATGTTTGCTGGAACAAGTTGAAGACTTTGTAACTTCCCCCTGAAATAATGGGATAGTTGTCTAATCCAGGCTTCTGACTTAACTGCATGGTGAACACGTATAAGGGGGCTTCATTAAAACAAAGGAGAAGAGTCCTCATTGTGGCAGTCACAACATCCCTAAGAGACTTATTTTTCAAGGTTTTTGCAGCATGGCTCAATGCATGACACAAGACTGATATATACTACGGGAAATATGGGACCCAGAAGTGAGCTGACACCTATGCTTCCTAGTGCCTTTTAAAGATAGAAGGGGATGTGTGAACGGCATAGATGTAATAAATATTGGAGATATAGAGTTTATTATAAAAGATTAATTAATCTCTTGCTGATCCTAGGCTGTTTCATCTGTATGTTGTATACTGTGCTCTTTCATGAAACATTTTCACTGTAAACAAGAGATAAGTAGTCCTATTTGGGTTACATAAAACAATAACATTGGTGATGACAAGAGTCTCTGCTATGCCTTCTCTGTGATGTACTCATACTGAAAGGCCATCATTCTGCAATCTGAAGTATCGTGGGACATGGAGAGAATCTGGAATATACTCGATGTGCCTGACATTGAGTGTTATTTTGGGACAGTGTTATGGTTTAATTTATGTCATTTGATTTATTTAATGAAGTCAATATGCTGAATTATCTAAGCTAGATGTCAAAGAGCTCTGCTGGTTACTGGAAGTGGCATAGCTATGTTACTAGGGTCATACAAACTGAAAGGATGCTTCCTCTCCAACTGTCCAGCTTTTAATAGTCAAGTGGGTTAATTCTGAGTTAGTTTGGCTATTTCTGCAGGACATCGAACCTTTGCTATTAAGCATTTACTGTCTTTTGCATAAATGGCTAGTTCTTACTCCCAGGACAATTCTTCCATGGTCCAAATCACAATTCTAAAGCCATGGGCTTAAACTGGGGATCCTTCAATTTCAAACTTTGCTATTTCGGTTATATGCCCTACTTCTTGTATAGGAGGTAGTATAAGTATTGGAAGTCAATTTATCCAGTCACTGTAAGAAAAAATGACAAGTTTTAGAGCATGAATAAATGCTATGATTTCATATACTGGCCTCTAGTAATTTTTTATCAGGAATAGGATTACGACCTAGTGAAGCCCTTGAGTTTATTCCATGAGGTTTCAAGAACATACAGAATTGGGCTATAGACTACCTAATCTTTTTTTCAAGAGCATTATCTCAAGTGAATTATTTAATTTTGGAAGTGAAACATTGCATAAATAACGTCTCCAGAAAATAAGAACATAAGGTTGTTGGCCCAAAGGTCGGACAAATGCAACGCTTTCAAATCATCAATGAGCTCAGTAGTTCATAAGCTTTCTTTTCAGCAAGGGTTAGATTTTCAAGCCTCATACCGCATGTGACTGGCAAACAGTAAACATTAAATAATTCTGTCCTTTTCAACTGAAACAACAGTACATGTCTAGTCTTTTTCATCCCAAAGAAAAACCACAGACCCTCTACACTGGTGAGACGGTTGCCCTTGCCTTTAGAAAGAAATGTAAACCATACTGTAAGTTTAAACTATAATTTTTGGAGGTGTAATTTCCCCTGTTTCTTTGAGCTTGTGTTTCACAGGATGTCTTTATCCATGTAAAATATCTTTTGTTCCTGATTAAAATTACAGACTTTTCTATTTTTGTTTTATGGCCTGCCAAGGGCCTTCAGCAATTGAAACAGGCAGCGTGCATTTCTGGCACGCAGTCCAAGCACTCGGGGTGTTGAGACACATGAACAACATTGTGCATTTGGATAACGATGATTTCAATTTTTATTTTATTTTATGATTAAAGGATCCTAGACAGAGTATGCAGTCAAATTCACTTTGATATCAGTAAAGTTCCATTGGTAGTTTAGTTTCAACTTCCTTAGGTCCTACTGTAAGAAAAAAAACCCCAAACCTTAAAGAATAAGCCCAGTGTTTCTGTGTCTGAGAACTCTTTTTATTGTAGAAATTCTTGATTTGTTGAAATTAGTATCTTTCTGACTGCAAAAGAGCAGTGTTTTCATATAGATACTACTTTAAGCAAGAACAGATACATTGTTTAAGAAAGAAATGGAAGAGGAGCTCCTTAGCAACAGAGCATATTAATGCTAAATGCTAACATTTTTATGAAACTGGTACAAATTAGCCAATATTAGACTGTATAATCACACTTTCCTTTTATTTTGGTTGCTGTGATGTTACAGTGTAAGTGCTTCAGGCCACGTGTATAATGCAAAGCCTCTTCTGTAAATTCATTTTAGGTGACAGTGTTTTTAACAAGTGACAGTTCTAAATATAGCCTGATGAGTAAAAAGACACTGCCCTTTGGTTGGGCTGAACACATTGCCACACTTTATTTTCTTTACTCTATTATAAGTTCAAATACCAAAAATAAAAAATAAACAAAAGGAAAGCTATTTTTCTTGGGGGCTTCTCTCATCATAAAGAATGATGAAGCCTTACGGGAGGGTGACGTAGTTTTGTTTCAGGTTATTTTTGCTCAAGTTAGTGTGCATCTTTAAAACCATGACTGGAAATGACGGGTGCTATTGTAGAGGTCATCAAACATAGAGATTTACTGTGTCCGTGTGTTTACTGCGTACATGGTGGAGGGATGCGGAAAACACACAATGGGTGCATGCATCTTACCTATGAACAACACGGGCTTCAAAATGCATAGGCTCTAAGGTAATGACTTGCAGAAAGGATGTTTCTAATCACGCAATTCATTTCTGCTTGACAAAAGTAAGCAGCACTCACAATGGTTTGGGCGTTTGAGCATTTTCAAGACAAAGCATGTTGGTACTCTTGATTTGGAAAAAATGTTCTGTAAAAGGAAACAAGAAAACTTAATGGGATTAGTAAATAAAGCTCTACGGTTCTTTTTCTGTAACAAATTGTAATTCTAAAAATAACTATTATATATAGCCTAAGTGGAAATAATATAGAAGAGATGTCATGTTATTTGCAAACACACGAGAGTATCTTTTTGCATTAAGAATTTACTGTTTCTATTAAAAAAAAGTACTACCAGATTTATAAAGTTCCAAGCAAGGAGGGAGGAGCTGGGGCGTGCAAATCCAGCCACAGCTGCATCTGTGTCAAGCACTGCAAATGAGAAGGTCGCTCTTATTACCTCAGTGAGTGCCACCGTTTACCATGTTAAAAGTAACATCCTGTGTTCTAAGTAGCCTCCCATGGTTTAAATCTTTCCTCCCTTCCAAATGCGAGTCTCTGCTGGGAAGGATGTCCCATATCAGTTATGGCACTGGCATGTCCACTTGTAAATTAAGTTTCCAGTGTGAGCTGAATACTTCTGTTAAGCCCAGAGCAGTATAAAGACTGTAGGTACAAAGCTTGGTCCCAGTGGCAGAACTGTCTTGGTCATTAAATAGCTAAGATTGAAAAGTTCCTTGAAAATTTACTCATACATAAAATATCTAAGTAGTGTTAGAGTTGCTTTTGTCAACTGGTGTCTGAAATACGAAGGCCTGAGGATGTCTGAGGGGGTGTCCTGACTGAGAGATGTGCTGACCCATATGGGAGTCATTGGTTAATACTGGTTGCCCCGATCTCATGTATGTTCTAGTATATAAACCTCTACCTGGACAGGCAGATTGTAGTCAGGTCTCTGTATTCTGAAAAGGTTGAGCTATGGTTTCTCACTGGAAACAGCAGTGTCCTCTGCAAACTTTCAGGCTGATTTCAGATTCTCTCCAAACTTCACCTGGACTGGGATTTCAATTAAGCGTTTGTATTCACACAGAGGTAAGTGGATTGCTGTACGGGAAACAGCAAGAATACACTGAGGTTCAGCATCATCTGTCATGTACTGCTTCCCTGCACCATCCCATCCACTGATCCCTGACATTTCTGCGGAGCCACGTGACAGAGCATTGGAGCTGTGTACATGTTGGGGATGGATCAAGTGAAAACTTCTTATGTCAGGAGTACGTTCAAAACTGGCTTGATGAGTCAATGCATGGGCTTGTAGTTTTCCAGGTTTGGAAAATGTAACCAGACTTACGTTTAATTTCTAGAGGGGTGTGTGTGCTCTGGCTTGTGATTTGAACAGCTGCATTTAAACACTATTGCCTATTTAATCGTATTTCAGCATTTAACTATAATCCTCTGAAGAGGCTATGTAAGAAGCCACATTTTTAATGAAAAACAACAAAAAAATCCCTATGTAGGTTCATGAGCATGAACATATGATGCAAACGGCGGTCCACCAGTCTGCCTTCTAATTACGTGCATTTATCTGTGTTCGTGGAACTCGGTGATGATGCCAGAAATAGCAGTAATGATAAACTATTCCAAGTTCATCATCCTAAGAGCAGGAATTCGGGAGCTGTCAAAGTACATTTTTTATTAAGTACCCACATTAGCCTACTGAGCTGTACGAGAGGCTCTGAGGAGAGCCCCTGCCATAGCTGAAACGTGGTTGTTCCCTTCAGAGCCCATCAGAGATGCTTGCGCAGATCTGCAGACTCTTGCTCCAGCCTCCATTTGGAGCCTGCACCTCGTGAATTGTAGCCCCATATGGAAATTTTGAGACGTGTCTCTCCGAAAACGGGGACCAGCTGAGCTGTTGGGGTTATTTCCATCAGGAATGAGCTTAGCACAGCTCCTGTCAGGATGAGGTATTTGATTCACCTGGGAAATGGCCTCTCTGTAGCTCATCAAGCCTCAGCTGGATTTTGGCTATGGTGATACATCCCAGATGGGAGCCACCACCTCTTCTCTCCTCACAGCATCTGTCAATTGCACCTCAGTGGTTGTGGTTTGGCAGGAACAACACCTGGCTGAGCCCAGCAGGATCCACGGTAAGGCGTCCCTCCTGCCTGCACCACCCGTTTGAAATGGTTTCCTTGCCGTTTTCTTCAGCTCAGGCAGCGCTTCTCTCTGGCTGCCAGGAGAAAACCTGCCTGGCATGTTCACACCCTCCGCTCCCAAACGCTGCCTGCAAGCCCGTCTGCAGCCACCGGGGGACGCCGACCCAGGCGCCGGGCCCTGCCGGGACGCGGTGTGAGGCGGCCTGAGGCGGTGCTGGGGAGAGAAATGACAGCCTGAGGCCGTGCCGGGGGTTGGGGGTGGAGGAAATGGCGGCCTGAGGGCGGCGGGCGGGCGCTTTCCTGCCCTGGTGGCAGGTTTGCTGCCCGTCGCTGGTGGGTGCCCCGCTGGCTGAGGCGGCGGCGTCCCCACATAGTCAGGCCCAGTGGCTGCCTCGCCGAGGGGCTTGTGTGGCGAGATGTGCTGCAAAATGTATCCCTCATCCTTAGTCTCCACTTCTTATGTTTGACGCAGCTTCCCTGAAACGCTCGTGAAGGGGTTGACTGTGCCCTTCCTGCACAGGTATACGAGCTTTCCTCCTTCCAAGGTGTGCAGGAAAGCCCAGTGCTAAAAGGGTTCGTTTGCAAATTCAAAATGTTTGCCTGAGGCGGCTGGTGGGACGTGGTTTAGTGGTGGTTTTGGCAGTGTTAGGTTGACGGTTGGACTCTGTGATCTTAAAGGTCGCTACCAACCTAGATGATCCTATGATTCGATCCTATGATTTACACCTGCCTAGGGAATTTCAGACGGATGACTTACAATAGCGCAGGTTGACATGAGATGGGGTTCCCAGTGAGCGCTCCCCAAAGCGGTGAGCTGCAGTCTGTACATAGTTATGTGGTAACCTAAATGAACGTCCCAAGGTCGTTTCGGAGAGCAGGTAGGCAGGTAGTATCTAAAGGAAAGCTACAAAATGCATAACCAAATTTTCTGTTGACGAAAAGAATTAAGCTATTCGGGGGTTCAGCTGAATTCAGCCCATGGAGATCAATGAGTCTACTCAGTTCAAATACACCAAAAAACTAGGGGTAGCAGAATGTGTCCTTGCTAAAATATAACTCACAGCAGAATGTTTCACACCATTCCCCCCCCCACCCCCCACGCTTAAGTGATGTTTATAAAACCCACAATACTTTCTTCCCTGTGTTTTCTTTAAAAAGCCTGGCTTCGTACATATCACTGCTGACAAGCTACGTTGTGATGTGTCAGTTTATGTTGTGTCAATTGCCTCTGGTTATATAATGTGCCATGACATGACTAATGCAGCCCAACATGAGTCACCTGTCGTGACAGCTTTGTGCTCACGAAAGAAACGGTTTGCCCTCCCTTCGGAACACTTTTTTGCCTTTTTATTAAAGATGCAATTTTATCCACCTTAGCGTTCGTTGTTTTAAGTTTTTACAACAAAATGGTAGGTGGGCACATACATTCAGTGTTAATGTATATGAGTAAACGATTATTGGAATGTGTAAAAGCATGGGGTGCTCCCACTGCTTGCTGTGAAGGGAGATGATTAGACATCTCCTACTACAATGCAGCACTGTATGTGAAGAAAATGTTACTAACAGAATAGAAATCCCAAGTGACGGGTGGGAATCTAAAGGTGAATGGCTTTAATCAGGTCTCATTCGTACCAGGAAATCGTATATAATGTTACATTGAATTATTAACGCTGGGCTATGATTGTGGTCTTAAACCTATAATAACATAAATGCTCAATAGAGACATGTGTCAGATGTGAACACAGCCTAGATATAAATGCAGATTTTTGCCCGTTTTTCTTTTAGGAGAGACATTGAGATACTCTCAGCCATTGCTTGCTTATTATAAGCAACCATTTGCAGTCCTTGAAGCAAAACAGGTGGAGATTTGATATTTCTCAAAGGTAGGTAATTCATATTTACAAGTTAACTCATATCTTGCATTCTCTTGTTACCTTTTACGTGTTTTTGATTCAGTGGTGTTTTTTAGTATGAAATCAGGAAGTGGTTATCAGGTTTTTCATGACCATTATATCTTTGCCCCTCAGATAAAACCAGGCCTCATTTGTGTAAATTAATACAATTTTTTCCTCAAAATACACTGTCTTTGTATCATAGCAAATTATATTCTTGTTTTCCTTAAGAGATTGAATGATTGGTATAATCAAGAAAAGAACTTACATCATTGCATGCTTCTCAGGTTATACAGAAAAAAGTAGAGTTCAAAACCCTCTAGCCTTATTCAGATACCAAAGGATAATTGCACAAACTCATGTCCTTCTTATAATTAGCCTAAGAAAACATAAGTAAGTTCCAATAAAGACCTACTGAAATCAGAGCAGTTATCTTCCAGCAGGTGATGAATCAGGAGCAACAACTTTATTGACTGCAGAAAAAGTCTGAAAGAGTGTATTTTTACTGGTTTTTATCACTTATTTTTTTTGCCATATCTTATCAATCCTATTCTTCTCTATCATCTTTCAATAAAATGCTGTGCGTACTGTCTGATATCAGTGACCCATTATACTCATTGTTTCATTACTCAAGAGTGCTTATGAGTAGTTATACAGTACTGCTCTCTAAAAGACTTTGTATGTTTACACCTCTTTTTTTTTTTTGCTTTACTTTTACATCTTTCATGATGGTATGAAATTATTTCAGAAGTTAAAAGACACAATGGAGGAATGAACTTTAAAGCAAATTTGAATATTGCTAAGTCTATGCTGTAGTAGAGTTAGACCTTGCAAATTTTGTATTATGCTAGCACTGTTATCGGTTTCCCTGTGGCTGGATAGTGACCATAGAGAAGGCTGTAAGTACAACTGGAAATCTGTCTTGTACATGATATAGATGTCAAATTTGCCAAGTGTGCTGAATCTGCAGAAGAGGTTTCCTCCCTGTTCACGTTGAACACAGTGATGCACTGGCCTAGGCTAGGTTAAATAGCCCATGAAAATGTGAGGCAATACAGCAAGACAGCTTTTTAACTATCCAACACGATAGCACTCTAGATTTACTGTAAATGAAAAGACACAAGGGAAAAAAAACCCAACCGCAAACTAACTTATTTATGTATGTGCAACAGCTCTTCATTTGTGGTCTCAAGGTGTCTATTCTAGTGCGCTAATCTCATTTTCTCTTGCAAGTTGTGCTTTCAGTCTGGCACAAGGAGGCTGGGACCAATGCTTTAAATACTGCTTTCAGCAACAGATTAATAGCAATACAGTTTTGAGTTCCCATTCTGTTATGTGTCCCATTCTGTCTATGACATATTTTAGTGTTGAGCAAGTCCAGTCACTGCCTTTTCGATAAAATGAGCAGAATATTGCCACAATCTTTATTTCGATCAGTTGAAGTCCATAAAGTTCAGGATTTCTGTCCATTTTTCATGGCTTTTGGATCCTATGCTGGCCCTTGGAAAAACATTACTTATGAGTAAATATATTCATCCCTTTTTTTCCACTTCTTGTGTTGCTCTGTCATTCTCTGCTGTAGATAAAGAAATAAACATACCTACCTAGTCTTTGTGTTTTCCTTGTGTGTACGGCACACAAACCTTTCCAGTTTTACCATTTTTGTATGGTTAATAATGAAGCTATAACTTATAATAATATAAGCATCCCAGTTCCTAATTTTTCTCTGTAACTACTAGGAACGAAATTCCCAATAGTAGGAGGGAGATTTCTCCCTGCAAATGTATGTGAGCTGCTCATGTAAAATATTTACTGATCCCTCCTGTAGCCTTCCCTTCGACTCCAGCACACACTTGCCTTTGAAAAGAGTGATGCCATTAATTCATGGAAGTAACAAGCTGTGAAGAGTAGCCAGTTTAGGCAATGCAATGTGTACTTTGACAAATAACCTGCACTAACAAACCAGTAAAATCTTCACGGGCTTTTGAACTATTGTTAATGACTTGGCATTTGTTCCATTCAGCTCTGGTCACTGTTAGCTAACTTAATCTCCATCCAATTTGCTGGCTACAATTGTGGCACTTTTACTGAGGGACTTCAGATTGTGTTCCCCAACTCCTTAAGATATTACTGTATCCTGAGTCTTTTACTCTGTAAAGGTAAAGGGTACAAAGGGTACAAAAGGGTAAAGCTTATGTTTTAGACATAGGTTTCACTAGAATTTTTTAGCCCTTTTGTTGACTTGAGATTTTGTTGACTTTCTGTGATGTTTTCTATGTGAAGATACACTTAAGCAATGTTTGGAATGGCAGCCACATACCTATGGAGGTATGCTTCCTGGAGCACGTTGTACCAGTGCTCTGGGAATGTGCTTTGGTCCATGTGTTACTTTTGATCTGTATAGTCTGAAATGCTTACTTAAGAATCTGCTTCCAGTTCCTGTGAAAGAACTGAAAGAGTGACAAGAGGAAGAGTCTGCGCTTGGACTCTTGGTTCAAAACCAGCAGCTGTGTTGCTCTTACTACACGTGCACAGTGAGGTAATACCTGATGGTGATGAAGCGTGTTGAAAGGGTGTTTCCTTTGTGGGAATTCTGAAGGTAGAACTTGTGAACTTTTCCCCATGTTTGATTCTGCAGCAGTTAGTCAGGTAGTGATGGCTGCATGTCCTGTATCCTTAAGTCTTTGAGATGGCTTGAGTCTGAGAACTGTAGATCTTGCTCCATGAACCTTTGCCACGTGATCTAAAGGAGCAGCTCTGTCACTGGCAACAAGTGTCCCCTCCTGTGGGGAGTAAGTGTGGTAGGGTAACAGCCAGTCAGACCCACTGAATCCCGTTTCTTCCTCCGGATTATGGCTGGCGGAACAGGGGACACTCAGGGAAACCTGAAAGGAGAAGTATTTTGTTGAACTGTTTTTGTCAGTAATTTCTCTTAGATGGGACTCTTATGCTAAACAGTAAACTGATCACATTTTAGATAGAATAGAATGTTTATATTACTGAAAAATGTGTAATGTTACCAAACAAAATCTTAAAGTGCTGCGTTTTATTCTCAAACGCTAAAAACTGGAGTAGCAAGTACAAAGAATGAAGAACTGAGACTTATTTTGTAAAACAGCTTTATTCCAGTTTATGAGAGTTTTATTATTTTTAGTAAACAAACCTACAGTTCTTTTGTTTGCATCTTAGCAGATATAACTGATACTTATTATCTGGTACCCTAGCTTGTACTTAGTTTATATTTGCATGTGTTAAACAGAATGGAATCACCTTAACTGATCTGAAGTAATTGTAGAAGGCAACATAGTAGGTATTTACATGGCATTCCTCTGAAGAATTGGTGACTGTCCTCTGGCAATACATAAGTTACTCAGGGAGTTCTTGCAAACACCAGCAGTATCTCATAACTGACTATTCCTTTGCTAACCCTCATGAGGTCTGTAACTGTATATATATTATTATAACCTGGTAAGTATGGTGTAGTCATTTGGTTAAAGACACAAGTACTTTCCTTGCATTTGAATGTGAGTTGTGGGGAGATAAAGTATCTGCCTTTCAGAAGCTGCCAGCATGGATTTGCATGGTGTTGATTATTATCCTCTGGAGTTTTGAGGGTATTTGTAGGATTTTGTGGATACTGTTAATTGTTGAAAAACACCCCCTCACCCCCCCTCCCTCCCCCGCCCTGCTCTTCCCCATAGAAAAATCTGTAAAATACTCACAGGATCTAAATCAGAAATTGATAAGTACTGAGATCTTCTCCCAGCTGTATGCACAGACATTGGGTTTGCATAGAAATGTGGTCCACAATTGCTGGAATCACGCTGAATACTCACTATTACCATAAACAGGACACTGGGCTAGATGGACCTTTTGTGTTTTCCAAAATAATTTTACTTTTACTGAAATAAAATAGAACACATAAGAATACATCCCAGAACACTGTTAGCATGTTTGAGTGATTGTCCTTGAAAGATAAAGCCATAAAAATATTTTCTTCATGCAAAAATTTGGTCAATTTAATGTGAAGTCGTTGTTTTCAAAGAACCTTGAACTCAGGACGTATGGTCTGAGACAGACACTATTTCTGGAGAAGGAAATTGGATAGAAATCATGTATCTTCACAGCTGCCTCTAAAATTGAGACTGGGCTTCCTTTCTGTAGAAGCTGGCTGTGAATGGAGAATACCCATGGGCGCACACATCACTGGAAGGGGAGCAATCCATGGGCTTCACAGAGTAGCCAAAGGCAGGTTTTGATCCCCTGAGAACTCAGCTCTTCAATTTCTCTCTCGTGCCTGACCACAGAGAAATGGCACATTAGCGCTGCCTTTTACTGCTTAGTCAAAAGTTTAAGACAATTGTTCTTGTGCCGTGAAACTGTAGGTATTTTAAAGTTGTGGTCAGAAATTCTATTAGCTGACTTAGAATCCTGTCAGCGGATTGCGTTGTGTATTCAACACATCATGGCCTGTTGCACAGAAACATCTCTGAGGGTGTCCTTGAGTTAAAGGCACTTTAGGCTGCTTAACTTCAGCTGATGAGCAGTCAGGCACTCTGGAATATTTATGGCACATGTTGTGCCATAGTATGGAAAGAACAGCAAATACTATGAGCGGAACAAATTGTGACTGCAGTGCAGATGGAGAGATTGCCTTTTTCCTGGGCCTGTTTTCTAAAGGTACTCTGGGAGCATAATTTTAAGACTCCCATTCTGTAACTAATCAGAACACTAGCATACTTTGACTGTAGAGAGATGCATGGGCAACAAGGTAGCTCTCTATGGAATAAGTACAAGAAGAGACTATTGGCATAAAATTTGTCTGCAGGCATAATGGAGATTATAAACTCATAGACCTCTCAGGTTCCCGGGCCTCTTAAACTGGTTCTAGTCTAGTCTTTTGGTAAACATTAACAGATCAACAACATATAATGTCTTCTACAGGAAAGAAAAAAAAGAAGTAGCTTTTACTGCTAGCTGGCCTGTTGTGCTTGTGGCAGCATAAACCCCACAACATGTATAGGCTAGATGTATCTTTAATCTTCTATCTGGAGTGGCTGCACACTGATGGTGTTGCACGCTCTTCACTTTAAGTGATATCATTCATATTGTGGGAAGGGGGGATAAAGGGCTAGGAAGGAAGGAGTAAAAATGCTTTAACAAATTTTTTTAAAATACTTGCCAAAAATCAGTGGGAAGGAGTGAGAAGAGTTACCATGACAACCTCCAGCATTGTACCTCTGAAGAATTGCTTTACACATTTGATACGCTTGCAGTTTCTGCAGATTATGGTGTAGTTTCATTCTTCTTAGTTCAACTTGTATCATTGTAGATACAACATCACAGAGGGATATACTCTTTCGCTATAGAAGTCCTTTTGCTTTTACAGCTGTGACAAATACAGAGTTTTACTAATTATGTACTAAATTCTCTGTGAGCTTATATGATGGACATGCAGGGTAGATTCTCTGACACTAATAGATCTACTTTCTGCCGCTTTTTTAATAAAAGTTCCAGGAGGGAATATGTCAGTGTTGTGTGATCCTAAAGAAGAAAATATTTAGGAGGAGAGTGTTTGGGTTTGGCTTAGTACATTTAGAAGTTAATCCCTTCAGTGTGGAGAACGTAAGGTGCGAGAAAAAGGAGAGGGACTTCTGAGACTGACAATGTTCAGGAGTTAGAGAGGATAATAAAAATGATGAGAACAAGGATCTGAGAAAGAGGTCGCACAAGTTTACAGGGAAAAGATAGTACTTAATGTTTGATCCTTGCAAACACACAAGGGTGCACTTGAAGGCATTTGTCTAGGTCTGACCAAAAATTTCTCATGTAACTTTTCTCAGAAAAAGATCACATATTTTGATCAGTAGCTTGTGTGTTGAATGTATTGAATTCCCTCCCCATTGAAACTATATTTATCTTTGAAAGTCAAATAAACAAAAAGGGGGGCGGGGAAGCTTTGTTGATGAGTTTAATTTAAGTATAATTAAGCCCTTGTTGGTCCAAAATATAACTCCTAAATGTAACTTTAATATAACTTTATGCCTATGTTAAATGAGAATGCTATACTTCAAAACCATTTTTTCCTGCTGTTTAGTTTTATCAGGAAACATAAAAAAAATTAAAATCTGAAGTACATTGAATTTCTTTCTAGCATCCCAGTTTGGCCAGTTAATTATAGGAATAATTATTCATACATCCCTTCTCAAAAATCTTGGCTTCACTGCAAGCATACAAGATCCCTCTAGGTTTCTACAGGCAAATGTAAGCCTACAGGACAGGTGGCAGCAATTTACTTATGAACACAAACTGGAGCTTTGTCCTCCAAAGTCTGAAACTCCAGAGTGCACTGCAGTTGTATTTTGCTACTATGGACCATTAGGCTAATAGAGCTGGTGATTGTCATTATGAAATCATTAGCAGTTAATTTTGCCCCTGATATTTTCCGGTAGCTTCATACATAGGAATCGTTTGAGCGTAGCTGTCCTTGGTCTCAGTTATAATTACCTATTCCTTATTTTATATCAGATCCATGTTAAACAATGAACATTAGGACTGAATGCTTGGGTCAGAAATTGGCAATTTTCTCCAGATGAAGAGCTGAACTAGTATTTTCTGTTTGGAGTATTTGGCTTATTCACAACTCTTATGTATGTAACTGGCTTAATGCTGAAATACCAGTTTGATTTCCTTTTCCTTAGAGAATTACATATCATCTGCAATGCAGTACAGTCTTTTACTGGCCCCAGATATACGAAAGTGAATGTTTATTAGCTATCTCTGCCTAATTATTCCTGTTAGCTGTCATTAACTGATTCCTTTCTGAGCTTTACATTGAGATGTTCAACACCATATGGTATTTACTTTAGTAAGTGAAGGACCAATATGTGTAATGGACTAATGAATGTGATGGATGAACATGTAACTCACTTGTCTATCTTCTTTTCTCTGATCATCTGTAGAGACCAGAATGTCTTTCTCTTAGTTCAAATAGCTAAAGTTTGATGATATACATTCTGTTGGTTTACACAAATTAAATGTTTGAGCTATATTTTCAGTTCCCAGAAAAAGGCACAAAATTCTGCTTCCCTTGACAGGATAGAAGCAAACAAGTTAACAAGTTCCTTGCTGTGCATATCAGTCCAGTGAGCTCTGTGATCAAGAAGTCTGTCTTTGCTTGCTCACTGGGTCCCATTTCAGCTTTTCTCCTGAATATCTGCCTTTGCTGGGAACCACAGTCCAAGCGTCCTATGATGAGCACATCACTCTGTGTTTCTGATCAGATCTCAGGCTGGGCAGATTATTCTACAGTACTGCTTGCTGCTTCTAGAAGACAGCTGGTGTTACAGGGCTGGTATTAGTGGAAGAAAGTTAGCCTTTTGAAAGGCTTGGTGCGTCCTATCATGTCTCCTTGGAAATTATCAAATAATACATATATAACGTACGTATGTAGTTTGCATTTTTTTTTGTGTCTGGTGATCCTTCTTTTTGAACTCTTTTAAGTAGTCTAATTAAAAGTAGAAGACTCTAACAGGAGAATTCTATTTTGGGTTGATAAATGACACTTGGCATTGAGGGACCAAAGTTCAAACTATGCTTTTTAATCTGACAGGCAGTTGACATGGAAGGTATATATCTATAAATTTGCTAAATGCCTTGGGCATTCAAGGTAAACACAGACAGCTGGAGAAAGAGATTCTACACTTGTCAAAACAGGCTGGAATTTTCCTTAAACTAAAAATTATTCCTTTATCTGTGCCAGTAGTGGTTCTTGATTTTAGTCAGGTGCTTAAACCTCGATAACCAGTGAGCCTTTTTTGGCTCCAGTTCTACTAGGTACAGTTCTGAGAAGTAGTTTGTATGCTCCTAAAAGGCAGAGTTAATTTCATATTAATTTTTATATGAGTTGGAAATGTGTTGCCCCCAAGTTTTTTGCTTGCAGAAGAAGTATTAGTTCTGCTTTTCAAAGATGTTTTTTTTTTATACAGCCTTACTTTATCTTGAAAATCATAGTGTCACATGTAGATTTTTTGGAAATTGTTGGCCTTAAAAACACTCCTTTGTTCAGAACTAGTTGCTGAGTTCCAAGGTAGGTGAAATGTTTTACGCAGTTGGTCCTTATGTAAGAATTTCCCCTAAATTATTCTTAGAATAGATAATGAGATCTCCTTTGGGGAAATAAGATGGAAATACCATGGACTTATCTGAGAAGAGGAAATGCTTTAAGTATGCGTTATATTGTGCTAAGGTGAAATGTCATAAGAACTGTGAAACTATCTGAGTAAGTACTGTTGAGTGGAAGTAGGGTTTGCAGAAACCCACTGCCATCCATGGCCTTGAAAGTAACATACTAATATAAATGTGAATACATGCTTGAAACTTACTGCCATTGCTACTTGGAAACTTAAAAATGAAGAATATAATATTGTAGAACCAGGTAGCTTCTCTTTTTCTTTCAGGTAGGCCTTCATTATTTATTCATTACTGTTGACATTGTATCATTTGGTTTGCTTCTGCACCATAAGGACTTAGTAAGTTTTTATCTCTTTGGCAAACTGTTTTGCAAGTGTTTTTAAGTGATGATGTAGCTGTCTCTCAGTGTCTGGGAGGACACAGGAAACTGACGCTGTTAGTTTAACAAATTACATTTGTTAATTAAACACCTTAGAAAAGATACAGGAGATAAATTTACTATGAGAGACAATAGTATATTTGTAAAATACTACTTGCTTCTCTTACAATTGAAGTATAATCCCATGCAAGGTTTAATAGTACATAAATGGTTATTATTCATATTAATGGCCTATACTTATCCTCTCATAGTAATAGTAATGTAATACAAAGGAAGACTATTAGAACATTAACCATAAGTGACCACAAAAATATAAATTGAATATTGTGTTCTGTTTCCTTAAATAGCAATATCCATGAAAGATATTAAGACAGCTTTCATTTAATTAAATGAAATAGTCTGCATAATTTAGGAAACTGCACGTTGCTTTGGCAAGGAACGAAGATGATAATGTAATTGCAGAATTATAGCAATACTGGAACGAGTAATACTATTAAAATTTATAATGGCACAATATCTGTGCAACAGACTCTCATAGGAGCTAGTGCTGGTAACAGCCTACCTTACCTTTTGCTCAAAAAAATGAGAAATGCTGCTTCTCTACCAAAAAGAAGCAACACCACATATGCTTAGACTCTCCCTTATATGCTTAGACTCTCCCGCCCACCCCTTTATCCAGGTTGTATATGTGATAGTGTTCCTGGAGAGAGGGGAATAGACAGAAGCGAAACCAAATATGGTTAGTCTTGTCTTTTAATGGAGATTTGAGATACTTAAGTGAAAGATGCAATGTAAGAAGCTGTACAGAAATAAATGAAATAATGAGTAATGAAAACTGTGCTAAGAATTTTTTTATGATATTTTTACAATAAGCAAATCTACTGAAGGAGTCATTTTAAAGCTGCTGTACCATTTTGAGTAAAAACATACTTGACCTAAAGACATTCTATTTTAGCTAGGATGTTTCTTTTGAGAGCTACTGTGAATCAGTTTTAGTATTTTATCTTACGGTCGTTATATTTAAAGGTGCTTGGATTTCCAACATGAAATATAAGAAGAATCCGTCAGTACTGGGTAAGAGGTGTTAATGCTTACCAGTGTGTAGCTTGAATTATGTCACAAGTATAAGGAGATTGAGTTAGCTGTTAAAACCAAAATGTAAATAGCTTCTGAGGTGCGGAAATGCAAAACATTTTTTCTCTGGCTTTGAGCAGGAATAATTTTTTCCTCTTGCACTGACTCAGGGCTAACATGTATACTAATGCCACTCAGGAATCTTTCCTTATGATAATTGACAAAGTATCAATTAATATTCATTCATAGAGACATCACATTTTCCTTCATCGATTTATTCACTTCCTACAGTATTAAAAAACTTATTTTTCCTTGAAAACATATTATGGGAGCAGAAGGCATTGCATGTGTGTGCATATATGTGCTTATATACACACATATATGTTCCCACTGGAGATGTCTAAATGTTTCTCTGTCAACTTAGGAGTCAAGCAGTCAGGAAAGAAAATAACGTGTAATGCTTAGTTAATGCTTAATTAGTCATATTCTTTTAGGCTTTGCAGTCTCTGTCCTTGGAGGTATTCAAGACCTGAGTGGATCAAGCACTGAATAACCTGGTCTGATCTCATAGCTTACCCTGCTTTCAGCAGGAGGTTGGACTCTTGAGGTCCCCTCCAATTTGAATTGCCCTATGATTATGCCAATAATAAACTGCGCAGAGAGAGACTCATTATATCTGTTTCAATCAACAGTAGTTGAAACGGTCTATGAGTATGAATTAATTGGGTATGTAGTAAGCAAAAACATACTTATGAGCTACAGAATGTAAAAAACAGATGCAGGGAATCTCACATAGATGTGGAAAGAATTCACATGTTCAGTTTCCTAAACAAAGCAGCTGGCATATGCTACTTTCCACATATTTTTCCACCATTGTGATAGTGTTCAGCTTCACTTTAACGTAATCCACTGCTTGAAAGCAGCAGAGAGTAATTTGAGCACTGAAAAAAAGAATTCACATCATATGCTTTTGGTGCCAGGAATCTGCCTGCCATTAGCTGTAGTGAGGGGGGAAAAACAGTTTTCTGAAAGGAGGTAAGAAGAAAAAAACCCCTTAGTTCCATTGAGTTTTTGACTGTTTAAAATATTCAATGACTTAGGATATACCTTTGTGTTCTTAGGTATTCAGCAAAGCCTTATTACAAAGAAGGGTGTTAATGGAACATGTTTTAGGAATAGAAAATGTCATCAGAAATTATTAGATTGTGCTGTAAGTAATGAAATAAGGCTTGCATTCTGTCTTGATGAACAGAAGAATATTTTATCCTAATTTATAATCTTGTTTACCTTATGATGCTTCTTGAAGTAGTCTTATACTCTGATTTTTTCTGAATTGGTAGATGTTTTAAGCCTATAATATGCAGACTGTATAAAATACATTGACCTTCTTGCATTGAATTTCTCAGGTTAAAAAGTACAGTCTTCATAAGTTACGTCTCCTTCTCTTTCCACCCCCGTGATAATGTTCAGAGTTTCAATTTACTCCAACCCACTGCTCGAGATGCAGAACACTTGCTATTATATAAGACACTTCAATTTGATGTGATTTTTCTGTTACACTTTATCATATTAACTTTCACTGCTTTTAGATGATCTTTTGTTAAAAGTTACAGAAGAAAAAGGTGATGGAGGGAAGGGGTTGCTATGGGCTCTTACAGTAGTATTTGCAACAGTTGATACAGAGATTTGCGGCATAACATTTCCAAGAAGAATTTGGTGTAGCGCTCAATTCACATAAATAAATTGTCTGCATGTGCATTTGAGTGGTTACATTGATGTTAACTTTTAAGAGGGGCTGTGAAAAAATAGACATGAAGCTTGTATTAAGAATTATATAAATGTCTATTTTAAGGGCTTTGAGTAGCAAGTGAATAATGGCTGTTGATGTAAATGTAGCTAAATGTGATTTATGGATGTGTATCCTTTTAAGTCTCAAAAGACTGTTTTTGTAACAAAGCAAGGATTCAAGAACCAGCTAAAATGTAAGATGATGAGTATATACTTTCCATTAGAATGTAAATTTTAATTTAATAGCTGTAGAGGGCATTTTTTATTTCTGCAGCTAGTACACACTAAAATGCTGTGTTAGAATGCTATTCTTATGCCCTGTTCGATTGATGTCCAAATCTTTTGTCCATGCGACTGCAGATGCATAAAGACTGCTGACAGTGATCCTGGAAATGAGCCTTTTGCAGTTGCCAGTACAGAGGTATATAGTAGTAGAAGAGAACTCTACGTCTTGGAGATCCTCATTCTCCATGTTGTGCATTATGTACAAAATAGAATGTAAAAATGAAGCAGAATCATGAGGTTTGCCACAGGGGGCCCTAAAACCAGTGGCTTTTAGCCATCCTTGAAAAGGACCTCTTCAGTTCTCCCCCGTGGTTCTCCCACCAGTCATAACAGCACAGCTGAGGCAGCAGCTACACTATAATTAACTGCATAGTCTGTAGTTGTGCTTTCTGTCCCTACCAAGGAAGAGAAAAATCACAGAGCATGCAAGAAGAGTTAATGAGCCTTCACATAGGATTAACTTTACTTGTTTTAAAAATGTTAAGATCTTTGAATGATGTTAATTTAAAAAAAAAAAAAAGAGGGAAAATGGCAGTCTAGGAAAACAGTCTTTTCTCCTTTTTTTTTCTTGAGATTAAATATGCTCATCTCTTTTATTAGAATTCTCTTAGAGGTGAGATAGCTTGAAAAATGTGAATTAATTATGGCAGTAGTGCTTTTATTACTCCTGTCTTTTTCCTATTCATCTACCTATCTACATCTTTCTTATTTTTCATTTTGGTGGTGAGTAAGTAGGCTTAACGAGAGTTGGTCTGCAGCTCTTCAGGCAGCTGTGGCTTCTGTGACGTCTCAGGATCGGTCATGTCAGCAGGTCTTTTGGATAAGCTGAAAGTACAATTGTGTAAGGAAAAGGGGAAGCAAAAACTGCAGTGGTAGACCTTGCTAGATTGTTCATGAGGCTTCTGCGTGCCTGTTTTCACCTGATCCCAAAATTCAAGTATGGGACCCTATAGAAACAATTTTCATACCCAGAATCTCTAAAGAGATAAGCTTCTCTAACTATTGCATAAACACAGGCATCTAAGAGAGGCTTAAATTTGTTATAAGCATTATAAAATAAAAGCAGAACAAAATATGTTCCAATAAATGATGGGAAAACTTGAGGTTAGTCAGCAGCCAAAAAAGGTGATGAACTTTCTTTAAATAGAGATTAGAATAACCTGTTTATAACAGGGATTCTTTGTTTATTAAATAATGCTTTAGCTTTCATGTGTAAAGTATTTTGGCTCGGGCTTATATGGATTTATAGCTGTCATTTTATGTATGTTTGCAATATTTCTTACACACAATCATATTTTCTGGAACTAATGTTTTCTTGTTTTTATAGTCCTTGGTTTGATATAGGATTGGTTCTAAAGTGGGAAGGCCAGATGTTGGTGAAGTCCTTAACAAAAGCACTTTGAAATCATTGGAGGCTTTCAAAGTAAAGGTCTCTGACTCAGATGTATGACCATCTCTGGCTATACTAGGTATTCACAAGAGAGCAGAAAGACTTTACGTAGGTGTGTGTTAATTAGCATAGCTGAAGAAAACAGAAAGCATTTGCATAAACAGTCTTAAACATAAAGGAAGGCGGAGGGTGAATGGCTGGATTTTGCTCATGTCAAAATCATTCAGATGTCATGAAAATAAATAACAATAAATGTTTAAGTTAGATATAGGGAAATTATTGCCTTGCTTTCTTTTCCTTGGCATAATGATTTTTAGGAGTGGTTTCACTGTGAAATAAAGGACTGCTGCTATCACATGGAAGTGTCAGTGTATGATTTGAGGTGTGTGGGAAGCTGTTCTGCAGCTTTGGCATTTCATGCTATTTGTGCACTTAGATGTCCCATTGATATTGTGTGACCACGCGAAAAAATCCTGTTCCTATCTTCACAGATGATTGTCTCAGCATTTGCTTCTAGGTTTTGAATACCTCTTCACAAGTGTGATGGGCTGAAAGATGGAAGAAAAAACAGATGAGCCCAGAATTTTCACTACCAGATGAGCTTTGACATAGTTGGCTGTGTCAGCCTGAGAACGCATGAACATGTTATCCATGTGTTGCTCCTCACATGACTCCTCCTGGTCTCCTTAGCATCACTCTGGCCTACCTTGGCCTATGACAAGTCTGCTTATTTTTTTTTTTAAAGGCACTAATATCATACTGTTTAACTTCAGGTCTGTGCTTGCAGTCTCACTACACATTTCTAGTGACATACCTGAAAGCATAAATGTAGATGTTTCAAATCAATCGACTTTACTCTAGTGGCCTGAAAAGAAAAATGAAACATTTCATGTATAGCTTTGGCAGGAAAAATAGACGAGCTTGATCCTGTGCCCATATACCACTGAATACTGGTGGAGAGCACTTGAGGAATCAAGTACTGATACTAATCAAACCATCATGACGTGGACCTATCCCTTTCCTTGGTAAGAGCTGATTCTGTAATACAAATCACCAGCAGTTGTAATAATGAGTTGCTTACTTTTTTGTTCTTGCATGACTCTTTCTTTAGCTCTCAAATTCAAACTGCAGTTTACTTGCTGTAGTGAAGTACGCGATTCTATCTCTTCTCCTTCACAGCTGCATTCATTTCTTTTCCTAACCTCCATTGCCTTGACATTGTTCTGCAGTACCGAGACACTGGCCACCTATCGCACAACATAAATCATTGTCCACATTTTTGGATGGCTTTTGGGGAGAAGGGATATGCCATTAACTAAGGGTTGGACTCAATGATGTCAAAGGTCCTTTCCAACCGTGAAGATTCTATGGTTCTATGGAGAAGAAAAAAAAAAAAAAATTGGCTAAAAACTTTACCTCTCTGGGATACACTGAAAAATTCTTAACCATCTGCCACACAGATCCGGGACCAGACGTGAAGAAGGGAGCAAAGTAGTTTTTTTACAGCAGATGAAGATTAAACCTTAGAACTCTTACACTCCCTTGGAGAGATTTCTATCAGGCATATCTGCATAGCATTCCATGTTCACCTATCCTAATACTCCACCTGTATATTGGAGCATTATATTTACAATGTATGAGGATCATATATATATATACAAAATTCATGTATGTTTAGTAACTAAATACAATAAGAACATTAAATACATTAAAATAGGAATGAAAAAAATAATCATGTCTTTTTGTCAGTACCTTTTAACAGTGTTAAAAGTGTTACTTTTCCGGACGTCATTTTTTTGGTTTTGCTAGCAAGCAAGAGTATAATTACAGCTTGGAGGTTGCTACTGATACTTCAAATCTGGAAATTTAACTACAGATTCTTGATTCATTTTGTTCTTTATTTAGGAGTCTACAGTGACAAAAGGTGCCAATTTCTTTCTAATGCTTTTCTCAATTATTTAAACATATAATGAAGCAAAGAACAGTGTCTAGAGAAGACAAATGCCATGTTTTTCAATCTATATCATGAGCCTATGAACATGTCTCTTGGTCTTTACAGACCTACAACTGCTGATGACTAACATTTGTTTAACTCCTTCCCCTCATATATGTTGCTTTACTTTAGCTCTGCTTCTGTTCCAAGTCCTTGGCTGCTTTCTGCCTTTTATCTGCCAACTTTTCTTCCTATTCATGTACACTTGTGTTATACCTCTGGATTTTTTTCCTGTTTATTGCATATCAGACTCAAACTTAGTTTTTTCTGTCAAGTTCAGCTCGTCACCCAAAACGTTCAACAATTTCTATGACCTTTTTACTGAATCAGTCTTGATTTGGTATCTTCAAGCACTGCCATTTTGTTGGGTGTGTATGACAAATTTGTTTTCTTCATGCTTCTCCTATCCCCTGTATCCCTGACATATTTATTTCCTGGGCAATAGTTTATTTCTAACTGGATTTGTTCTTATAATTCTAACTCTTACAGCTGCCAAATAAACCAATTCACCATGGAATACTCAGTACTATCACAAACTCTTCCAGTCCCACAGTTATAGAAAAAATTGTTCCAAGGAATTTTTTTTATTTATTATTTTTTTTTAAAAAATCTTGTCAGAAAGCATAGTTCATATCTAAAACTCATGTAGATCAAGAACTGGAGCCACTGAGATGAATGATTACTCGAACACAGTAGTTCACTTGCTTTGCATGATCAAGGGCTTCTGTAATCCCTAGTGACTTTGGTATTTATTAATGGGTGCTCTCTGTTGTATTAGTAACATGAGGAGGTCTTAGTCAAGCCAAGGGGTGTGTGAGCTGAACAAACATACAGCACTCTGTCTTGTATTGTAGATAGTGTAAGTTAACAAGTACGTAAACACAACATTAAAGATGCAGAACGACTTGTTCAAGACTGCATATCAATAGCAGTGCTGGGAACAGAACCTCCTGATTTCAAGTCCTAGCCTACTGTGACTCTCTTGTGCTAACATTTGCCCTGTAAATACCACCCTTTTCAACTAACAGTTCTTTTGAATTCAAGGAGATGTATGCCCAATACAGTTTAAACACTCATTTTACTCTTAATATCGCTAACCCAGATTCACTGCTGTACAACCTGAGCAGAATAGTCATTCACGTTCTGAGATGGAATGTGAAATTCTTAGTAAGACTTGGTGGAAGTGAGATCCTTATTTGATGCTTTCATTTACTTCTTTCTGTATTGCCTATCAAAACTCTCCAGTTTCTGGTTCATCATACCTAAGTGTTAAGGCAAGTATTTTCTCCTTTTTGGGTCATATTGTGCCTGGAGCCCACAGTTCAGCTTGTTGCGTACTACCACAAGACAGTGTTTGTTCCCTTGTGACTGCTTTAGAAGCATATTGTCTGCATGCTTACCAATAAGAAAAACTTTGAGATTATATTGCTTGTATATTCAGGGATTTAACTCAGACTTAGCTCCAAGCTTATGTGAATTCCTTAAGATAAAAAGAAGTCTCTCTTACTTATGAAGTCTATGTCAGGTATAGGGTACAGATGGAGTGTATGCAGAGTGGTGAGTTAGTGTCATCTAAAAAAATTAACATTTAAAATGTTTGACATGTAGAGCATGTTTAGAGAGAGACATAAACATGCGTGTCTTTTCACAGGCGTATCTTGTTTGCTTTATGTTTCGGCAATTCCCCATGGTGATATGAGGGAATATCTGTCCCTTATTAATCTCTAGGAAATTAGTGACAGCTCTAATTATATTAAGCTGTCACCCAAAGACATAATTTGGGATTTTGGTCTCTCTGTATTGGTGTTTTACAAACGGAGATGACTGGATTCCAGTTTATAACTATTTTTGTATTAAAAAGGAAGGGTGGCTGCATCTAAACATTCAGGAACATGAGCATGGGTTACTTTATTAAAGTTGCTTTATCAAACTGTTACTTTGTTACTAGTTTTAAATGACACTGACAGTACTGGAGGAAGCAGGCAGGAGGCAAATAGGCAAGAGGCAATGTTGCAATTCCTCATTTGCTGCTGATTCTAAGAAATGCCCTAAAATACTACATATTCAGAATTGAATACAGCATGCCTGATAGATTGATAATGCCATATTTTCTGGGTAGTGAGAGTTAGAGTATTTTCTCTGTTTGAAGAGATTTTGTACTGTCTTTTTTTTTTCTACACCTCTGAAATTTGTACATCAAATTATGCTCTGTTGCCCAATTCTAGGTAACTTATTTTTGTGCCCGGCTTATTTCCTCGTGACTTAGCTGATAAAGGCTGCCAGAAAGTGCTTGGGCTAGTAGGCTTTCATGACAGGCTTTGTTTTGGTCTTCAAAGTGTCTGGTGACTGCACAGGAGTATGAAAAGGGAGTGATTTTGGAATAAAACTAAAATAAGTGAATCTAGCTTTAAGCCCCAAGTAAATCCATGCAGTGGTCCTTTACTTTTTGTAAACGAACTCCTCAGGATGTTATTCATGAAACTCTGATTGATATTGTTGTGAGCTGAAGTAGTGTTTGCTTTTTTTCCAGACCACTTCAGTAAAGCTGATACAGCCATTTCAGATCCATTTGCCATTTTTGGTTCATTAATTACAGAGGTGAGCAAATGTGATGGGCTGGCAGGAGAGAATAAGCTATTACAAAGGCATAATCTTCCCGCATGTAAAAGCAGGGCAGTCTGCCATCTTAGAAAGAAAGAGGAAGAAGAAAGACACAGCTCTGTTAAAACAAAAGAACCCCACCCCAAAGCCAAACAATGAAGGATCGCTTGTGCCAGTGAAACCTTCATTTTGATGGGCAGACCCAGCAGTTTCTAAGAATAGCTAGTTAACACTTTCAAACATGAGTGTGGTAAAAATCTTGATCCAAATCAAAGCATAGCAGCTTGCAAGATCTTCTTGCCTTTTTTTTTTAACCCATAAATTTTCTTTGATATTAAAATTTTTAGAGTGACATTCTATATGAGTTAGTTAATTAAATAGTAAGTTATTCCATATCAGGAATAATCTAATTTTCTAATCACATCACCAGTCCTACGTTTTGAGCCCTAAATTGTTTCATTGGATACATGGGACTACCTCCTACGGAGTGATAACCTTCCAGAGACCTCAAAGGCACATGGAACACATTATAGAAATAGAGTTGAAAATATAGATAACAAAAGATAAAGTATCCAGAATATTTGTCTCATTTATAAATTGTTACTTGTATATAAACCATTGCTTATATCATGCTACAGGCAAAATATAGCTTGCTGCAAGGCAATTCTGGTATTTTTAAATCAGTAATTAGTTAGTTCTTCCTCAGAAAAACTCTCTGCTTTTTTCCCTCAGAGCTCATATTAAAAAGTATAAGGAGTTTTAGTATTGATTTGTGAGGCATCATATTCTTGTCTTTCTTACTCAGGCCCTACTGTTGACTTTTATGGACCAAGCTGTTTGTAAGAACTTCATACCTGCTCCTATCACAAGAAGGTTCTTTGTGACTGTGCAGTGATACCCAACACAGGATAATATCAGAACTAATAATATTAAATACAAAGTGCATTTTCCTTTGTTTTACACTGTCTACGGCCAAACTATGGTCATTGATGATGCTTTTTTGGACTCCCTGTTTGTAATATGGTATGAGAGTCTGAAATATCAATGGAAAAAAGCATTAATTATTGATACTTGCTTCACAGAACTTTCTGTATTTCATTTCGTGCTGTCATGTATTCATGCCCCATTGTGCACTGGTCCCTCAATACCTTTAATAAAACCATGGCCCATGCAAATCAAAAGATAGTTCCCATGGCTTTAATAGGATCATGGATTCATTTTGCCCAGAGCAGTTTTCATAGTCTCAGTGTGAAGTAGGAGATGCAAGGCTGTGCAAGCCCCTAGTGACATCAATTCTTGTGGCTTTCCCCCCCCTTTTCTTTAATTTTTATTTCTGTACTTTTAGAAAGGGAAATCTTTAGAAAGGCATGTGACTTTACACAATAGTATGGGCTACAGCTTCCCTTAAGCATTCATCTTTTAGCATTATATAGATTTATGCACTCACATACAATATTATAAACCAGTACTTTCTTTCTTCTACCATCTTGTATTAAAGAAATAGAATGTTAGGCATATGTTCTTTTGATAACTTCAGCACAGGGACTCTTCTTAATGAGCAATATCAATAAAGTCCAGTTTTTAGGTCTCAGGAGCTCTTTTTTGAATTTTCCCTGTAAGTAGTTACTTGTCTTGTCTTTTTAAGTTCCTTGGGGAAGGGACCAACTTTGATTTGTGCTGTTCTTTACCATTTGAGTGTATCAACCACGGTGATTAAGTCTCCGAATTGCTATGGACATACAAAAAGGTAGCAATAACCATATTGTATAACTTGTAAAGCAGATATTCTCTCAGAGTATGAATGCTGCCGTGAAACGGAAGGTTATTCTATACTTTATCTCCTTTTTTCACACCTACAAATATGTTTTTTCTACACTTGAAATACCTGTTACAGGTGATAAACCATATAGGATTCGTTACCAGGATTCATTGTTGCAAGTTAGACTACACAGAGTTTGCCTGAGACAATTACAGTGTCCTAGGAAAGTAGTGAAGATATCTGCATGAGTGATATTGATGGACTTTTTTCCCTTTCTTTTCCTGTTTTTGTTTTTGTCTGGCAAATATTATGAAGTGCAAGCTACACTTACACATTTTTTTATGCAGTGAGAAAGACATTAAGAGGAGAAAAAGTTCAAGAGGAATGAGATTTAAAGTCTTCGTGAGGAAGTATCTCTGTTTATGAAATATCCCTTTTTTATTTGAAAGGCAAAACTATCATGGAAGTTCCCATTTTTTCATTTTAGGAGAAATGTTTCCCTTTGGTTTTGGTACCAATATGGTTGAGGAGCTCTGAGAACTTTGCTTTTGCAAAGACAGGGTAGGAGGGGGTTCTGTACTCCATTTGATCAGAAGTGCTGAGTATTTTGCAGTGTGTACTTTAAATACATGATCCTTTTTAAATAGTTCAGTGTAATCTGTCAGGAGCTTTGATGCTGGCAGCTGACATGCATCTTTCTGGAGGGATTATTCTCTCTATATAAACTACAGATTTATTTTTCAGACAACATATCCATAAGTATACATAAGTTTTATTCTTTTAGTTGTGAATGCTTTTTCAGGGACTGCGACTGGTAAGGAAAGATGCTCTTTGGTTTCCATGTCCCACACCAACTTGATTAAATACTATTCATGTTAGCTTTTAGAGTACTTAGAACTCCGTCCACTTTGATTTTGTTTCATGTAGCAATAGGGAAACTGATCTATGTGTATCCAAAATTGAAGATTTTTAAAACAATACATTATTTACATCACACTTACTGTATTCACATAAGAGAACTTTGGCTTCAGAAGTAAAGCCTGCTTAAAAGGTACGCGCGACTTATAATTCAAATCAAGAGCAGCAGGTCTAAAAATAGATATTTTGTCAGTTTAATTTTAGTCACAATTTTAGTTCACTTGAATCATGATTCATTAGGAAAAAGCTGTTTACTTTGGAAAATAGAGATGGTAATTAACTAATGCAAAGGGGTTACTAAATTGTAAATGCACTTACAGTGTTTACAAAGCCTATCTTTTATCTGATGCGTAACTGTAGAATGCACTTATTTGTATCAGCCTGCTTGGCTTACCTCTGATGCTGTCTGTGTGAATAGTTTTTATTTCTCATGATTGTAACTTAAGACTACCACCAGACAATGTCTCAGCTCTCATTTCTCTTCAGCCATGAGGAACTGGTTTTGTTGCCAATGAGGCTGTATCTCCCACAGCAGTATCCCGCAGGGGTTCAGGGCACCTTGTGAGTTTGCCAACCGAGGCAGCAAGATGACAGGTGTAAAATGTCTGCATGGAAACTATGAAATCAAGTACTTAACTTTAGTCTTGCATTTTAGTCCCTATTGCACAAATATTTTTAATTGGTGTCAGTGCTATATATTGCTATATATAAACTTTTATGTAGGTTTTTGTTGTTCGTGGTGTGGCATTGAGTGTGATGTTTTGATCTTCTGTCCACTAGATCATTTTGCAAGCATCGTTATTTCTATTACTTTATGTCTATACAGATAAATAAATATTTTATAATGAGGATAATTTTCCAGAGTAAGGTATGCAGCTGACAAGTTACTATTATACTTTTTATACATGTGGTGGGTACCCAATAGGTCTTAAATTTTAGTCGTCTTGTGGATATGCTAAATAATTAATGGATAAAAAGTGGGTCTATGGTAGTAGAGCTCATTATTAACTCTCTCAGGTATGCATTTCTCCTTTATAAACACCTATATTGTGAAAGAGTCCGCAGTTACAATGGAGGGAGGTAAGAGACGTGGCCTTGTGAATAGGCCTCTTAAATGTTAATGACTCAGAGGTCATCAAGGTGCAAGCACACAGGTGGTTGTTGTGAAAAGCCACATTGTATCTCTGTCCTGAAATACAGAAAGACCTTTTCTATATTTTGTATTTCCTTCTAAAAATCCTTTTAATTTTATTTCCATGACTATATGAGAAACAATAAATAAAGTCTGGAAATTCTTTGTTAAAGAAGGTGTTAATGCTCACAACTTACCATTTTAAGGTCAACAGTATGCCACAGAACTCTTAGCTAGAATGTGCAGCTAAGACATTCAGCACAGACTGGTGCAAGTATGGCAGCTGGGGTCATGAATGGCTTTGTTCTGAAGTCTGTTAGCTACAAAGCCTGGCCAATATTAGAGAAATTGTTATTATAAAAATATATATTTTCATTTTGGAGGGATCCACTCATGACACATTTCAAGGTGGATGATGATTTACCTTCCCCGTGGAACTTACCAGCTATGCCTGTTGCCAGAGGCGTCAAGCTGTCGTAATAGGATTTGTATCAGGAGCTGAGAAAAAAATAACACGAATTAGGGGAATTTGTTGAAAGTTTCTCCTAGCACTAAAGCTATACAACTGAATGGAGCTAATTTAGAGGAGACAGTGACCCGACAGTGGCCAGATATTGTTTTAAGAGGCTAGAGACTACACTGAAACTTGCAGATCTTTTCTGAGTACTAATTTATTTTCCTAGTGCTAGAATTGTTTCTGTTCCAGTGAAAAGGAGCAATGATTCACTGAGACCTATCCTTTACCATTCCAGAAAGGGTGATTTTCTCCACCTAGATAGGTCCACATGACAAGGAAATACCCACAGCATCACGGTAACAAAAGGTAGTGTATCTAGTGATGAGAAGTAATTATTTTGTAATCAGACGGTAACCTGTCCATATTAACTTTGAACTCAATGAAATCTTTAGCATGAACTTCATTGAGGGAAGCAGCAAGACTTCAAAAAGATGTTAGAAAAAAAAAATCCACAGGGATATACCTGGGTGACATTAAATAGCAAATGGAGGTGGCAGTATTTGCAGGTTAATAATACTGGAGAAGGTTAATAAACACAGAAGACCTGATTCACGTATCCGAAGAAAAAAAATTTATCTCATTATGAGTCTACTGTTGGGAAGGATGGGAGTGTCTCCTGTTTCAGTCTGTTTTTCTTCTAATTTGTTGGAGATTACTCCCCATAAGTATAAAAATTATTCTACCCAGCAGAATTTGTTTAGCATATACTAAACAAAAATCACTTTGAATGTGATTCTAACAGCACATTAAATCCATATGCCATTAATTCATACATATGTGTTGCTGTATGTGTATGTTCTAAAATTAAAAATTACTTGCACCTGAATCTTGTTTTTAAAATATTTATGAAACAGACTTCCTCAGTTTTTACCAGCCTGAGGCTAAAAACAAACAAGGTAATATCAAGAGAATGTTACATTTTTTAATGGAAAGAAATAATCTTTACATTTTTGTCTGTGCTAAATTGCATAAAAACATGTCAGAATAAGAATGCTTATATATAAAAATATATGTAATATATAAAGTATAGTCTTTTCTATTTAAACCCAACAATATTAATGCACTTGCTAAGAAAATACAGCAAAACTGATAATACCTTAAATCCCTTTATTTCTCTATGGCAAGAGAAACATTTTGGCTAAGGACATGTTGACAAGAGCAAGAAGGGACTAAAGGGGCTAAAGAAGTGTCTTACCACTGAGAAATTTTTGTGGTTTAATGAAGTTGTCAAGGATAAGCCTCTCTTCAGATTGCAACAAATGCAGAAAAAAAGGTTGTCCACATGCACATTTGATCTTCAGCAGAAAAGAACACAAGAAGAAAATCAAGAACATAAACCTTTAATATCAGTACTAGCTACAGGTAGGTTCTTTCTAAACACGATTCCTATTGTCGGTTTTTTCTTTTTTTTTTTTTTTTTTTTTCCCCTCAGCTCTGAGACTAGGCTTTTTAACCCTGCGGCTCCAACAGTTAGTTAAAATTCCTGAAGGAGAATTTCCCTAAAATATAACACAACCAGAAGCAATTGCAGTGCTGCAGGCAGCTTCACCAAAAACAAGACAGCATTTGTTAGTCAACTGGAATACGACATGTGAAGGCTCTAGGGCAGTGTCACTTAGTCAGTTGTGAGATGTAGATTTCAGTGGCATTGACATTACCTGCTAAGTGCAGAACAAGTCATCTCTGGTAGAAAGATACAGGAATACACATAAACTGACTATTTATTTTCCTTGTTTTGTGCCCTGAAAATGTGATCCACATTCAGGTGACAAAATACTGTTGGATTTCTAAAGAAGGCATAATTTTTAACCTGGTACCATGTGACCTGAAAATAGTGCCCACAAAAAACATCCGTGAAACGCAGTCCAGCTAAACAGCAATTTTAATCCAGATGACTACTTCTTGCTGTCTGAGAGACCTAGATGCCCTACTTGCATCGAGAAAAGTTGCATTAAAAAATTCTTCCCTTAAAGTAGCACAATGTCATTAACATGCCCCAGGAGGCTGTCATTTAGGAGGCAGCAGGCAGCTTGTTATTGAAGCATCCTGTAAGTTTCTGAATGGTGGCTTCATACCCCTCTGTGTCTCCTTCCCATGCTCTTCCTTGTTTACAAAAGATTTAGATGCTGCCACTTTTCAAAAACTATGGAAAATCCCTACGTGATGTAATATGGACACGCTGTTTAAAATGAGATGCTACTTTTGAAGGAAGATCAGAGGGGACTGTATTTACATGTGTAAATATATGAGGGTGATGCTGTATCAATACTGTGCTCTCTCTATTTGAATGTGGTTAATGTCAACCAATCGAGTATATCTACATGCAAAAACCCAATGGATTTACTGTATTTTTTGTTTAAAAGTGTTATCAGCCTGTATTGTTTACTTCTGCAAATACTGGTTGCTTTGATGTGTAATCGTATGGTGCAAACACCTTTTAATCTGAGCTCTATGTACAATTAGCAATAAGATTTAATATTGAGTAGTTGTTTTCTACAGAGCTGTTCACAGACAAGATTTATATCTTTTCTTTCTGCAAAAAGTTAAACAGATGTGCAATGAGAAAAGTGTAGTAATAATTGCAAGTAATTCAACATTGTCCAAGGCCTATACTAAATCATAAAATGGTTTAGGTTGGAAGGGACCTTAAAGATCATCTAGTTCCAACCCCCCTGCCATGGGCAGAGACACCTCCCACTAGACCAGGTTGCTCAAAGACCCGTCCAGCCTGGTCTTGAACACCTCCAGGGATGGGGCATCCACAGCTTCTCTGGGCAACCTGGGCCAGTGCCTCACCACCCTTATAGTGAAACATTTCTTCCTAATATCTAATCTAAATCTACCCTCTTCCAGTTTGAAGCCATTACCCCTTGTCCTATCACTGCACTCCCTTGTAAAAAGTCCCTCCCCGTCTCTCCTGTAGGCCCCTTCAGGTACTGGAAAGCTGCTATAAGGTCTCCCTGGAGCCTTCTCTTCTCCAGGCTGAAAAATCCCAACTCTCTCAGCCTGTCTTCACAGGAGAGGTGCTCCAGCCCTCTGATCATCTTCGTGGCCCTCCTCTGGACCCACTCCAACAGGTCCATCTCCTTCTTATGCTGGGGGCTCCAGAGCTGGACATAGTATTCCAGATCTGGAAGAGGAGAAAGTCTGATGAGGAAGTCTGCTACTCTGATGGGTCACACCACTTTGCTTCTCAGCTATGTGATTCAGGATTAGTACCAGTAGTACCATTCTTTGTATATTCTAGGTTACATCAAGTTGTCATCCAGCAGTCATGGAGAAACTCTATCATGACTAGATTAATGAATCCCTCTTGAAAACTGTTTAACCCAAACTTGCCATCTCATTTTTATGCACCATGTTCTAAAATTGCTGTTTCTCAGGTACTGTTGCAGAATCTTGGGTACATGTAAATTGATGCTGTATTCAAATCCAGCACGCTTTGGGTTTTGTATCTGAATTCCTTGCAAAGGTATGCTTAAAACCAGGAAGGCCCTTTTTCTCATTGGCATTAAGCTGAACCACATGGCCAGCTCTAGTATACTTGCTATTCTGCCAACTGATGTGGACAAGAACAAATTCCTACACAAGCACATTGACTGCAATGTGATTTCCTCAAGAAGTTGCTTACTAACAATATAAAAATGAGCACAGCGTGGAAGTGTGCTATTAAAACTGCCAACTGGAACTATACTCCTGACTTTCAAGCATTACATGCATTCTGCCCTAAAGGCATGCTGCTCATAATTCAAGGGACCAGCATCAAATGCTGTCAACAAGACTTTTTCTAACCAGTAATTATTTCTGACTTTACTTTAGGCAGCTCTGTACTGGCTTGTTAACTCTGCTTGTTCCATCTTTATGTATTTCAGGATATTTTAGCTTTTGTATATGTGCTTTGCAATTACTGTTTTAGATGCAAAGCTGTCACCTTACTACGCCTGTGAAGTAGGAAGTTTAGCTGTTTGTTTTTTTTTTTTTTTATTGAGCTGATTTTATTTCTGTTTATTTGTGACACAAGAAATTACAGTTCTGGTCACTCAATTTCAATTCAGAATTCTGAACCATTTTTCTAGAGCCTTGAGAGTGACTGGAGATCTAGAAAACATCACCAGCAAAGGAAGATTTAATGAAGGGATTGTTTTGAAAAAGAAAAACTACGAGCAGAAATTATAATAGTTTTCTAATACGTAAAACTCTCAAAGAGCATTAAAATGTTCTTCTTCTATGTCCATCTTTGATAGGACAAGAAATAATGTTTAAACTTCAGCAAGGAACATTCAGATTACAAGTCAGAAAACCTGTCTGATAATATAGGTAGTGAAAAGCATTGGAAAGGTTTTGTGTCTGCATCTTCAGATATTTGGTTATGACTGAAAAAACATCTAGCTGCTCGTGCTGTTGGAATAACTGATGATATTACAGGACAGGAAAATGAATTAGATGACCCCTTTGACTGGAGTTACAAGACTAATCTTGATCCCATTCAGATCTTGATGGTATTCAGAATTGTGTCTTTTGCAAAGCAGTGGAAATAAATTTCCTCCTTTTGCCAGCCGCTTGCATCTGAAATGCTAGAAATAGCTATTGCTGGATGTATCAAGGCCCTTTGGGAAAAGACTAAATGTTTCTAATTTTAGAAACGTATAATATGATCTAGTTAGAAATACCCTTATTTCTGAAGTATTCCCCAAAGATATTCCTCAAATGTATTCCCCTTGTAAAAGAGGTTATAAAAGCCCTTTCCAGCACAGCATTCTAAGCTTATCTCTGAATGGCTGAAGTGGTAATTTTCAAACAATGATTAGAGTTCAGTAAACGAGTAATCACTGATGTGGGAGCTCTGCATAAAAATTCTTATAAAGGGCCATTCCATTTCGTCGTATCCTCAACAGTGTAGCTGTTGGTGGTGTGCAGCTCGATGTGATCTAATGACCTCACAGTGGTCAGTTCTTCTGTGAGAAGAGGATGATTTTGCAATGAGTGGGGGAAAGAAAGATGGGAACAAAGCTGTCAAATAATGTGGATCTGTGTGGTTATGTTATGGTTATATACTGAGGTGTCCCTATAGGGACACCAGATATCGCTGTAATTTCTTTGCTAAATAAAGGGAAGTCTCCCATAGAACAATTTCATTAAAGACAGGCCCAAGAAACACCTGCTTAAAACTGTAGCACATAACACAATACAAACAATGTGTGCAGAGCTGGATTTTAGACAGCTGATGAAACCTTTTCTTTCCTGACATCAATGCATCTTTCTCCTGGAGCATGATTCTCTTCAATTTCGTGGGATCAGGATTTGTCCTTTTTATTCAAGATTCGAGTTGCATCCATTTACAGGCGGCAGAACCATGAACAGATAAGTTGACAAAACTGTAAGAATTCAAGTCCTTGTTAATATTTACTTTAATAATCCGGTCTTATTATAATGTAGAAATGTGATTCTTTGCTGTACTGTCCTGCACTGTTCAAACCCACTCATTGTCTTGCTCAACTGGAGTCTTACGGCAATCAAACTCTTGAACCTTTGATACTAATCTCCATTCAGTCTTAGGGGATACAGTAATGGTATCATGCATCGGACTTATTTTACTACTTGAGATTAATACCAACTGTTATATACAACAAGGCATATTTTGTCTTTCTTGGGCTCCTTTGAAACTTCTTGCCTAAAATATTATTTTTTTATGAAGCCCATGGGCAAATTTAACTGCCATCTTATAAGTATAACATTAAAAAAATCAAACAATGCTGTCAAGAGCCAAACCCCGATCTGGTGTAAATCAGCATGGCTCCTTTAAAATTGGTCCACTTATGCTAATTTGTAACAGCTGAGCTTCTGGGGCTTTTATAAAGGCATCTGTAGCTGCCTGGTGGAAGAGAGATTGCTGACTAAAATTCAATGAATTTCTGCTCATCCTCCAAAAAAAAAAAAAAAAGGCATGCTGATAGAGACTGTAAGGAGACTTACAGGTAATACTATGGAGTGTGTAATAAGAGTTGAAATTTTGTTCTGTAAGCCTTAGTTGTGTATTTCAAATATTGCTTAATGAAGAACCTGTGTATCAGCTTTTTGTTTGTTGTTTTTGCTGGCTTGGTGTCACTTGAATACCTCTGCAGTGCTCGAACTAGTGCCGTTTAAATCCCTGGCACGTAACTGTCTTATATCAGGGAAAAGTTGGATGCCATCATAGCTTTAAGTCAAGGCTTGATGTGGTTAAATTGTTCTTCTCGTTTTTTAATTTTGTCTTAGCATGATTTATGTAGCTGTTATTTAAAAAAAATAATAAAAAGCAGCCTTCTCCTTCACCCTTAAAAAGAAAAGAATGCACAGGAGATGTAATTTTGGAAATTATATATTTGTATGAATACAGGATAGGTGATAGGACTGGAGCAACTTATATGACAGCCTAAAAAGTGATGTTTTTGACAGATATATGTGTGGATTTTAGGATATTATCAATTTGCTGCAAGAGTTAAAGTAATTTTAAAAGAAATCAGAAGATTTACTCTTGAACCAGTTACTGGCTAGAGCATAGAGATGTACTATGGATATGGTGGCTTTCTGAGTTGAATATAAGCAGGATCTCAAAGTACAATATATTCTAAATTCAGAAAAATATTTGTGTCACTCATTACTGCAGCAGAATTAAGCAATAAATGGGTAATTTGTATGTTCAGCACTTAACCTAGTGGTTATAAACTAGGAACTATTGATAGAACATGTATCTACTCTGATCTGTCTGTCTATCCTAAGCGGTGATTGCCCCTTTGTTTTATACGGAGATTTTTGACTTTCATGGGATTTCCCATTAGCTCACTTAGACTATTATAGATTATTTGCACTGGAATTGTAAAGTCAGGATATTTGGGTTAGATACACTTGCTAAAACTTTCTGCCCCGTTAATTTTTATTATTATTTTTTTCGGTCCTACATTTTTCTACACATCATGCTATGACCATGTCAGGTTGAAAGCTATGAAAGTAAAAGCTATTATGGTCAAGAGGTATAAAAATTCCTTTATCTCCCTAGGGTTTGAGGTATTTGTTGGCAGAAGGAGCTATGCATTTCTGTTCGGATCAGGTGGTAAGAAAATACAGTGAGCACATACAGCCAAAAATCCCTAAGAGAAACAGATTTTGAATTCTGAAAACACAAAATAAGATTCAGTCTTGATTGTTAAATACAGCCTATTAAAATATATCTTCTGTCAAGACTACTTTCCCCTGAAACTTCCCTGCCTGGGGTGACTTGGCTTGGTCTCTGTCTGATTGCAGTGCCTTTGTAATTTGATGAATGCACCCCAAGACACAACGTGGTCAAACAGCACCACAGCCATTTTATACATTTAGGGAAATAAATGTAGAAGCTGGCTGAGTAAGCAAATATGTATTTTTAGATGCAATTAACAGTAAGCAATATTGGACTAGTCCCTCTGGGCCCTCAAAAGAATACAGTCATGCTGCTTCATTTGTAGAGAATTAATACACACAGCTACTATGTACTCTAATTCAGGCAAAATACCATATATTTAGGGTGACAATAGAACTTACGTTTCCTACTAGACTTCAGTGGATACTGAAGAGGTTGCTTTTACTGTTTCACACTGTTGTTTTCACTGAAGGCTAGGGGTTGGCATGTTGTACGAAAGCTGCAAAATACTTTCCAGAGTCTGAATAATATTCAAATGCTTGCCTAAGCCTTTTATATCAGTTGCTCAGGCTTTGGGATGAGGTAGGGGAATGAAGATGCTAAAAAATGAAGGAGAAAAGAGATTTAGGGAGTAACAGTGCAACATGCAAGGTCATGCGCATGTTAAGGTTAGAAAAAGAAAAGAATGGGAATATAGAGGATTGATCCTTGTTCTTGAATGCTGAACAACTCTTTTGGATTTAAAATGGTTAGCAGATACATTGCTGTACGTGGTTGCTGTACGTGGTTTATTTTGGTCTACAGAGATTGCTTAAATTTATTCAGTCTTCAGTCCAGTGGCATGATTGTTGGCCACCTTACTCAAGTGCTGAAAGGTGTTGCAATGTTTGAAGAGAAGCAGTGTCAAGAAAAGCAGTGTCAAGAAAGACATAACACTAGAGCAGAGAGGAGAGAAAAAGATTTGAAAGCTTCTGAAATCAGACAGAAAAAGTTCCCGTTAACTGCAAGAAAAGAGAAGAAGAACTAAAAATGGCTCAGAATAGGAAAAAGGAGGAAGAAGATGCAAAGTATAGAAAAGGGAACAGAAAAAAAATGAAGGAAGAGCGAAGGAGGAAAAATAACCTAGCAAAAACAATAGGGCTAGGAAAAAAATAACACTTCATGTAGACAGGTGAATACACTCATGACTAGGTGGACAAAAAGCGTAAGGAATGGTGCTGATATTTCTCAGGAAAACTTGTGACTTTGTCTAATTTGAGGTTAAAGATGATGTATGTATAAAAATAATGCTTTTATATTGAAGCTAGAAATCCCTAATGTTTTACCTATCAAGTACCTAATTACAGCCATCAGGAGAATGCTCAAAATACTCCACATATCCGTTCTGTATATTATCATGACATCAATACAAAGTTTTCTTATGTAGAATTGTGGAAAATGTCTTGCATGTTGCATAGTGAAGCAGTGGGAAGACAGTAAGTTGACAGTACTGGAAATGGAACCAAGAGTTTTTTGTTGGACAGGCTAGGTCACTAATGGCTATGTGACTACTGTACAATGCCTGTGAAATCCGCTGGTGGATTTGGTGCTGTTTCTAGTAGGACTCTATCCATATCACAAGGACCACCGTCACAAGTTGCACTAGTGAATAACAGCAGTGAGCAGGAGAGATGCCAATACTGAGGAGCTCTTAGCACTGGAAAGGTGCTGGTAAATAGAGCTATTCCACATCAGAGGAAGAATAAATTGCATCAAGAACTTTCTTTTCAGATAACCTAAGTGCATGCAGTAGGTTTATTTATTCACTTGCAACCAAACCTTCATGCATGCAGGACGGCGTGCACACAAAAACTATAAGCAAAACTTTTTCTGTCATTAATAAGAAAGGAATTATAAATTGCTATGCATGATAGAAAATATTTAAAAAGTACTTGTGAAATATGATTGCCATTTCCAAGACTAAGTTATATTAATTTTTAATAAAATTTTACACTGTTGTGAAAAACTGCATGCATTCCATGGGTGCTGTAATTACTCTTCAAATTTGGTAGCACTTAAATGAGCGATTGTAGTTACAATAATGCCATTACTCGGAGGAGTAAGTGCTGTTCCCTCTAGGTCAAGGAATATAGCCCTAAATGGAGATTAGGGAAGAAGGGTTGGGAAGAATAAAGCAAGTCTTAAAGTTTCGCAGATCTGCAGGCAAGCAGATTTGGGGATGATGAAGAGAAAAAAATCCTGAACAGCAAAACAACTTTCTGCAATGTCTCGGCTTCTTCAGAGATATCTGTTGCAAATATTGACTTATACCATCTCTTTGGGTTTGTGGGATGTGGTCACAGTGCAGGAGAAAACTGGTACTTATGTTAAATGAAATAAAAAACAGAGCTGTCCTGTTGTGATCACGTTTACTTGCTACATTTAGACTTTGTGGTCAGGCTGCGGTCAGGCTGCAGTCAGGCTAAAAGTTATTCCTCACACTTGCACAGAACTGTTCAGTTTATGGGGAACCTAAGCTACCCTCAAAAGCAGCAATTAGCCTTTTTTGGAAACAGAATAACAGACTGGCTTGTTCTGATATGGCAGTTCTTCTGGTTTTGTATTCAATAGGATTTCATTTGTTCCAAGGAAGTATTAAAATGTCATTCTTCTTGCCTGGAGTTTGCTTTTTCCTTTAGAGCTTTGTGGTTGGAAAATAGCAAGTAACTTGTGAAGAGTTTTCCATGAGAAAAGACGAATGCTATGTTTATCTTGTCTTTGCCAGTGCGTTAGTGAACAGCTTTTTGTCCTTTCCAGAAACCTTTCAGTAAGTGGAGTGTCAATGACTTCAATGTTGGCAATGTCTTATTAAAGTCATCCAATGTATCTTAAGCACAACAGATAGAGTAGATGTCGCTTGCAAAGAGTGAGTTTGCCACATTGTACTTTGTGAGCCAGGACAAGTTGAAAAATTATCAGATGATGTCTCCCAGGCTGTGTTCTAACTGCCCTTCTCTATGCGTCCTCTCTAAAAAGTTCCCCCTGCCAAAGCACCCCCTTGGCTTCGCCTATACAGCCTTCAAGTGAGTTTGCTTCCATTTATGTACAATTCCTGACAAATTGTAGAATGGACATTTCTCTGTAAAGATCTCTCTACTAGGATTTCAGTTTGGATCAAAAGTGTGCTTTTGAATTAAATCTCATGATTTTTCCCACTTCAAGTGCTTTGGTTCACCTTGTGAAGTGGTTTTAGTGTGCATGAACTGGATTCCTGACAAATGAAATTAAACTGGAGGAAGCAGGTTAAGGTACAGTTAATGCATTCCAGCTGCAGGTGATCACTCTTCTAGGATACCAGACCAAAGCTTAGTGAAGTAAAAACCTTTAAAAATGTACAGTGTGGACACTGGGCTCTCAGCACCAACTCCTTCTCTCTGCAGATCTGTTTTTATTCATCCTCACTACTTGCCAATTTACATGTAAGCAATTCAATAGAAACAACTCTAAATATGGAGAAAAAAGACCAAAAAATGATCCATGTGAAGCTGAGGATCTGATCCTCAACTGAATGAGAAACAGAAAAGATTATGTTTGACAAATATATCTATATGTCAGAGACAGGTGGCTCTGTGCAGGTGAAGTTCCTTTGGATACGTGATGTGCTTTTACATCTGCTCTTATGTGTGTTGAGTTTGGAGATCTCTTGAAAAAGCATTTCTTACAGGTGAAGGCAGGATCAAATTCCAAATTGGAAGAATCCATGACAACATAAATAGCTAATCTTAATTTCTTTTATCATCATCTTGACCCTTTTATCATCATCTTGACCCTTTTATCATCATCTTGACCCTTTTATTCTATTTCAAGATACTGCATGGCCTAGGCCCAAAATCTTCTGAAATCAATAAAGAACTGCCAGTTACTTGTCCCTAATATAATACTCAAGAGTATTTGAATTCAATCAAAAAGCCAGAAACAAGAGAGAGCCATTGTAGAAGTGGGGACCTCTGGTTGTGAGTTATTGGACTTCTCTTCAGAGGGACTTGTTGTCAACTGTTAGTCACTCCAACCTTTTTGTCAGTTGCAGTTTCACGGAATCACGGAATCTTCAGAGTTGGAAGGGACCTCTAGAGATCATCTAGTCCAACTCCCCTGCTAGAGCAGGATTGCCTAAACCACATCCCTCAGTGCTGCATCCAGGTGGGTCTTGAAAGTCTCCAGAGAAGGGGACTCCACAACCTCCCTGGGCAGCCTGTTCCAGTGCTCTGTCACCCTCACTGTAAAGAAGTTTTTCCGTGTATTTGAATGGAACTTCCTATGTTCTAGCTTGTGCCCATTGCCCCTTGTCCTGTCACTGGGAACCATTGAAAAGAGTCTGGCACCATCCTCCTTCAACCCACCCTTTAGATACTTGTAAACATTAATCAGGTCCCCCCTCAACCTTCTCTTCTCCAGGCTAAAGAGTCCCAGCTCTTTCAGCCTTTCCTCATAAGGCAGGTGCTCCAGTCCCATAATCATCTTGGTTGCCCTAAAGTTTAATTACTTTTCACCAGTTGCTGGTTTTCAATTTTTTATCCATTTTCTCCTGTGGGAGAGGCAGATTGCATCTGCACTGTTCATGCTGGTTGTCATATCTGTTTGTTGCTACATTGAACTTTGCACTTTTTCCTTGTTCAGTTGTGCATGCCTAACACTTAAATACTAAATCCATACTGATTTATAGAGAACTTTTTAGACTTTAGATGCAAGGAATTGCAATTTTTCAGAAGTAGCTGCATGACTGGTGTCAGGAACTAAGTTTCATTAGTTTGACTTTGAAAATCCACTTCCAATAAAACCCCAGTGGGTTTTGTTGTTTATTGGTTTAAGGAATTAAGTTCCTTCCATTAAAATCCTGATGTCCTAAGTACTGGACAACAACAGACAGATTGTTATAAAAGACAATTGCAAGCTTTCAGCATCTTTGAAACAAAATCATTAGATTCTTACTGCACTACTAAACAGGAAAATACTCTAGAAAAAAATCATTATATAGGCAAAGAAAAACATGAGAAGATATGAGAGTTTTCTGTCTGAGATGGACTTTTGTTGGGTTATGTAACATGCAACTGTGTAGACAGTATTAAAATAAGACAGGGCTGAAATCAACTATCAGTTATGCAGGACATAAGATGAACCAAAGAGCTCAAAATAAAATTTTCAACTCCAAAATTTGTGTGGGAAATGTAAGCTAATGTATTTAGCCCTTCTAGAAAAGCTTCTCTGATAATTACTAGGAAGATCTTGACTGTATGGTGCAGAAAATAATTTTTATGTGTACTATGCCATACTTTCCAGTCTACTTTATGCGTGTTCATTCCTTATTTTATAAATTATCTCTCAGCCACCTAAACTACATAATAAATGTGTTCAAGACAAGAGAAAATCTATTAGAGCTGAAGCATCATCTTGCATCTATTTAATGTCCATGTGGAAAATGATACAGGACAGCTCTTTATGAGTAGAGATCAAAACAGTGCCAGAGTCAGTGGTCTCAGGGTTTTAGATAACAATGTTCTTATCTTCAGTGGAAGATAACCTGCAAAATGTTCCTTACACAAAATAACTGCAACAGTTTTTGAGCTCTTGCTGTCCTCTGAATAAATCAATGTCATGCCTGTGTATAAACATCAAAATCAAGTTACAGATTAGTGTTACCTCAAAGAATGTTGCTTGAAAACTACTTGTTTGCTTGCTATTTATTGTGATAAGTGCAAATTGTTCAAAAGTTCTATGAAAGCAAGTACAAATTGTATGAGTGCACTTGCCATGACACTGAATGGTTATGAATATCAAGCAATAATTTACCATTCCTCAATGTGCTGATCATGCACAATTATTTTTTTTTCTAAAAGGTGTACATTTTCAAATCATTTTTTGCAATTCAGACTTCAAGAAATGGTTTCACTGTTCTTTTGCATGCGTTTTGGTCACGGTGAAGAAACTGGTTCTGTAGAAAACTTTTTCCCTATGGACTTTGTAATATGGGAGCAACTGTCAGTGCACAGAATTCAGATTCTCCCCCCGTCTCAAGGACTTTAAGTTCTTCATTTCTTTCTGGCTTGAATATAGGAGAGCATACATAGGAATCTAGAAGATTAAATACAGAAAAGATATTTGAAAAGGATTGTGTGCCCTGTTACTGATATCAAGAATGGAAGATAATAGCCAAGATTCTCTGAGTCTTTCTTTAGAGTCTTATACTTTGTACTGCATTTGAAATTCAGTCTAGGTTTTCCAAAAAGTTTGCCATGACTCTCAGCTTTTAACTGTGCCTAAACTGATACAGAGACATTTTTACCTGTTCAAAGTATTGGTAGTTCATCTAGGCCTCATCTGGAGGTGTTTGGTTTTTTCCTCTTAAACTGGAAAGCCTACATTTTTCCAATTGCAGATCAAAATTAGTGATGAGTAAGATATTTCAGAGTAGGTACTGATTAATGTGTGGGGCATTCTAAAGTACTCTGTAGCATTTTTCAAACTCTGCTGTTGTAAGAAAAATAAAAATATAAGTTGTATTCTTTTGGGTTTCAGCTGGAGCTAGAACTTACAATTTGACCTGTTTTTTTTCTTTTTTTTTTTTTTTAAGGAAAAACAAACAAGATTTTATACCACTGCCTGCTGAATGAGGCTGAGATTGTTGTTATTCTTCAGTAAAAGAGTTAAATTAATTTGTAATTGTTCTTTTATCCTAGAGAAACACATGTGACTGGCTGTTGGATGCTTTCCTCTGAATTGATCTGGTAATTAATTCAGACACCTGGTGATTATTTTTCCAATATGGGCATGCTGTTCTGAAACCTGGGTGCTAGAAAACATGATCCTATTTGATAAAAATATATTTAATGTTGGCTTATTTAAAAATTACTTTTCTTTTCTAGCTGAAGAGTATTTGGTGTATTATCAATTGTCTTTGAATATATTTTAACTAGATTGGGGTTTTTTGTTGTTTTTGTTGTTTTTTTTTTTTAATCATTTTTCCAAGAGAACAAGTTTCTTATAATACAGATTTGGATAGTATGAAATATAATCCCACAGAAAGAGACTAATTGTTGACTGTGCAAACCAGCTATCTCAACTCTACAAATACAAGCTATTGAATACTTTTTAGAAAACTTTCAATTTCATTTAAATAATTTTTTAAAAAGATTGACAGAAAGAAATACTGCATAGCTAATCCTAAATCTGAGGCACTGCAAATAGTTCAAGAGGGGGCATATAACCCTGTTTAAAAGGGGCACATCTGTCACAGTTACTTATCTGTAAAATAGGACTGGTTATACCTTTTTATTTCTTGTCCACTTAGACTGTAGAATCCAAGTTAATCCCACTGATCTTTGAAGTCAGAAGCTTAATCTAAATTGAGAGTTTAACCACTTCTAGGTGGTGATTCTTCCCATCTGAAATCCTCAGGGATTTGTCTAGCCGCTCAGGGACTGTAAACATCTGATATATGCATGTTGATTATGTAAATTGTAAGTCTAAATAGGTGGAACAGGTATCAAGGCCCCTGCTTTTAAAGGCATGAATGAAATGACCACAAAATACTTTTAGGGTCTACAGGCTTATGTGTTACAAACAACTCTTGAATTAAGGAGAGAAGAGTGTGAAAGATGAGTTGGAAACACTTTGAAAAACAGAATCATGGAATAGTTTGGATTGGAAGGGACCTTAAAGATCATCTAGTTCCAACCCCCCTGCCCTGGGCAGGGACACCTCCCACTAGACCAGGTTGCTCAAAGCCCCGTCCAGCCTGGCCTTGAACACCTCCAGGGATGGGGCATCCACAACTTCCCTGGGCAACATGGGCCAGGGGCTCACCACCCTCGCAGTAAAGAATTTCTTCCTGATATCCAATCTAAATCCCCCCTCTTTCAGTTTAAAACCATTACCCCTTGTCCTATAGACAGGGGTAGCTCTATAGAGTCTATAGTGGGATAAACAGAAAGGATAAATAGAAATGAATAGAAGGATAGGACAAGGAATTCATTTCTTGTTTTAGGCCTAGCTGCTAGTGACAGAGACCAAAACTGGATAATCCAGAAATAAAAGACCTAAAATACCTAAACTACTGCTTCTGTTAAAGCGGTGGCAGTGTAACTCATTCAGACATACTCCATTGTGACATTGTACCACAGACCCCACAGCCCTGTTCTGGTGTTTTGTTTTGTGTCCTGATGATAAGATAATGTGCCCTTCATAGAGTTGCATTCCCATGGATTTATTTTAACTTTGGAAGCAGCCTCCACACATTTACACAGATGATATTGCAAAAGGTTTCTCATAATGGTACTTCTTTTCCCCAAAATAAACTGACACATATAAGAAGTTTATTATGAGATCACAAATGCTGGAGGTTGAGTCCCATATATTTTCCACATCTATAGCAACTGCCAGTCAGCTTCCATTTGTGCTATTTTTACAACAGGAAAAGCGTTGCATAGTTTACATGCAAAGGGCCTATTTCACCTTGGTAAATTCAAGGACATGGGGACTTACACCAGATCCACCAAGATCCACAGTAGTAGAAGATTGCCCCACAAAGTTGTTTATATGACTCCCTCCCTCTGGTTGTATTTGGAAAGGGAAGGGGCAGCTGTAGTGTGTAATCTTCCTCTAGGAATTCTCTGGACAATGATACAAGGTCATGCTGCATTAAATTCTTCTACATCTGGACAGGTAAAATGTGCCATTCAGACCTTGCTGTAAGGATGTTTACATAAGGAGAGTCCTCAGCGGCATTGTATCGCCGTGTCCTTTTCTCACCAACTTTGTCTTTCCATGTGAAAGGTTCTACTAAGTGACTGGTGCAGGCAGAATTTCAATTACTCATCGATGGTGGGGAAACTGCGGTCATCCCAGCACATGCAAAAAGTAGTCAGCTTTCATAGCTGTAGTGAATTTTTTTTTTTCTTGTGAATGACTCACTAAAAGTGGAGGCTGGCTGTAACAAAAATACATATGGTACCCATGGCTCATTCAGGCAAAAGCGTGAATTAAATTTACTAAAAAAGCTGTTTGGAACTATACTGTACTTCTAAGCAACAGTCCTGTGAACTCCATTACACTGTCTTTTGTAGTGCAAAACAGACAAGAGCAACTTCTGGGAAGGCTGGATAACAGAACAACCTTTTCCCTAAATTAGTCCCAGAGAGTTGGAATTAGTTTTATTGCCCAACATACTGCTTGCCTCTCACCTTTAAGCTTTAAACTTTGCAATTCTTCATCTCTATTCAGTAGCTAAACATAGCATTCATAAAAGCTAAGAAAGCTCATGTGTCCCAGAATATAACTTCAGTAAGTTCTATACAACTACTGTAAGCTTTATTTCTGTATCTGCAGCACTTAGTGTATTGAAAAAGATTGTCCATTTTATCATACCATTATGATTTTTTAAGGAAGAGAATTGTTTATCAATTAGTAATGCTGAAGTCTCTCTTTATGAACAATTTTTTTTGCCTTCTGACTATGCTTTGTAATTAATGTGACTCCATTTATGGAAAGAATAGAAAACAGAAAGCAGTATTGTTAGTGTTCTGCGGTTGTACAACACTGTTCATGTGGTGATCTAAAGCCATTTTGCAAATGTAGATGTGGTGCACCCTTTAGTTATAAGAAGGTATTGTTTTACAGAAGAGGAGAATGAAATAAGATGCTTCCACCAGTAATGACATGGTGCTCCTCGTTTAGGACATTGGATCATTCAGAAACCCCACATTTTTTACTCTAAACAGAGATAAATTATCTTAACTGTTGTTTATTCATGTCATCCCTTGAGATTTCATAGGAGAATGAAATTGCTAAAATTCTCAAAGCGCTTCAAGTGTCAGAATACTTGAAAAGGTGAGCTTTTAGAATACACAACGGGAGATGCACGTATTTTTCACAAATCATTTGACACTCTCCATTGCTTAGACTTTCATAATAGTATGTTTTATTTGAGTAGCAAAAAGCGATACTGAAGAAAAAGTTGAGAATGTTAATTGGTTTTCTGATAAATGAATTCTATGTGTGTCTGTATGTATTGGACCATAGCTAATGGCATGTAGTTGCGAATATTCCTCCTTGGACTATAAAGATGAAAATCAGAGGACAATCACTCTCACTCTTATGACGGTATCTCACTCAAGCATTACCAGACAAATAACTTGAAGAGGAATTGATTGCATAATTTCATCATGTGAAATACTGTTGAGAACTTCTTAAATTTTGCTGTACAGACGTGAATATCATTAAAAACTGAAGTAAGTAAGGAGAGTTAGTTATCCGAGTCATTAGTAGTGTTCTGTAAGCAAATTTTCAGGAATAGGAATTTGGTGGTCAGTTAAGTCAGTGTTAATTCTTTTAAAGTTCTCAGTACAGAATGTTGGTTTTCTAAGGAAATACATATCTGAGGTCATGGTGGATGGGATTTTCAGGCTTAATAGGCCTGTCATCTCTTGGAAAGAATCTGATGCTCATTGAGAAGTGGGTATATATATTTGTACCAAGCAATAAAAAAGAGAATTGGATTCCTTGTAGTCCATCAGCTGAGTGTACTGAAGTAATTGAAAGCAATTGGGCTCATGCTTATTATCTAGACAGTCAGTTTTCCTGGCAATCATTGTCCTCACTTAAACTCTTGGTTGCCACTAACCTTTCTGGATGTGTATACATTTGAGGTGTGAATGTTTTAAGGTGACCTTAATGCATGGTAGATCTTGGGCATTGTAAAATAATGTGGTTTGTTTGTTTGTTTTTTTTCCCGTCTGTGTACTAGCACACACAAAATACTTCTCTGGGAACAATGCCAGAGGCAATTTAACAAATTTCTGGCTTGGTGCATGCAGACCTGGTACTCAGTTATAGCAACAAGGAGATGCAACTTCATGATACCTATTAACCAATGGGACACTAGTCCTCAGTGGGATTTGCTTCCAACTCTAGTGACCCTGAGCTTGTCGTAACTTATGAGTAGGTAAGAGGAAATACCTTTTTGTTTTACTGCAGACTCAAACTATGAGACTGAATCTTAGCTATAGCACACACCTCTAAGGGGAAGAAGAGATGAAAGGAGAAGAACTATCTGGCATGTTTTTTTTCTGAATCCTGCACCATTTTCAGTCCTAAACATAGACATAGACGTCTCAGACAAGGGAAAGTGTCTGACCAAAGCGTATTTCAAAATAATGACTCGCTAGAAGCAGCAGGAGAACCAGTCAACCAGTTCAGCGTGAATCCATGACTCAGTGCTAGAAGCAGTGGGCTGGATTCTGTTACACTCTCTGGGAAACTGGTTCCTTCTTGAAGTACATTCTCCACTCTTTTCTGTGTATGGGATGGGAGCAGAAATGGGGGAAGGAATGAGATGAAAGAATTGCCTTCACCCTCATTAGTCCATGCAGGCTGTATGTATATAATAGGAAAAAATGCAAGGCAACACTTGTCCGGTTGTTCCTTGTTGAAAACTTGTATTTTCTTCTTACCTGTGGAAGAGGCATCATTTTTAATATCACACACCTCACAGCCACTCCACAGTTAGTAAGATGAATATCAGCTTCACAGTCATTTTGAGGTAGGATGCGGCAGATGTCAAAGTCTGAATGTAGATAAAGTTTTCAGTTAACAAGCATACTGACATTAAAAGTCCTGCTATTATTTAAGAACAGCAGAAAAAAGCGCCTCTGGTTCTTAATGATAAGTGTCATGGCATTAGTTTAACTTAGTGTAGAATTTAACTCATTTGCTTCTGTTGTACCAGGGCTGGTGGGTATTTAAGTTAGAAGGCAACTTTTGCTTGCATAATTTCCTTTCGACTTTGAGAGTTGGAAATTGCATTGATAAGTTAAAGCAAGCCTGTGACATGCCAATATAAAATACAACATGAAGATGTACTCTGATGGTAGCTTGCAGATCACCAGAACCTAATGTAAAATGTAATTTTTTACTTATTAGCTGCTATGAACAGATATAATTACAGTAACCTAGGGATGCCTTAGAGGGACTGAAGCATTTTAATTTTCTGGCTAGGAGATTTCTTATTTTTTAAATGTTACCAAAAGGTTCACTCATTCATTGGTTTAGTTATTGTTCCTTTGCAGAAATGAATTAAAAAGTTCTTTTTAAAATATTGAGAAGGGAGCTGCCATGCTTTCTAATTACCCCAAAAGCAATTTAAAGTTAATACGTTCTGTGTGATCTTTCTTAGATCTCCTTCTAATTAAATGTGATGCAGAGTGTTGTGAACACAGCCAGTGTAAATGGCATGGCATAATGTAAAGCTTTGGAAATGTTCTGATAGCACATTTAGTTTGGTCCATTGACAAAAAAAACATACAAAGAGCTGTATTTTTTTGAATGCATATTAGAAATGCATTCATGGACAGAAGAGAGCATACTTTTAAAGGGCTCTGCAACACAGCTTCACAAAAATAGGTCAGTTGTCTGCTCCTTGAGTTCTGCCTCTCTCCACAGGTGGAAAGTACTTTGGATTCAATGTTTGTTCATCTGTTTGTGGTGAATTTGACAAGCTGTTTTGTAAGACTGCAGGAAGAAAGGCCAACATGAACGTGAAGAAGACAAATTACCATTCATAAAACTCGTTGAGAGAGGAGAATGTTTTAGAAGGTTGTAAAGCTTTTCTGAAATAAGCCTTGAATTTTTATTTCTTTCCTGTAGAGCATTATAGGAGTACAAGGTACTGTACATTCAGTTGAGGGCACGGTGGGACTGACAAGATGTAGCTCTGCAGAGTGTGCTCTTGAAGAAATATTCCATTATTTCTGAATGAACAAGGTAGAGATAGCTTGAAATGCCTCTTCTTTCTTTCTTTGGTTGTTTTGTTTTCCCCACCATAGATCATATTCTTTATTTGTCATCAAGCTTTTTAACGCTTTTAAATTTGGTGCATTTGCTAAGCTCTTATAAGAAAAGCAATTAATACCTATGTGCTGCAATAAATGAAAACAGCACAAGAATCTTTGGTTTTTAAAGATGCAGCATGCTGTTTGCACTATGTCACACATACAAAGCATGTATAACTCGGATATTAGGTTTACTCTTTAGCATTAAGACCGGAGATGGTAGGAGAAATATCTTTAATAGAAATTAATATTTTATACATTTTGGTAATACTACCATCTCACAGCTAGCTTACAAACACTAAGACTCAGTAAGTGGACTGATTAACTTTTTACTTAAGAAAGGAAAATTCTTTCAAGGTGATATTCTGACTTGAACAGAAGTAGAGGCATGTAAAACCAGAACTACACGCAGTGAGGTGTTGCTGGTTATTGTGTTGGGTTCAGGACCTATTGGTCCTGCAAAATATTGGATCTAGCATGAAAGAAGCTGCGTGCACATCTTTGTGTGTGCCACCTTCTGAGGACATGCAATCATTGTTATTTCACAATGCAAATACTTTTTGAACTAATTTCTGAATATTTTCTAACATGAACTTTTTTTAATGTGAGCTTTTCTGTAGTTCCTCTAGAAGTGTCCTGCTTTGGGGTGAGGCAGAGCCAACTTTCTGTTCAGTGAGAGAGGCTCTTGCTCTTACTTGTTGCTGTGGCCACCAGGGTCAGCTGACTTGGTCGTTTACCCCATGGAGGGTTTGCACCTCATCAGGGGTGGGGACGAAGGGACAGGTCAGGTGACTGAAACTGACCAATGGGATGCTCCATCTCATCTGCCATGCTCAGTATAAAACCTGAGGGATCAAAGAGCTCTTCTCTGTTGGCTCTTCTTCATTGGACTGCATCTTCAATGGCTCCCTTTCATCAATGACTGACATCTGAGGAGGACCCTATCAGCTCATCTGCCTTTTGATCCTGGTCAGTGTGTTCCAGTGCCTGCCAGTGACATCTCCCTGGGAGCTTGATACGGTTTTGTGTATATTTGTATATATTGTATCTATTTCATTAGTTCCTTTTTTATTTTATTATTAATATTTCGTTAAAGTAGTTTAGTTTTTTCTAAACTCATAACTCTCTTTCTCTCTCTTCTTCCTCTCCTTGGAGCGAGAGGTGGGGGGAGAGTATCTGTCGTCTTGTCATTGCCCAACCTGGCCCAAAGCACGACAAAAAGTGAAGATTTTAAGGTGCAAATCACTTAAAATGAAGAACAGTTTTTCTTATTTCCTTTGTCCTGAAGTATCTTGTGACCAAGTTTTATCTGCGTAGTTGAAATCCTTCACTGCCACTTTGTAGTGTGTTTTCGTTTTGGTTTTTTTTTTTTCTTCTTCCTTTGAGCTTTCCCAACTCTGTGTCTTTGGTATCTTTTATTTTAGTCTTAGAGTTTAGGTTTTGTGAGCATACAAATGCAACTGTGTTCTTTCATTTAGCAGCTGTTACGTCATGTGCAGCGTGATGCCCTCATCTTTTTTGCCTTATTGGTCCAGCCTAAACATAGAAGGGCAATATTGATAAAAGTCAATAGCAATGCTTCCACCCTACTTTCCTTCTCGATAAATTGTGCAATAAATTGTAGTAAGAAGTCTGAAGACAATTAATCCCTGAAGCCCCTCATAGAAAAAGAAAGGTTATATCATTTGATCCTTAGGGTACTGAGGAATTGGTCAGTTTAGCTCTTTCGATAAGCTGACGCCAATTTTGTCAGACTGATGATCATATGTTCACAACTTTTTTCATTTTTGCGAATCAAAATCAAAATACTGATAATGTGCAAAGCAAAATGTGATATTGAAAGGTTGTAGTGGGGCCTATTTTTAACTCACAAAGCAAATCTCACTTTTTTAACTCACAAAGCAAATCTTTTTCTTTTTTGGGAACCCATAGGAGAATATCACAGTATTCAAGACCAAACAGCATGATAACTCCAGGCAAATACTGACCTCTCTCCTCTTGAGTAATGAGCAGAAGTAATATTTGCAGTTGTCATGGTTTAACCCCAGCCAGCAACTAAGCACCACACAGCCGCTCGCTTACTCCCCCCCCAGTGGGATAGGGGAGAGAATCAGAACAGTAAAAATGAGAAAACTTGTGGGTTGAGATGAAGACAGTTTAACAAGTAAAGCAAAAGCTGTACGCGCAAGCAGAACAAACCAAGGAATTAATTCAGTACTTCCCATTGGCAGGCAGGTGTTCAGCGATTTCCAGGAAAGCAGGGCTCCATCACACGTAATGGTAACTTGGGAAGACAAAATGCCGTAAGTCTGAATCCATCTTCCCTCAGCTTTATATGCTGAGCATGACATCATGTGGTATGGAAAATCCCTTTGGTCTGTAGGGGTCAGCTGTCCTGCACTGCTATGTCCCTTCCCAACTTTTTGTGTGCTCCTAGCCTACTTGCTGCCGGGGTGGTGTGAGGAGCAGAAAAGGCCTTGGCTCTGTGTAAGCACTGCTCAACAATAATGAAAACATCCCTGTATTATCAACACTGTTTTCAGCACAAATCCAAAACCTAGCCCCATACTAGCTACTACGAAGAAAATTAACTCTATCCCAGCCAAAACCAGAAGTCTTGCTGAATAGTTAATTGTCACGACGGTGTATCATCTAAACCATTACAGCTATTCTTGCAATGTAGTTCTGATACAGGTCCATAATTTCTTGGGTCATAGGAGGTATTTTGATTCTGGAAAATCAATAGCAGTGAGTTGACGATACTAATTTTTGTAAGACCATCTTTGTGTGCTGCTCCAATTTTTTAGTTTTAAAAATGAAAACATAAAATCTCTTGCTAAAGAACTGCAACTGAATTATAGAGATACCTAGTGGAAATCGCCTCCTTGAATCTGTGGATTCCTGGATTGTCTTTGTTTCACTATGACACGGCCCTTTTTAGGTTTGAGTCTCCCATGTTGTTCTAACATGTAATCTGCTCGTCTTTTAAATAAACAAAAGACTATGCAGTCATTGTTCCACTGTGTATAAGTTCCAGGTGCGCAATATGCTGTGCTTGACATGATTTTAGGTAGGCAAGTTTTTTTCTGGAGTGTACCTGTATATATTTATTTCTTTTAGGTTCCTGCATTCTTTGTTCTTTTCTCAAAAATTCTTTGGTATATTATAAAATGTTGTGTACTATAAAATGCAATGAACCAGATTTTCAGCTAATGGAAACTTGCATTGCTTAATAATAGTCCTCATTTTAGACCTGTTCCACCTTGGTTGCAGAGCTGGTCCACGTTTTGAGGTGTTTTTGCTAAGAACAAACATAGAGACTTTAAATATTTTTGATCATAATCACAGATTAGGAAGTCTGGCTCAGTAGAAGAAACAACAATGGCAAATCCTGAACCAACCTCCTTGTTGTTACATGAACCAAAGTGTTTTTGATGGTTTGACAACAGGTTAAACAGTGATTAAGTTCCTAGTAACAATCTTTTGAAGATATCAGTCAGGCTGATTTTGCTGAGTATCAGACCACTTTTGCTACTGCTTCAGTCTACCTAAGGCGTTTAGACAACTCCTTCTGTTTTACTCCAACTTGGTTGTTGGCTGTATCAGGCCTGTAACTGTTCCCAACTGGTCAGTTCAACCTGATACATAGTAGGGATCGCTGAGATTTAACAATGTTTGAGTACAAATTAAATGCACCAGAGGAGAAGGAATGTATGTTTAGTGCCTTTTATGAGAAATATAAAATTGTAGTTACTGATATCAGAAATACAAACTTCTAGTCTACCAAATTTAACAGTAATTAAAGCATTTCATTTCAGCAGTCTTTTATCATTTATAGAGCACAGGAAGATATTCACTAGCTTACAATGATGTGTTCTTCTAAGCACTGTTTCCTGTATTTTATGTAAATCCTTATAAAAAAACTCTGACAATTCTGAATTAAGGTTGCTGAGGGTAACTACCGACTCCAAACGCTATTCTGAATTCTGTAACCTAAAAAGAGAAAATACATTTTATTCTGCTGCATGGAGTCTGGATTGATGGTTCTTCCATTTTATGAAGTCTTGATATATTGAAAATATTGTGAATCCCATGTCCTGTAGTCTCATGATTTGTAGGATACTGGCATGATTTTTAAAGAAGATTCTCATTTCTTGAACTTCAGTGAAAACTTGAAACTGAGACCCAGGGTAGGCTAAAAACTATAAAGGAAAGCGGAAACTATTTCTGCATTTAAAAAAAATCCAAACATACCAAACACGATTTGGGGTAGAAGAGGATTGGCTTGTGCCTTCTTCATGGATGGGATGGCACTACATGGATATCACCACTGTTTCTGAACAGTGAAGTGCAGAAAGTCAGTCTTTTACTTGCATTTGTGCAGTGTCCTATCAAAAAACCCCTGCTATGGGGCACTGTAAGGGTAACTTCACCTACTAGTGCACTTCAGTGGTTAAAATGTGAGATAGTCTTATCTGTACTGATTCAGTGAGATTATTCCAGTTGAAAGTTGTATGAGTGGAATATCATGGTCTGTCTCAAAGTATAGGTTCCGGATGGGGAGAAACATCACAGTTGGAGCAGTGTCATTAACATATCTTGGACTTAATGATTATTCAGGAAAGCTGGATAAATATTAAAAAAAAAAAAGAAAAAGAGGCAGGGACAATGCATTTGACCTATTTTTATAGGTTTAGAAAAACTACATGTTTTTTTTCCTAAAACTGGCTTACTAGTAAATGTGTATTCATAGACCAGCGGTCATACATCTGCTGGTAAACCACATATTAGATTGCCATTATGTGGTCTGTTAACAGATACCTAGTTGTTGGTGTAAGTGTCATTTGTATTTATAGACACTTGTACTGCCAAATTGTTAATAGCGCAACAGAGAGATTGCATGGTCTTTCTGGTGAAAACAGCCTGAACTTAAGGCAGTGAAAACTTGCTGTAAAGCTCATGGAAAGTTATGAACTAAGAATTATTGACCAACTTTATTCCATAAATTATTATAAATGAGAATATGTCAGAGAAAATTATGGTTGTTTTGGGAATATTTTTTAAATAGAGATCAAATTGTTTATAGATCATTGTGAGCTATTTGACCGTCTGCAAGAAACAGTATGCTTAACATAGTTCAATGTGTGTTGTATATGAATGTTCAGTATATGTTGTATATGAATAGGGAAGGTCATATCTAGCTACATGTTTCATGCTTACAATTAAGGCGATTTACTGTTTATAGCGTGAGGCTATCGGAATATATCTGATTCATTATAGTCCACTCCTATTTCAACAACCTAACCTTTTAGAACATATCCTGTGTGTGTTACATTTTGCAGAGAGAAAGTCTCTATTACAATTAACCCTTTACATTTTTAGAATTCTGCATCTGGTGTCTGGTTTGGACAAGATAACAATCCACATATACTTGCTGTTCATGCTGGGCTGAGTTTTCATTTGTACTCAAACAGTTGATTGCAAGTAACGAATGCCAAAAGCATTTTGTATGATTTCAGGTTTCTGCCAATGAAGGCTGACCTTGTTTATTTCTCTGGAAATAGCTGCAGGGTATAATTGAATGTTTGCAGACAGTTGAGTCAGAGTGCTGGAAAAACAGTCTAAGCAAAGTACAGCGTACTGGAAAGTAAAGTCTTTCCTAGAGGATTACACTATCAATTATATTCACCTTTATTCCAGCATATCATTGTCAAGCTGAACCTTTCACCTATTTGCTTATTTTTACAGGATGTGGAAAACCCTCTATCATTTGCAGGCTGAGTGGCTTATTAACTAATAAAGGGAAGGCCTACCACTCAGGCACACTGATCAGTCATTCTTTTCTTGAAGAAAAGATATTCCTGAGATATGTGTGAGCTTTTGCTGTCTTTGAACAATCACTGTATTCTTACTGCAACAGTCATGTTTATAAGACACGAGAAAGTATCTGAATGATTTTTTGTCTTTATGTTGAACTGAAGTCTAATAGTAGTCCAGCAAAGTCATATTTGCCCTAATCTTGTCTCAAATTATTTTTCTTTATTTTGTTTTACAATTGTCTTCCTTTTTTTTTTCTTTTCCCTGTCCTGTCTTTTTCCTCTTTCAATTTCTTTAAATGTCCTCTAATCTTGTTTTCTTTAATTCCCCCCAGTTTAACACCTTCCACCCTCCCTATTGAAAGAGTAAGGTGATATTTGGTAAGATGATGTGACAATACTGCCTTTACAGTATTAACTCTGCTTGATCTGATATTTTTTCCCCCATGCTTTCGTGTCCGATTTATTTTTTGACAGTGTTAGTTCTTTGGATCATGGGCTAGCTTCTTACTGTTTATTGTTGTACAAGGTTGTATACACTATAAGCATTCTCCAGATGTATTGTTCAAGAACAGCATTAAAAATTAAGTAAAATAAGCTACCAGTCACTAGAATGTTAGGGATGAACTAGTGTTAACTTTGAATTAATCACCTGCCAAACAGTAAATTGGAGGCATTTAATACAATGATGACTGGATATTGCAACACTTTCTGGATAGTTCTCTAGGTGGTTCTTGGTCTTTTTGTAATGTTTTTCACAATTGTCTGCTTGCTCACTGTTGAAAAGTTGGTTTCTTTTTGCTGAAATAAATATCCTCAACCTCTTTATTAGAATCAATTATTTTTTTTCCTTTTTTTCTGAATTTTCTGAATCGTTCTAGAAATAGGGGTTGATTTCTTTACTGTTGAGGGGAATTGTGGCTCAGATACATCTCATTTGAAGCCATTGCAAGAATTGAGAAGTATCTGTATCCCTCTGGAAGATGGAACAAATACATATATCAGCGTGAAATATTAATGAAATGAATTGTTTTTAACACAGAACTAGAATCCTCAATATGATACTGAAGTAGTTTTTCAAGCTGTATGACAAATGGAGGAAAAGAAGATTTTACAAGTTCTGTTACTTCTATTAAAATTAGTGAGATATACAGTTACTGTTCCTGAAATATCAGCCTGTTCTTCAAGGCCGTTTGTTGTTGTATGCTTTAAAGAGAAGACTGAAGGATTTATGCACTTGACCTCATTGAAACTAAGTCAATTGCCCAACTTCCATTGGCTCCATTGAAATTCCAGCCTGAGAAACCAATCTGGAACCAGCAAAAGTGAGAACTTAGCCAGATTTAGCTCATCCTACATCTCTATTGTCTAAACAGCTTAAAAGAGGTAATTATATGACCTGTGCCTTTACGTGCCTCACTGGACTAACAGTGATGCTATATAATCACAGTTACAAGAATTCTTGCTGGCTAAAGAAACTACTGCAGAACTCTACTATTTTTTTTCTTTTTGGTTATAAAAAATTACAGTAGCTGCCAGTTTGAATTTTCTAAAGATTTATGGTTAAATTGACTTTTTTATCCTTTCACCATTTAATGAAATGAAACTACTGCAATGCGCTTTTCTACTTCATGTTTGCCAATACAAATCATATTTAGAAATCAAATAAACAGAAAGGTTCTTTCAACTTTAAACCCTGTTGAGAGGTAGATATATTAATTCCAGCTCAGAGCCACGATAATGTGGCTGTTTTGTTTTCATGCCGGAGCTGGCTCATATTCTGGCACATCTCAGCATGGGCAGAAGGCACATACAGCTGTCTGCACCCATCCAGCTAGGCAAATCCCAAGTTAGTCCTATTTAGCACATTCATGAGACCTCTGTGAGATAACAAATAGGATTCTATTTCTGTATTAGGAAAATATACTTAAACTGATTCTTAAATGTCAAGCCAAGCATAAAAGTGACTTTAAAAGTTTGAATGTGACTTGCAGAGCATAAGAAACTGCAGTGCTGAAATTTGAGTTTTTTTATTACTTCACATAGAGCAAGGCTATCCTTTTCTCCTGTATAACTTGCTATTTTGTGAGTGTAAGTAACGGGAAAGACACTGATATGCTTCACAGCTTTGGAAATATATTCAGAAAAAAAATTTTTTAACATGAATTTTGTGTATTTTTATCATCTGGTACTTCCAGTTTTTATTCCCTACCTGGTTTTATGGGTAAGTGGTGAGAAAAGAACTGGGCTTCATAAACGACTTTGCTCTTGTCAGAGCTGCTGATTGTTCGTTGCTATTTTTTTCCTGTCGATCCAGGAGTTTCAGAAGCATGTCATGCTGATGAATATTCTTTTCTCGACATAATACTTCAATGTATTGAACTAAAAATACCAAGTGTTAATATTCACCAATCATTTCTAGAAACAGTGAGTATGCTTCTTTTGTTGCACAGTATTCCCATTGTTAATCCCATTTAATGTGTGTATCTACAGAAGTCCATAATCCTGTGAAATTCAAAGAATAAGGTTCATTCAAATCAATGAAATGATGTGTGACTTCCTATTTCCCTTGATTCAATACATGAATTCCTTCATGAAGAGAAATAAAAACATGAAATCAAGACTGAAAAGATCTTGTTATCTGTTTCCTCTGTGTTCTGAGGTGGTCCTTGAACAGCAAGTGATGTTAGATATGCTTTCACAACAGCCTCTTTAGGGAATGAAGCACAGGCAGCTTCCACTGAGGTTTTTTCCCCCATATGACAGTTTTTCCTACACCCTTGACATAACTGTTATATTCTACAGCATTTCACATTGTCATGAAAACTCATTCAAGCAGAAAATTTACCATTACAGACACAGAGTAATGCCCTTGCTTTTTTCCGGAAAATGTATAAATAACTTTAGGTCTACATGCTAAGTTTTTGTCTAGAGGCCGTTTTTATACTCAAGTTATAATAAAAGCCTCAAAATAGTTCAGAATAGATGATGTCAGCTTGCTTTTACTCTCTTTCTGCTGTAGGATCTGTTGGCTATCAGTCATACCAATTTAACATTTCTTTTAAAGAGTGTTACTGAATTCAGGCTTTCTTTAGACAGTGATAGGGGAGTTGTTCTCTTTTACTGTCAGGTAGGATATGCAGACTACATATTTTCTTTTCCTTTTCTCCTTTCCTTTTCTTTTTTTCCTTTTTTCTCATCTTGGATGAAATAACACAAGATATTTTAGCATGACATAATGCCTCAAAATGGGAAGATGGGCATTTTGCTTATTTGATTTGCTTGTTTTACCTTTCTGCCTTGTCCTCCAGACAACTTAAAACAAAACAAAGATGACAATATGGTCTCAGCTTCCACTCCAAAAGATGCAGAATAAAAAGTAGAGAAGCTGTGAATCATTTCTGAAAGGGGGCTTTTGCTCGGAAGATTCTTAGGGATAATCGGAAAAATTAATTGCTAAATTAATTTTATTATGAAACCTTATAAATTATATGATCTGCTTTACTAATGTAATAATTAAATGTAAATGACTGGTTCAACTGTATAAGGTTAAGGTTGAAAGGGACCTGAAGAAGTTGCTGTGTAGATTTCTACTTCCCTAGGGCAACATCAGCCTACAGATTTTTGTGTAACTTCCTAAAGCCATCCAATACTGGACGTGTTACAAGTCCTCATCACAATTTGTTCATATTTTATATCTTTCTAATGTGAAAATCTTTACACAGAAGATACAAGTTTAACCTAATCTTACTTGCTGGAGTTTAGGTCCATGATTTATTTTCTGTCCTTAATCATACTTGGAAAACAGTTTATTAGCCTTCTCTTTCTAGCAAGCTTTTGTATTTTTCAGGTTGCTATTGTGTCTTGTACTTTGGTTTTCTCTTCCCCAGAAGAGAAAACCCCAAATCTTTTCAGTCTTTAATCACAATTTGTGACTTCTGCGTTTTTGATCCTTTAGATTGTTTTTCTTCTCTTATTGATAGTGACCTCTGCAAGTCATTTCCCATAGCCAGCTACAGAATTTTACCTAATACCTTTTCAGAATCACCCAGAAGAAACAAATTGCTTTCTGAGTCTTATACAGAGAGTCTGTATTTCCTTTCATGGTTTGGTTTTTTTCATAACAGCCTGCTTTGGTTGATATATGTTCAGTTTAATTGTTTAAACCCCAGATTCTTTTCTGAAGACCTTACAGGCCTCGGTAGTGTTGTTTGTCTTGTGTTTATGCATTTGATCAATTTATTCCACGTGTGATACTTTGCTTATGTCCTGCTTCTTCAGGGAACTTATTTAATCAAGATGATTTTAAGTTCTCACCAGGGCCTTTGAAAATGTAGGAGGCCCTTCCAGCTTGATTTTTGTTTTCAGATTTAACATGCATCATTGCTCCATCATTGTGTAGCCAAACCAAATTTTTCAGATTCATGATTTGGCTGATATAAAGAGGTGACTTGCTCAGCAGAGCATTTGCCATCGGGTCTAGAGGATGTTACACTATGGAGTTACAAGAGAAGATCATAAGAGAACATTATTTTAGAGTGTTACTGAATAGAGGCAAAAAGCTGTCTGTTAAGAAAATTGAATTATCGATGGATTTGTAGATGGTAACCAGTACTATACGTTGCTTCCCTAAATGAACTGCTCATTACAAATGAATGCAGGACAATTCAGTAGAAGCTTCCTTTTCACCCCTAACTTCTAGTTAGATATCCTGTGTTTTAGAGATCTTTGTGGGATGGAATTGTGACCTACTTTGTCAATGACGATATCCAAGAAGGTAGGCTGTAGTCTCCTACCTGAAAGTAATAGTGTAATATCTGGGACAGGATCAAACAGAAGCTCTGTAAATCCTTCATTGCTGGTGTGTACAAGCAGATCTAAACTGAATTGCAGGCCCCATCCTGGACTATTATATGTTTGCTGGAAGCATGTGGCATACTGTGAAAGTAAATGTGGGAAAGCAGCAACCTTACTTACCCTTCAGTGGAGCCCTTTTGGACACGTTCAGGAGGTTGGTAATAGAATTTGGAGATACCGCTGATACGCCTTATCTTAGATAAACTGTCATAACCAAGAAGTATTTTTTTTTCCCCATGAATTAAATGTGGGGATTTATAATAATAAATAAACTTGTGATCAGCACTTATAAAAATACAGTAAATGAATCATAGAGAACATAAATGTTTTTTAAACCCTGCAGTAGCTGTCTCTCACAACATGGATATATTACTCTTTCAGCTGTCCAGAAACATCTGTTTTGAATGCTTTGTCAGGTAGAATTAATCCTATACTTTAGTTCAAATGATACACTTGAAGCAACGTATTTATATTCACACCTTAATAGCAAAAAGAGGGAAGGGATTGATATTTCAGTGATCTAATACTGTGGGAATACTACTAGCACAAGTGAAGTTAGACTTCCTTTTTTTCCCCATATTGCTTAATAGCTGCATTTTCATAGAGGACCTGTCATTGGCTGATAAAAGTGTTTTATGAATGCTGAGTGAAGCCACAGACATTGCTGTGATCACACAAAGTGCAAATAAATAGAAATAATATATTTGAAGTGTGTAAGAATGTTGTCTATAGTTGGGGAAAAAAAGAGTAGATGTAAACAGGTAGAGATGAAATATCAAAGCTTATGATCTAGAATGTGGACCAGCTGCTGATCAATTCAGTGCCCTGAAAATGCTGGAAGTATAGGACCATTTAATACAAATGAGTGCTACCTTTCGTAAATAATCTCATCGCAGTGTGTTCTTTTACACTGGATGGTTACAAGTGAGTTCAAGGACAGACCATTAAAGCTAAGATAATGACGAAGGCAGTTGGTTTTCAAGGGACTCTTGCAATAGAAGTACAATATCTATTTTACTGCCAGTGTTATGATTTAGTATTTCATCTTTAACTCCTTGCCCTTCACTCCAATTTTGACTCTAGTCATCCTTTATTTTCCTTCTTTTATAGCATCACCCACCAGTGTCACTGTGTGTTCTCCCATAGGAATGTGAGATGAAGTTAGCTGGCAGTAAAGACCATGAGGTGGGGATTAAAATTCTAGGTGTACGACCAGACTCTCATCTCATTGAGACTGAACATATTTGGTGAATGTCTCTTTTGGAGCACATCTACAGCTGTAACTATTTGATTCTGAGTTTATTTCTTGGATAAAGGTCGATCATGATCTCTTGAACGTCTCTCTGAAGTTTTTTAAAGATGTAAGAATAAGTAAAAGGTGGATCCCAAGATCACTGTTTAGCTGTTTGTGATAATAGATATACAACAGGTTTGGAAGACATAGGTGAGGATTGATGGGGAGGAAAAAATTGCCTTTAGTTTTCCTTGCACTACTTCTCCTTGACTTTTTTTCTAAAATCTGGCAAAAAGTGTTTTTTAACCTGTTAAATGATTTTGGTTGGATTTTCTTTGCCTGTAATTACCAAATGCCTGTTGACATCTGGGTGTCTAATGTCTGCTTCCCTCAGAATACTCCAGGATGCTCCATTAATTCTGTCATCTTACATGTGAAACAGCAAATCTCAAATCTTATCCTCCATTTCATTAACTTTTTGATGTGATCTTTTTGATGTAATCATGGAAATAGGTTCCGGGCCATTTTCTAAAAAAATGTCAACTGCACCGTGAGCTTAAAACTTTTTTTTCCCTTAGCAGGGATGTGATTGTAGGAGATGGTGAAATGATTTATGCAGAAAAGATTAAGTAATCGATGCTGGGCAAAAAAAAAAAGTGCAAGTAACCTCTAGCTTGCATTTGCTATCAGTCAGGACATCCATGCGGTTCATGGCATATCCTCAATACCTGCAAGAGTCCACTGAATTACGGGCTGTTTATTTGTGTATACTGAAATACAATGATTAATAGCAGAACTATGCAGAAAACTGTAAATGCAATATAAACTTACTTTCTTTGAAATAAAACTATAACTTCTGGCCACATTTCTATTCTGTTTCACAGAGAGACATTATTTAATTAGTTGCAGAAAGAAAAAAGAGGATAAGGTTTCCTCTCCTTGATCAGGAGCGCAGTTGAGTGTTTGCTATTGGAGCTATAGGTTACAAAGAGACAGAGACTTCTTCACTGTTAAAAAGCTTGTCTGCATTTGGAGGGCTTGCTGCTAATTGAACAACAACAAAAAAAACCTGTTGCAGCTTTCCTCCTGGAATGGAGTGCAGGCATAGTTTATGATGCAATAAAGCCTATTGGTTTGTTTCTTGTTCTCCCTTTTTTGCCTTTACAGGTTGAATCTCTTCTCAGAATATAATAAGTTAGGACTTTTGAGTTTTGCATTCCTAAAAACATAGCATTATGTAGTGTTTTGGGTTTTTTTTTCTCATATTTTGTCCTGTTCCTAAAGAACTTTGATAGAAAAGATAATATTTTTGAGGCCTTAGTGTGCATTTGGATGGTCTGCTCTGCAATCACAGCTGATACAGGATGATGGGGTCAACAGTCTCTTCAGTGTTGATTCTCTGTAAAAAAGATCCCACTGGTTCCCCAGTTCCTGAGGTATATGGGCCCCTTTGAGGATAAATACTTCAAAATTTGCTGGTTGGTGGTTTTAAGCGTCTTAAAAAATTTGCTGGAACTTACAAATCATTGGCATCACTGGAACCAGTCCCTAAACATATTCAGTGTTCTTCATGGGAGGGACAGCAGGATGATTTTGGGGGCAAATCTTGCCCTCTTTGTTTAATGAAAATTCTTTAAAATTCATTGAAAATTTCTGTGGAGTAAAATGGTGTTTCATTTCATGCATGTTGTCTTAAACCAACTCATCATGGCAATAATATTTCATGTAACTAGACCCCTTGATTGTTTCTGTGCTTGACCCTACCTCTTCCCTTGTTTGAAACCCTCAGCATTTTAGTTTATTCTTTATCTTGGGATAAGGGCTATCATTTGGGGTAGATGACAATACCTCTAAATTTTGTCTGTCTTAAAGACACAGATCTGATCTCAGTTCATTGCTCTGCTCTTTTTATAATTAATTGAGAGAACTGGGCACTTCCATAGAGCAAATGATCCCACCTAACTTGAACGCCTTCTAGAAGTACCTGTGTCTATAGGGAATCTGATACTGTAGACTGGCAGAGAGGATATCCAGCTAGGCGAATGTCACGGGGCATTATTTCAACAGTGGCAGTGATATTATTGATATGATGTTCCACCTCTTTTATCCCAAAGAAATGGTGCCTTGTCTGCAGTCAGAATGAAACCATTTTGCTGAATGTAAACAATACTTGTTTAGTAATTCCCCTTGATTCTTGCCTGGATGATGCTGAAATTTTCAGTTCTTTTGGTGATCCTGATGTCACTAAGTCCTTTCCTTTATCGATCCTGATGTCACTAAGTCCTTTCCTTTATCTTAACACTTACTGTAGAAACTCAGACCCATTTATTTTTTCCACAGAAAAGGGGTCAGATGAGTCCTGCTCACCTCTGCTTGTTGTGTAGCTGTAGCTCTTTTTCTTTATCTGTCTTGAGGGGGGAGGTCAGTGTGTGGTTGCCAATGCTATGTAGACATTACTGAAGTGTGTTATGGCATAATGGTAGCTCTGAAACAAAACAGAAGGTGTTCTATTTTTAGGCTAGTGAGCTTACTGCTCTTGGTCAATTGCTGTACTTCATAAAGCATCCAGATGCAATATTCCCTAAAGGCAGCTGAATCTGGCTGTGTCAACACTAGCTCATATGTTCACACTGCTACATTTAGCATTACAGTGTGTCTTGGAGAACAAATGCTTAAAAAACATCCAGCGTACAATTTGCAAGTGTTTATTTTGCAGAAGCATAATATGTAATGTATTACACACTAACACATAGTCAAGTGAGTGTGATTGCTCACAGATTGCCTCTCTGGCAGAAAGCTTCTATAAAGCCTTACCTGTTCAAAGTCAAGCTGTCATTTTTAAAGGAGGGTGAAAGTAATTAGTGTTAAACTGGTTTTTATACGTGTGCATCATATGTTTTATTAGAAATAAAAACAAAGTGTGATTGGTGAACAATCTGTACATGGTGTCCAGATTTATGGGTGGAAAGTGACACACTGAGTTACTAGTCTTCAGTAGTGATTTCATAACTATTTCTTCCAGTAAAGTTTATTGCTCCTCCTATCCAAAATTAAACCAACATTTCTCTGCTTTAAAGCCACAGAAATCAGTGTCCTAAAAATGTCCTAAATCTTATCTGTTCCTGCAGGGCACACTAAATTTGACATTTTTAGCATGCGTGTGTTGGGGGATGAATTACGTGTGCATGCTAGACACCATAGAAGTCCAAAGAAATGAGTCATCTGCTGCATCTGGTCTGATGTACACATCACTCTTTCAGCTGCTGCCTTTGCACCAGCTAACCTATTTCCAGCCTAACTTACTGTTTATTTAAGAAGGGGTACATCTCGTCTCTTTATGAACCCATCTTTTCTGATCATTTCTGAGAGGCAGGTTTGGAATCTTGGTCTCGGGTTCATTTCTATCATGTCTTTTGACTTGCAGTAGATTTCTGTTTTCTGAGGACGTGGCTGACAGGAATGTGACCTTTGGTAAACTAAGAATGAATTTTCAGTTCAGCCAACTGTTTCAACACCCTCACATGAATCTCATCTAGCCTTGTGGATTTGAATACAAGAAACTTTTTCATGGAGTCTTTAACCTGTTGCTCCTTCACTGTTTATTGTCTTTCTGCTTTCCAAAATGTGCTGATTCATCTGGACGTGAAGGCTTGACTTTACTTCAAAGACCAAAGCAAAGCCTTTCCTTTGTCATTTGTCACCAGATCATCTCCTCCATCCATCAAACAGACCTTCACTTTCCCCGACTTCCTCTTGTAACTGGCATACCTGTAGAGTCCCTTCTTGTGATTCTTAGTGTCCAATGATAGTTTTAGATCCAGCTGGGCTATGGCCTCCTTGATTTTTTTTCCTTAAGTACCAAAACATGACTTTTATACTCCACCTCTGTTGCTTTCACTTGTTTCCAGCCATCTGTTTTTGTGTTCTAGAGTTTATTGAGAAGCACTTTTCTTAGCCAAGTAGGCCTTCATCCAAATTTCCCAATCTTCCTCCACACTCAGGTGGCTTCTTCCTAAGCTTTTGATAAGTTTTCTTTATTTTTTTTTTTTTTCTCCTGGTACCATTCCCCTCATGGCATTCCCCCACTGTTAGAGAAGTTATACTTTCCCTGATTTCATTATCAGGATTCGTTTCTCCAACAGAAGCTGTATGTCCGGGTATTTCTTCAATGTACAGGTTCAGTAAGTGAGGATAGACAAATGGGGTGCTTCTCAGCCTAATGTTCTCATTAATGTACAAACGCACTGAAGAAAAGTAGCCAGTAGGGTGCTTGTTATTGACTTTACAGCAGCCAGGATTTCATCTGCAAGTTTTGTGGATTATGTTTAGTCCCTGCAATTAAATTGCTGTGTGTGTGCTTAGGTACTGGTTTTCAGGGGCTGGCCATTAACATAGTGAAAAATTCTAAGGCAAGATTCTACTTTGTCCTACTTTGAGAGAAACACAACCTTATTTTCTATTTAAAGTGGTAGAAAAGGATTTTTGATTCACCAAATCCAAAAGATATTCAGAAAAAAAATATTGTTGCAGCTACAGAAATATGTCATTCAAAGCTTCAATTTTGAATTGAAATTAAATTTCTTGGTTTTTTACAGACATTTATAACTTTTTTTTTCTTTAGAGATTTCTTATGTAATTACTGTTGCATTTTTATCATCCTTCCTGCTCTTTTAAGCATTTCCCATGGAGCAGTCTGATTTTTGTCACCTGTGCGTTTCTTCTTGTGCTCCCATAAAATCCAGTGAGGGAAATTTTGATTATTAATTACATTATTTGGTTCCAAGACTGTATGTATGTATGGCTCATTTTAAGCACAGTGACTGCGCAAGAGGCAACAATTTTAAACTGAAGGTAGATTTAGACTGGAAGGAATTTCTTACAATGCGGGAGTTGAGACAATGGAACAGGTTGCCCAAAGAAGTTGTGGATGCCTCATCATTGGAAGTGTTCAAAGTCAGGTTTGGATGGGGCTTTGAGCAACCTGATCTAGTGAAAGATGTTCCTGAACATGGCAGGGTGCTTGGACTAAATGATGTTTGAAGGTGCCTTCCAACCCAAATGATTCTATGATTCTATGATGTTTCCTGTCAATAACTGTGGGGTTGTCACTTGAGTAAAGCTAGTCTCAGATTTAATGATTTGCATCATTACTATAAAGCAGTAGAAATTGCTCAAATTATGGCAATGACTGAGTTGATATTTCCCCACTGCGACAAGCCCATTGAGAGTAACCCTTCATTCAGTTATAATTTGAGCTTGGCCTCTTTTCCAAAAAAGCCTATCACTTCATAAGAGATTTCTCAGTTTTCTTCTTAAGGGCTGAAATTTGAACTTCAACTCTAAATGTATGTACCCTTTTGTTTGGAAAAAAGTTTTGGGGAAATTTTTTGGCCGCAGTACACTGAAGTGTTTTTTCTTAGTGCAAATTTCATTGATCAATTTGTTCAGATACACAGAATTAAATAGAACCCCCCCCCCTTTCCTGCTTTTCCTAAACCTCATATTTTTATAAACAAAAATGTCATTATCTTTCATTATAAGTTAACAAAAAAAAAATCAAGACCATCTGCAAATCCAATTAATCTTTCAAGAATTTATTTCTGTATGAAATTATTTTTTCAAGATGATGTGCACAACCTAGAGCGCATATTGTAGAATAAACATGCATTATTAAATGTGAAAATAAATGAACGCATTTGTTTCTTATCTTTCAGAATAAAATTTTTGGTGGGAGAGAGAACTACAACATTACTTATATTTGTAAACAAGCATTCTTTTTGCTTTTTGTGTGTTTATCCAGGGAAGAGGAGATGCTTGCATAATGGTTAATTCAGGACAGCCTATTCATAAAACCCTTCATTGATTTTTTTTTTCTTTTTCTTTTTTTTTTTTTTCCCCAAGAATATAACTCAATGTTTGTTGGTAAAGCATCTTTCTTCCCCGCAGATGGTAGCGCTGAAGCTACCAAAGAGCAGATGAGAAATTACACAAATGTAGGTTTGCTTCGTTTTAGGGGGAAAAAAATGCACAAAACATGTGCTGACTATTTGTTGCCCTAAACCATGTTTCATTCACCCTGAGAATTAATGACTGTGGCTTGAAAGTATAAATAATGAATTCACTTTATTTGGAAGAGGAAGGATTTCTTAGTTACAGGCTACTGGATTGCAAATAGTTAGTCTGAAAAGATATATGAGTGCATAAAACTGAAGTTTTAAAAAATTTAAACACAGAAACTTTCTGCTTAGCTCTAAGGAAAAAGAAAAACAGTATAGAAAAAATAAAAACAACGGAGGACACAGTGGAAGATTTACATTTGAAAATAGATCTTGTTTAGCAAAGCATCTGATTTGGTTCCTGTGGAAGTCTATTTAATTTTGCCACTGTCAGAGAGAAAGACGCCTTTTTATGTTGGCTAAGGGTCTTATGCTTTCATGTTTTCTGCCTGCTTGGTGAGCATGCTGCTTTAAATTAAATAATCTGAAGTTTACTAGCATAAAAATTAATGTCTCCAAAATTGGAGAAAATGGTGGCAAAGTTGGACAGAAAGGTGTGAATTGAATAGATAAATGCAGCAGCATTCCAAATGAATGGTAAAGTCTCCAAGAGAATCATGTTATTAGAAGAAGCAAGGGAAGGAAAATGGCAGTAACAAAAACTGCTGTGTCTATCCTGAAAATTGGAGACTTCTGTCACACCGCAGAACCACCTGAACTAATAAACTATATCAATTGATATTAAAAAAAATTATATATAAAATCTGTATATAATCTGTATTTTTTTATAACCACTTTTTTTTCCTGTCAGTAAGTATATGTGTTTTCATTAATTTCATATCTCATAACTGGATGTGGAGCTCCATTTAAGGGTTCTACAACAGTTCTATGTGCTCTAGAGAAACAAAAGGGATTCTATAAACATCTGCAAAATTATAATGTTTATCAAAATAGTGATATCAGGGTGTGGAAAGATTATAAAACTCAAGCTATCTCAAGCTTCTGCTGTACTTGAACTTGAAATATATTGTTGCATATTTTGTGTAATTAGTGTTAGTATAAACCCAACAGTTTTCTGTTGCCTCCAGTTGTTTATTATTTCTTAAATGCTGTATAAATAAGATGGGGGCTATTTCTGCAAATGCAAACTAGTCTTCATTTCAAAGCCCTTTTACCTGGGGATCATTCCAGGTAGATGTGTAGGGCTCAGTACGCTAAGGACCATTTATATAAGGTGACTTGGTGGAAAAAGGAGGCGAGGTGGTGAGCACGTCTGAGAGAGAAATACAGTAGACAGCGAGGTCGTTGGGAAGAGTCTTAAGGTCGTTCAGGTTGAACAGCTGTTAAGATCCCAGGTTAATTTAATACTTGTCCATGGAAGGAATTAGTGCAGGATGGTTAGCACACTGCAAATTATGAATTGCCAAGAAGATAAACCCATAGAGGGGCTTTGATTTCTGTCAACCCTGTAGGGGCGGGAGTATGGAGTACAGCACCATCCGTGTTCTGTGGTCTGTCAGGGCCCCCCCTCTCTTCAGACAGCCCACTGGCATCCTGCCTGCTGCTAGAGTTTCCCAGGCTGTTTTTCAAAAGTGAATTTTGTTTGTCTGCCAGAATAGCGGAACCTGGAAAATCTTGTCCAGAAGCAAAGACTGTAGGGAAGCTGTAAAATATTCCAGACCTTTCAGCTGGCAGAAAGACACCTACCTATAGACAAGATTCTTATCTCTGGAGTGTTTAGGTCTAGCTGAAATTTAGATTTCGTTAGCTAGAACGTTTATTTTACTTTACTGGCCAATTAGATTAATAAAAATCAAATTTTCATTAGCCTGTTCTATTTGCTTACTCAGGTTACTGCAGTACTAGAGTTCCAGAAGAAATGCAGTCATTCCTGTAATTAATTTTTAAAAAGTATATATTCTTATATATTTTAACACTATATTGGTAAAGAAAAACCTTGCTTAGCTTTACATAATAGGTAAAGGAAAAGTTCTACTGGATCTCCATAATAGAAGAAATGAGAAAAAACATCTTGTTAAAAATGGTCATCATATGTTCACAATAATTCCTTTTTTGATTTGAAAGCAAAGCTAATACTGTTAGTTTTGCTTTCCAGTGAAATAATTAGAAATGTACACAAGTGCAAAGAAGCCATAGGTTAAGTTAATCTGTTGTTTAGGTGTTCAGAGCAGTAACAAATGGTGAAATTCACACTTTTGGCATTGGGGAAGAACCACTAAGACTCAATTTCAATTCTTTGACATAAAAACACTTGTGATAGTGTTTCATTCTTCCTCACATTCCCTTTATGACAGTTTCCACAGGAGCTGTTCTCAGGGATTGACATCTCTTGTTTTTCTTACAGGATAATTTAAGACCCTTAACATTATTTTTCTTAGTCTGTGGCTCCAGCTGCTGCAATTTGTCTTCGAGATTCATGAGTACTAAAAATTCACCAAATTTAATTTAAAATGATGGAATATATTGTCATTCATTTACAAATGAGAAACAACCGCAATAAACACAGAGGAAAAATAACTGGAAGAAATGGATGGTGTAATCATGCATATGCCGTTGCCAGTCGGATCTCCTCAGGCTGTCTGTGTGCTTTTCTGCTATATCAGTCAATCAAATGATACTGTATTGGAAAAGCTTCTTGGGATATTAAGCAATACATTTTTAATTATAGTTTTTATAACTTTTACACATGCAGAGTGGGCCAGTGCAGCTGTACCGAGATCCATCAGTTTTTATAAGTGCGCATTCCTGCAACAGACCCTACCAGTCAGAGCATGAAGGTCTAATAGTTCAGCCCCCCCAGCACCAAATTGCATGCTCCCCTGGGGTCCTGATTCCCGCTATGCCTACACCGTATAATATTGGCACTCTTATTTTGTAGTCAGTGAACCTCACAGACTTTCAGACCAGATCCTTATTTCCATCAAAATAAAAGTACATAGGGCTACTCTGGACTTCTGTTGGACTCTGCAAATAGAATATTATCTTTTAATTTCAAACAATGGAGAGTACTACAAGGTGCTTTTTATCATGTGACTGCTCAAAAGTTGTATGTTGCATTTTGTACTTGGAAGTCAAGTTAGAAGGTGCTGCGCTTTCTTCTAATAGAGGCGTTCTCAGTCTAGAACTCAGATATGCCAATCTGACTATTTAAAAGGAATTGTGTAAATATGAGCAAAGGATGTAGTACCTTAAGTCCAAGTTTTGTATCTGGTTCTGCTAAATGTATATTTGTCCACTTTCTCACCTACTTACCTTTTTTAAAAAAATGAGAATTAAGCCCATTAACTCTAGACCAGAGAGGTGCTGCTTCCCGCACTCATCCTTCACACAAGCAACTGCAGTTCACTTGGTCAGGAAGCAGATCCAGCCGAGGACCAAACTATGAAAGCCCCTTTTGTCATAAATGGCCGGGGAGTTGATCAGGCTCCCTGAGAACCGGGGTGAGTCTCCTGAGCAGACCGACTGCATGGCTACGGGGCCACTAGGGCTGGTGCATGCTCTGGAGACAGACGGATGTTATCTGTTACAAAACTATACATATCTTACAAAATCTTTCGTTGGAGGTTTTCTCCTCTGTGTTTAGATAGTCGGTATTAATGGGACAAGATGTGAAGGTGGCCGTGGGCTTATGCTAGGGTCTTTTTCATCATGAGTTTGCTTAGTAGCCATGATGATGCTGACTGCTCTGCAAGAGAAGCAGAGAGTCAGCTGTGGTCTTTCTTGCATCGTGCTGAGCCATCCTGTGTTACATCTATAAAAGTCATTCTCTTGACTGTGCACTGAAACTGGCAACCCAGTCATATTAGGTTTTGACAGAAACTCTTACAATAAAAACTTCTAATAAAACGCAATCAGCAAGTTCCTGACCGTCTTTGTGAAGCATAGTTAGTTAATAATATATGCAAACTCTCTGGGTCAGAGGCTGGACTATGAGTGTTGTACTGTAAGTTTTGCTGGTGAGTTCTGGAGAATTCAGTTTGGATCAGATCAAATTGGTGCAATTTCACATGGCAGCAAGAGGCTGGTGTTAGGGTTGTTTTTTTTTCCCTTAGTATTTTTTATTCCCCTAAAGTCTGAGACCTCTTCGAGTTTATACATAGAATATTCTTTGTAATTGGCAGTCACCTATTTTTCCCTATCATCATTCTTGAAAAACGTGGAACATTTCTCCCTCAATTTTTCTTTAACAATCCCCAGAAGGAGAGACCAAGCCTGAGAGGTGATAACCTGGGAAAGGATAATGCAAAAATTCAGCAAAATTCTAGGCAACAGACAACTATTGTATGCTTTTAGTCTAAGCACCACTGCCATCCTCAACGATTGTTCTGTAGAAATAGACTCTCCAAGCAGTCATATAAAGAATAGCATCCTTCAAATGAGCCATAGCCTGCCAGACAGTTCATGCTATGCATATTAACATTTTGTGATGAAGTGCATAGAGATTTGGGGGATTTTGAAGCATGGATATAAATTTGCATCTTGAACTTGTATTCTAGATGAAGGAAGACTATGCTCCATGTTTAATGTTCAATATATATTCTGCTTATATGATTAATCACTGTCTGATAACAGAATAAAATAAGGCATCCTTTTACCACTTAAAAATTTGTATCTTTTACAGCAATGCATTCCTCAAATTTATGTTTGTTTTTTTAAATTTAAGTGATCAAGATTTAATTGTGTAGCATCCTTATAGTTAGAAAACAGTTTTATAAAGACTCAAATTATTTTAGACTACTTCTCTGGAGTCTGTAGCTAAGGCCAGAAGGTATATGATTTCTAAACTGCGTCCTTGGTAGTCAGTGAAAAAAAGACATAAAGACAGATGTTTACCTGAAAACTGTGAAGTGAGAATTGGCACTGTGAGTATGAGCTGTGGGGATAATAAAGTTAGATGCAACTAAAACATGTTTAATGGGGATGAATTCATTTTGAAAAGACTGAGGAAGAAACAAACTGTACTGTGAAAGAAGCATACAACGAATTATAGTAGGATCAACAGAACAATAGGAACAGTCATTCTTGATGTCATAGTGAAATAATGCTAAATGAAATACTGGACGTGTCTTTAGAAAATTTTATTTTGTTTTTACAAAGCAGTGAGAGAAACCTGACAGCAAAAAGGATGATCATTTGTCTTAGACTCTTATCCCTAGTACGGAAGGCAAAATTTCTGCCTACATGTCAGTATGTTGAAAAATATCTAATCAAAACCAGGAAGGACCATTTTAGATTCCTTCAATCTCCATTATGAGATTTTTTATCTAAGAACCTCAAGCTAAAACCTTGCTTGCTTTCCACCTACAACATTAACAGCAGCTGTTGATGCACAGGCTGCCTTCTTCAGTGAACTGCTGCTGGAAAAGATGGCAGAATACACAAACAGGAAACTCTGGCTGGGCAGACACTTCCGTGTAGCTTGTGATCTTTCTGTGCATGATCAGAAGCTTTTACTTCCTTTGGCTCAGGTAGAAAAGAAATAGTAGATGTTGTGGAATCAACAGGAAAAAGGGGTTCCAACAATAGTCTTACAAAATGTTAACCAAACAAATTCACAATTAAAGTTTTTATATTACTTGTCTATTGTGCGCGTGTCAACATTAATATAGAGATGTAATGGAAACCATACTTTCTTAAATATTTTTTTCTAGAAGCAAAAGAGGAAAAATGTTTCTTGGTTCCTTATTTCCTAACTCTCCTTTTTCTCACTGTATTTATGTGCTAGAGTTCAATTTGTATCAGAACAGGCCTGAATCCCTAATGGCCTCTGCTATCTTTTTCTCTGAGATATAAAAAGAAGTGCTTATGGTGTTGTAAAGGTCAGACTGAGGATGCTGAATTCTCTTTTCACTTGCTTTGATTTTCCTCTAGTATTGTTCCATTGCCTTCTGTGTGTTTGCTTTTGATTTAAAATTCTATATGAGGAAACTGAAACCATAAGATAGAATGCAAGAAGTGAGGCAGCACGCTTTGGAACTCAGGTCTTTTCTGCAAATAGCTTCTGTTCCCAGATATTTATATTTTTTATTCCGTGTGCCATAAATTTCAGGTGTTTACTGATGTAGCCAGAATGCAAACACGGCAAAGTATATTCATTTTTAGTTATGGCAAGTGTTCTATTAAATAGGCCACTGATAATGGTAATTGTGTGGCTTATGAGGATACAATTTAACAAGTATGTTTAAAGTTAGGCATATCAATAATCCCGTTATTCTGATTTTTTCAGACTTGATAACAAATATTATATTGTAATGCAGCAGGAATGTAGAATTATCTCTAATACCAGAATTAACTCAGGTCCTGAAAACAGTGTAGTTACCCAAGTGCAACACTCTACCTTGACTAATTTACCCAGATGAGGAATCAAGCTGAGCTTTTCAAGGTTCTGCCCTTTCTTATCTTTATTCTGCAGCAACACGTGTCAGAAGCATCTCCTGTGTTTCCATGGGCACAGTGGAAAAACACCCTAACCTTTGTATAGCAAAAAGAGCTTGGCTTATTTCTCCTTTCCTCTACCCCAGGCATACTCATTTTCTATAATGCTATTTAATATTCTCCTTTGCATTCTTTGATGGTATCCAGCAATTCAGTCTGGACACTAGAATCTAGATGTTTAAAAGATCAAGTAAGTAACTTTCCACTAGTAGGATGCAGAAGTACCCTCCCACATCTCAAAAAAAACCCCAAACCAACCCAAAAGCAAAACAAAGCCTAGATCTTAAAGAAGAGAGAACAAACCATCATTTTAGAATTTAGTGCTATAGTTACAAATAGACCTTAAGCTTTAATGGGATATAGACCTCAGGTAATAATCTAGTATGCACCCTCACTGAGTAGTGAGGTAATTTAGCACAAATCTCTCACTGGAGAGTAAGTAATACAAGGTCTTCAGTTGTACCAGCCTTCATCTTGGTAACTGCATTCAAGAGCTTTTGTGATAGAGGGCGTGCAAAAAATAATTTTGGTAATATCAATGTCCATAAAGTCAGTAAATTCTATCTGAACTATATTACTAAATGTATTCTACTTTGCAAAGGCTTTATAAGTAAAGCCATGAAAATGCCAGAAGTGCCGAGTGTATGTTGGCTAATTTAATTACTGTACACAGATGTGTGAAAACAGGCATTCTGACTGTTTCTTTTTTTTATTTAACATTTATTGAGTTTATTTCTCTTTTTCAAGGCCGGCAGCATTACGTGAGTATCACACCATTTATGCATCTGTATAGGAAGATCATTATTAATCATGCTTTGTCTATATCGTTGTACATACACTTTTTATACAAGGTTTTTCTGGAGTCAACTTGCCTAGTTAGCAAATGCTTTCTGAAATTTCTTTAGGTCAGTTGAAGGACTAGAGCCGTGACATGTATGCCAAAAATGGGCAAGATAGAATATCTAGAATGACTTAGCTGGAAAACAGAATTTAGAAAATTAATTAGGAGAAGAAAGTAAGAAAATAGAAAGAAGTCTGTGTGGCTGAAAAAACACACAGTATTTTTTTAGGCTGCTAGAGAATTTGGTCAGATAAATCTTCTTGAGCTCAGGAAGGCATTTCTCAGACCCTGGCTGTCAATGATATGAATGCATATTTGGGATGTAATAAATCCGTGTTCACGGTCTTACTTTCGGTTAAGCAGAGCAATAACTGCACTGGAATTGCCTGCCTTGCAGGTGACGTACTAAGCTCTTCTGGCACGATTCCAATATCTGGAAACATTACAGTTTTAGTTTAGTATTAAAAAGTGTCAAACATTTATTTATTTTTCCATCATGTTTTATAGAACAGACCCATGCTGCTTCTGCAAGGTTGTTATCAGTTCGAATCTGCCCCATGGTGATAAATATCAAACCAATCTGATGGTTTAAGTAAAACTGAATTGCCTGTTTAGTCTGGCAATAAGTAGTGATGACAAGGCTTAAACAACTATGGACCTCTAAATAAGCACTTACTCCCAAACAAGGCTCTTCCGTAACTAGGTTAAAAGATAAATAATCTGCTGTGTTTGCCTATTTTCGGTCCTGAATAAGCTCACCATTAATCTGTTTATAGAGAAAAGCACATATATCAAAGGAGATACACAAGTGTAGATCTGGAACAACGTATATGTAAATGGGGCCTTTGTTCTGTTCTTGGGGCAAATAGATGATTTTGTCCCCTGAAATTTTTATGGTAACATGGACAATATATTTTTTTTTTAAAAAGACAGCACTGTTCAGAAAATATTTCTTGCTTTCCAAGAACACTTTCCCCACCTTGTTTTTCATACTGTTATAGCTTAAAATAGATGAGAATACTACATAGAAGATCCTTAGGCAGTGATTTTTCTGGGTTATTTCGGTATCTGCGAAGTATTTCCTTTCAGTCTCATAGATGTTGGTACCCAGATGTGTCAGATGTTTCCATTACTGCCTCTGGGACTAAAGTCTCAAAACACCGCTAATACATCAGTGGCAAGTGTGTCCTTGGGGATGATTGAGATCCATCAATTAACAGGACCATATGCTGAATATGAGAAGTGGCTTTTCACTTAATGCTAATGGCTTGAGTAATTTTGGCAATGGTAATACTCTCCTGGTGTATAAAAAGCATATTAAAATAATGTCTTACCCAAATTTGGCTGAATTACCATTGCAGATATATAACACATCTAAACTAGCTGAGTTCAATAAAATTTTGCTTGATTTCCATTGTAGTTCATTGTGGCTTAACAGGAGACCAAAACCTTTAATGCTTTAAGTGGACCCTGCTTTATCCTTGCTTTTATATCAATGCTATTTTTACTGTTGGATTTTTTTTCTACTGTCTTGCCTGAATCTTACTTGCCCTGAATCTTGCAGTGCACAAAAGTATCCTGCTCGCTCTGAACACAGAGAACAGACTATTCTAAAATAGCAAAAAGGGAAGCAGTAAACTCAGATTTTGAGAAAGGGAATGCATGGGGCTAAGCAAGAAGACAAGTAATTAGAGAGTAGCAGATCAGACCTGGGATGAGATTTTGAGAGGAGAAGCTGTCAAAACTTACTAGCCTGTAGGGAAATATGTTACCCACCTGCCTTGCTGAAACTGGAATATCTCTTCTGCTTGTTTGCCATCCTCAGGATTCTCTAAGATTATTTTCACTGTTCGCAGTAAGAAACCACTTACTAGAGGCCTAATTCTAGAAAAAAAGCTGATAGTTGTATCCTCTCATGGCTAAGGAAAGAGAAATAGTGTATTGCTGGCAGTCCTGCAATATGGTACCTGCTACAACATGAACAGAAGTGGAATTTTGTTAGAGGTGGCAAATTTCTTTCTGTGTCCTTGAAAACCTCCACAGGAGGGCATGCATTGCTCTTCATTTGCAAATTGTTGGAGCTGTTACCTTTCTGGTGTTACCTTGTCTTATCCTAATTTCTTTAGCTTGTAATAGCAGTGGCCTATTTACTTTTGAGGTTTAAATCATCTTGGTTTAACTGAGGCATGGTTACCTGGGGCAGTTTCTATTCCCTCTAGAAGCGTGCGTTTATGATTATGATGTTTATAAGCCTCAAGCAAGTGGTTGGGAGGACAACGCAGCACTCAACTCCAGATGGCCCAGTTTTAATGCTACTAACGTGATTCTTCTTTTTTTTTAAACAAGTATTTCTTTCGTATTTGCTCAAAGTGCATTTCTTGCTACAAGTGATTTTTCTGTGATTTTAATTTTATACCGAGGTATTCTGTGGGCTCCTTCACTCATTATGTTTCCTTCTTAGTAGGGCTTTTAAAGACATTGATATCTATCTAATTTGCCTTCTGAAATATCTAAGAGCTGAGTAACCTGTGAAAACTTTAATGCCTCTTGCTTTTTGGATGCTATGAGAACCTTGCCAGAGTATTAGAAAATCAAAGCAATAAGAATTTATATTTTGTCTGCTAAGACAACATGGTTAGTTGAACCTTCTTTTACTAATGGGATTCTACCATTTTATGTATGGTGCAGTTAAAAACAAGAGACTTCAGCTTTTGCTGTGGATGGGGTAATAAATTAGAAATATTTTCCCTTCGGTTCACCCACTTAATTTTCACATTTTGTTCCAGTTCTCAGCTTAGTTCCAGTCCGTTTGGATCATGAAGGTAGTTAAAGGCAGTCACGCTCCTTGCTGGCACAGGAGCACTGTTGTAAGACCTGTGAAGAAAGAGGCTGCAGAAAGCACACTGGAGAGCTCTAATAAAGTTACCCACTGCCACCATGGTCTCTTGAGGGCTCTGTCAGTGGCATAGGTATAAGCAGGACTACAGATGTTCTGAATATTTCCTGGGGTCCCTCTCTCTGAATACTCAGGAGTAAGCGGAGATGATTTGGTTTAAAGATGAGTTTTGATCTCCTGAAGTTCACTCTGGGCTTCTTATTAGAACTAAAAATAGCGAAGATAATATTGTTAATATTGTATTGTTACATTTTGAAACATATTAACTCAGCATCTCTACTCCCTGTGCAAGAATTCTTTTAAGTCTCCAGCTGAAGGTCTATGGCTATTTTGACATTTTTAGCAGGTTCCTTCTGCATCTACGTAATGTCAGTTGTAATTGATGTGCCTGACAGAGATATTTTCTGTGCAGTTTTAGTTAGCGCTTTTGTGTGCAATTGATATGGAATAGATCTAAACATAACCAGAGCTTTGGCCAAGGTTAAGGCTCTTTCTTTTTCCATTGACTTGTCTTCTTATTCAGGGTAGTCCTGATTACTCAGTTCTCTTCTTTATGAACTTCTGATTTGGACAATTCAGTCTTGCAGTGTTTTTAACTTCTTCTCTTTCATTGTCTGTTTTCTGAATGCCGTGTTAGAGAATGGATTTATCCTTTGTTGATAGATTAAAGCTTACTAAAACTTTTTAAGGAAAGGGTCATTGTGCGGAGCTCAAAGAAGTCACCTGCCGAATGCATTGAAGCGGGCAAAAAATAAAACTGTTAATTACCATCAATTTATTGAGTTTTCTTACCACCTGCTTGAAACAGATGACATTATATGTAAGTATTTGCTCAATATTTTAAATGAAAACATTTGTAATATCGTTTGTGAAGAATTTTCTCTCAGATCAGACTGTGAGTCATTTGATATTCAGTGATTTCTCATGGCTGCAGTGTTCACATTGGTTACCCAGTTTCAGTAACAAAATATGGTAGGTAAGGAAGATGTCTAGGAAATAATGAGGAGGTTAAAGCCAGAAATTCACTTATAATTCTATTTCAAAGAAAAGGTAAATCAGAGGTAGCCTTTTTGTACTTAATATTATTTCCTTTTTTTTAAGGTATGTGTGATACGTCATTTTTCTTAGGTCAAGAATGAGGAACAAACAATTAAATACATTGGAAATGTACTGAATTAAGTAGTCTAAGTTCTTCATATGTTTATACAGAATGAAACCAATAGCTACCCAGATTTGAAAAGCTATGCCTAGGCAGCATAGTAATTCTGGGTTGTCAGGAGATTCAGTACCTGTCTCCGAGGCATCCAGCACTAGCCACTGTCACTGAAAGCTATTGGACCAGATGGGGATATCCTTATTTTGAAATATTTCTTTATTTCTCTATGCAGAGGCATGCATTAAAAATTAATTGAACAGGCATGTTTATATGTTAGCATTAGGCTCACTACAGAGTGCTGAGATGAGGAGGGACAGATATACTTATGTAAGCAGATGTAAGTCCAATGTGCTGACAGGCACTTTCTTTATTCTGGTATTTTCAAACAACATCACTTTTTCCACAATCAAGGCAAAAATGATGAGGCTGCTTACAGAAACAACAATGAATAAAAATGAATAAAATACAAAATGTTAGAAGGGAAAAGCAAAGAAAAAATAAAACTATTATCCCCACTGTATATGTGGGCGAAATGCTGTTAAGTGTGTTGTATGGTTGGACTTGATGATCTCAAAGGTCCTTTCCAACCATGAAGATTCTATGATTCTAAGTATCTTATCTGCTTGTATATAAGCAATAGGAATTTCAGTGAAAATGCATTTTAGTGGTTGGAACAGTCCGATTTGGTTAAGTTTGATGCATTCCAGGTATGATTTTTCATAATAGTTTGAGTTAGTAACCAAGGTTTTATTTTAGATATTTTCCCCAGTGAATACTCTGGCAACTCATCCTTTGGTGTAAAAAGGGATATTAGTGCAGTGGGCTTTTTTTTCCTTTTTTTTTTTTTTTTCCTTCAATTTTTTCTGTGGAGCCTGATTTCATAGATAACATCTGAGAACGTCTGTTGTCACAAGCCTTGCAGGTGAGGCAGATCAACAAGTATGTATTTTATGAATCCCAAAATACCTATTCATGGGGGAAAAAGTCCATGTCCTTTGGTCCTATCAAGCTGGGTACATAAGGAGTGCTCTGTAATCAAACATATAGATGCCTAGGGAATTTTGAAGTTTCAAACTGAGAGTTTGGTCAAATTCAAATATTTGAAAACTTCAAATTCAAGTGTAGCTGGAGATGGAGACCCTTTTGTCTAGAGACTAGACTGCAGATGAATAGAGTCTTTAGATTTCAGAGCTTGGACCTGGAATACCTTAAATGATCATGACATACTTAAGATCCATCCAGGTGGTTCTGGCAGTCAAATTCTGATGTCTGGTAAGAAGTGCTATCACATAAGTTATCTCAAGAAAAGGTTCAGAAGGTGTGCTGATTTCCAAAAGAGATTTTGTGCTCTAAGTTAACTTACATATTATGAGTTGCAAATCTTGGGGAACTTTCAAAGCTACAATTTACATTTGGCCACTAACGGACACACCTCCAGGCTGTATCAGTCTCATAAATGTTCTGTCCAAAGCCAGATCATGCTGTGAATCTACCATTTCACACTGTCCTTCAGTGAGCTGTGTTCTTTAAAAGATGTACTGACACAAACGTACGCAGTTATAATTCTGCAGAACACCTGACCACACGCAAATCTGTCTTTCTGGCAACAAGATTTTGCCAGTCTTTACCTCCCATCATGATCAAAAATTATGCTTACTTTTTCTGATGGGTATTTAGTTAGTCTGCCAAGAACTTAGCCACCCTGAGGTGTAGCCATTGAATTCTTTTTGCTGTGGCTCTTCGGAAGACTAGAGTATTTGGGGCCAGATGGAAACTTAGTTCTTGGGTCTGAACACACAAAGAATCACTGATGAAGGGAAGGCCGGTAACAAAATTCTTCTTCTGCTGCTGATTCTGGTTTTCTAGGTGTCTTGTTTTGGCATTCTTACAATTTGGTATGAGTAGTTCTGTCCTTCTCATTAAATAATTTTCCCCTTTTTTTCTGTCAGGGATTTTAGAGCAATATTAATTTTTGCCAACATTTTGATGTAATTTAATTAACTGGCAAATAATAAAACACCTGGGGGCCTTATGCTGTAGGGTGCTAGATGCTCCTCCCTTTGTAGAGGAGGTGAGGCTGAAAACATCTATAGCTGTCACACGTTTCAGATTCAAACTTTGGTTTTTGGTAATATTCTAAGACAGCAGCACCAGGTATCTTCAAGTATCTTCATCTGCTCAAGATAAATACCAGGCATTTTTTTATGGAATTTAATTATCTATTCCTAATTTTAGAAACAGTATGAAAAAGCCTGTAAATACCCTTTGTCTTCAAAATAGATTGCAGCCCTTTGGTCAGAAACTGAGCTCCAAATGCAAGTCTTGCTGATTTGACGTGGAGTTTGGATTTACATTGAACATAAGTGCCGGAATACACTCCATTTATGCCCACGTTTCTCTATAGGCCTCGTATGTCCGACGTGTCTGAACACCACCTACAGAATAGGGATCCTGCAGTGATGGTGTTCTCTCTTTGAGACACCTTTTCTGGGGCTGTATCTTGTTTGCATGGTATGGCATGAGGGTTGTGATGACTTTTACAAATATTAGAAAATGACTTTAAAGTGGTTTCCCAGTGACGGTTTGATATTTTTTTTTTTTTTTTTTTTTTTTAGAATCTAAGTGACACCTAAAAGGTGGATTTAACGGACCTTGGGAAGGAAATTAAACGATTTGCAGCTCTCAGGCAAGATAAGAGTCATGAAAACAGTAATTTGGCCCACAGCACACCTTCTTCCCATTTCCAGTGTACACCTAGGAAAAATGGGCTTTATGAATTTCTCCAGCTCCCCCTCACCCCCTCTCTCTCACAGTGAATGAGGTTTATTACATATACAGTAAATCCAGCATAGAAGTTTGATGTATAAGAAACTTCCCTGTGTAAGAGACTTTCCACATAGTCAGAAAAATTAAGCACTCTTGGCGTAAGCTAATGGTGTGTTTTTCTTGTTAACTGGACAGGAAAATAGCATAAATGCAGTCAGTTGTCAGGGCTCTACTAGGAAATGTTGGCCTGCATTTCTGTGGTAACACAGTCACTTCTGATCGCTGTACATACCTTTAAATGCCTAAGTCTCTTCTAGGATTAGAAACCAGAGAATTGGACACCTGTTCATACAGTTTATTTTTTTTGACATGTAAAAAATTCAAGGAGAATCAAGTAAAAACATATCTTTTAAGCTGTTTATCCCCCCATGGATGTTGATATTTCTTTTTTTGCTCTTTATTGATTTTTTTTAAGGATCATTTTAGAAGCTATCACTGCATGGCTGTTCAACAACGGCGTAATTCCTAGAGGTCAGCACAAGTTGACTGTTTTGCTTGCAATTGTCTTGTGCCAGCTCATCTCCTCTAATTGCAGACGGGACTTGTACAGTGTAGGAAAATCACATACCGTATTCTGACTGATAGGAAGATAGAATCTGACACAGCATGTTATTTATTTTCATATTTTTTAATGTTTGAATGCACATGAACCAAAAATTTGCACTTAAAAGGATGCTTGTGTTTAATATCGTGACACATACATTATCATTTACTTTTGCAGTTCTTCCAGCTAAATTTAGGAAGACAGTTTTAGGTCATGAAGTCTAGAGAAACATTTCCAATACAGAAAAAGAATGTGTACAATTAATATGCCATGTACGAATTTATGTGGATAAAATTTGAAATGGAGATTGTTCACCGTGCTCCATCCTGGTGGATTTAATTATAATGGATTCTTCATTCTTCTGTCTGGAATGTTACACACACACATGCGCACACAGACACAGAGCATTTAGCATGTTCACAAAAGCTGGGCATTCTGTAGCGTTTAGGACTTAGTTAATGGAGTACTGGTTTAAAGAACTTGGGATACTATAGGAAAGATCTACCATGTCAGCCAAACGGAAAACTGTTAACCGAAAAACTGTCCTAAATTTTTGTCTACAGCACTTTTATGGTATAGTTAGCATCTGTGTTGTACAAGTATCAGTTACTATGTTCTCAGTAGTTGTGACAGAAGTCTGACAGAACAGAGTGCAGTAGAATGAACTGAATTGAGAATGGTATCAGTATTGAAATCAATACTGAATTGACAGTGGAGCGTGCAATGCAGAGATCAAAGGCTGTTGAGCAAAACATTCTGGGGAGTACAGTCTTCCCTGCAGGTAGTGAAACCGTATAAATTACCTGAGAAAAGTCTGTGAACTATATAATCTCCACTGAAGATAAAGTTTCTTTTCTTTTACAAGAGAGATTCAACAGTTTCATAAACCCAGCTGTAATAATTACCATATTTATATCTAGTTCAGAACATTTAATTGGAAATAATGATTTCACCTTCTTTTTCATGTCTGTGTATTATTCTCACTTTATTTAGGTTTGTTGGCATCTTCTCTTTATCATGAAGTATATACATTACCTTCTAGACACCTGGGTGTGCACATACTTATGTATACTCATAGAATCATAGAATCATAGAATTGCTGAGGTTGGAAGGGACCTTTAAGATCATCGAGTCCAACCTTTAGCCTAGCCTGACAAAAGCCACTTCTAAACCATGTCCCTAAGTGCCCCATCTACCCTTTTTTTAAACACCTCCAGGGATGGTGAATCCACCACCTCCCTGGGCAGCCTATTCCAATGTTTAATAACCCTTTCAGTGAAAAAATGTTTCCTAATATCCAATCTAAACCTCCCCTGACATAACTTGAACCCGTTTCCCCTCGTCCTATCACTTGTCACCAGGGAGAAGAGGTCAGCCCCCATCTCTCTGGGGTGGACCTTATTATAGCATACTAAGACCTGAAAAGTTCTTTATGTCAGTTGTAAAAATGTCAAATTCTATAAATAAAATACTTGGACCTGATTATGGCTTGGAAAACACACTTGATTTTAGAAAAAAATATTCCAGTCATCTTTTGTGGTAGAAAGGACTGAAGAAAGGGCAAGGCATTTCCTAAAAATGTTTAGTAAAAAATAAATTACTGTAAACAGGTAATCCCTAAATTTTATTAAATGAGCTAGTTAAAATAGAAAATGGTAGTGGGAAAACGTGTCTTTCAGGTTTCAAGTTCCAAATTACCCTTCCTCCTATAGATAGCTTTAGTACAAAGCCTTCTTACCCTGTTGTGTACCTTCAACTGACTCTTATATATGTGACCATGAGAAAATAACTTTTTATTTAGGTGGATAGTAGTGTCTTGGGACAGATGTTTATGGAGAAACTGGAGTAAAAATAACCTTCAACTAACTGGCTCTGGCAAAAATTTAGGTGGTATTTTCTGTACTTTGGCTACTTTGAGAGCTTAAAAGTGAATCACATGGCTTTGAAATTTGTTTTTAAAAAATTGTTTGTGAGCTCCAGAAAGCACAGTATTCTATAAGACAACTTTTTCTACACTTTCAGTATCTGATAGGGCAACGAAATGTCACGCACTCATATTCTTGAACGCTGAAGTTGAGTCATGAAGAAGAATCATGCAAAGGCACGCTGTAAGCTAAAGGTTTCTTTATTCTAATAAATTATAGTTCTCATTTGCATACCTCCCTTTCTGCCTGTCAGTCTATGTACTGAACCTTTCAATTATTTATAGTTTAAATGTGATGAGTTTAAACTTATTAGTTCACGTAACCCACCAAACCTCTTTGTCACTATCAATTATTAGTGTTTAATACTATGCTTAGAACTATCTCTCTGTTTCCCTCTGCTGTTCTGCTGAGACATTGCTTGTTTTTCCAGTCTAAACCCTGTGCTTGGGAAGCCCCACTTAGCTCACTTTAGAGCCAAGTTGTATTACTTGCTTGTCTATAAACATCTGCCAGGAGGTCTCCAAAACTATTAGAACGCATGCTTTATCATATGTTCACAATATATATACACATTGAGAAGCAGATGCATAAAAACACATATAGCAAGACAAAGGATTACCTTTTTGGGTTGTATAGCCAGCAGTGACAATGACAGAGATGTCATGTTCCAGTTGTTGAATGAAAATTTCTTTGACCAAAGGTGAGATGAGCTAAGAGGGAAAGCACCAGGAGGAAAGCATTTTTTTTTTCACCTACTGCTTTTCCACCAAGGACATCCAGAGATATACCCCGGGGTTTGCAAACCCCTGCAGAGCAAGACAGGATGGGATGAGAGGTAATGGAAGACAGAAACTTCCACATAATTCCCCAGATCTGTTGCTGTGGAGTGAAACTTTCAGGTTTTTCTTCACTGGAAAAAGAAAATTTCATCTGAGCAGAATAAAAATATCCCTTAGATTTATTTTCATTTAGGAAACATCTTCAGAAGACACAAAAATGAACTATTATTTAAAATAAGTTCTGATTCACAAACAATAAAGCTTAGTGCCTCCGCTGTCTGGGGTACCTAAACCGCTTGTAAACAGATAATGCAAAAGCTAGTTGGTGACAGAGGAGCTTGTATATTTCCATTCATGTCAGCACTAAATATCTAAAAATCTCTGAGTAAAGGTTTTTCCAAAATTCTCTTGTATTCTAGAATACTTTTATTTATATATTATTTGAAGGTGCACTGTAGACTATATGTTTTTTGGAAATCGTGGTGTAATTTAATGCTCAACTTGCCTATTGGTGTGTGGTCAGCTCTTTTAATTTTTTTTTTTAGTCATTTTTTAAGGTTGCAAGTATTTTAGCTGGTCATATGTATGTGTTGTGTCCTATATTTCTATTTGAACAGGCATTTATTTCTAAAAGCAACTTCACTCTAATGCTGGTGAATTTTTCTACTTCAAGCACAATCTTTTATTTTTAGCTTGTTTAGTTAAATTTATTAACCTCTTTTGCCTCCAAATTCTGAAGTTTACTAGAATGAATCTATTTCAGAACTTCTCTTTTAATAACAATATAGGGAAATGGAATGTTTTTTACTCTTAACTCTTTGCAAGTGCAGGTGCAATGGTTTTTTCTGGTTTTTGTAAAAAAAAAAATCCATGATGTTTGCTTAATTAAAGTAATTGAGCAGACACCACATCTCTCAATACTAGTGAATCATGTCTTTCAGTCGTAATGGATTTTTTTAACAAAGTCTCCACATCATCTTTATGAACGTGGAAATGCAGAATATATTCTCAACTGTTAGCAAACCGATAATTTGCTTTCCATAATTTACTCTTATTTAGGAACAGGCTCATATTTTCCAATGGTCCAAGCGTCCAAAATTCTTCTTTGTATTGTCATTTCTCTCCAGAGGTTACAGCTGCACACTTCTATCATTTTCTGATTCTTACCATCATTTCAGAATTGCGCTGAATTCCTTAAGTGTTTCTAGATTAAGATAATTTTGGTTTTAGGGTCCTGGATTTAAACTTCTAAAAGTTGAGAGAGATACAAAAGGATCTACTAGGCCATCTAATACTTCCCTAAGAAGTCCACTTCTAAAGGATAATTTTAATTGTGATATCAGGTACTTTTGCAAGACATCGAGGTCTGGGGTAGATACTTGACAGAACAGCTAGTGAAACTTCACAACTATCAAAAGTTTAAGTTTTTTGTAAAGTCCAAACACGTTATAGAAACCTACTTGATACAGCATTATGTTTCTGAAAGCCACAGAAGAGAAACATAACGGTGGTGTTACTTAACAGAATTTCCGATCAGATGACGTTCTTTAAGAGTAAATTAATTCAGGCTGTTCTCTTCTTTGTAGCTTCAGACAATTAAAGGTGGTACCACAAACTCAAAATAACTTTTCATGTGAGATCTAGGCTGATTCACAGCTTGATGTAACGGTTTTTGATATTGGCCAGTAGATTTTCACAGCATGTATTTGTTGAGATTTCTTCTGTGTTTGCTTTGAATACTTTCATGAATAATGTGGTCAAATAGGTGATAGCTATTTCTTCTAAATATTTAATTCAGCTTCTAGTTGCTAAGCTTTCATGTAACCTATTCTAATAACCGCACAAAGTATTGTAAAATGGTTTTCCCCAGACTCAAACAATTGTCACTCAAATACTTCTTTTTAATGTGTGTTGCTTTGGCATTTGGGAGGTTTCGTGTACCAGAGTACTTTCCTGTACTTCAGCACTTCTTAGGGCCTCAGGCTATGAGGGGCTGCAAAGGCTGTCAGCAGCCACAGGGTCAGGATGGGGAGTTGGAGACGGACATCTAACCCCAAGTCAACCGCTCTGAGTGGAAGACACCTGGAATTAGAACGCTGTTCTCATGTGGGAAGGGTGGTCTCGTGACTGACACTTCTGCTTCAGACTTTGTACTAAGAGGCTATCTTTTATCTTGTTTCTGTAACTTTAGCACTGGCCAACTAAGAGAGCAGTGGACAACTCCAAATGATTAGTGAATGCTTTAAAGGTGGGTTTGGTAGCTATTGTAATGGGTCAGGGGCATGGCTGTGCAGTGTTAGTTTTTTCTTAGAGACAGGGATGGCTTTAAACCTGCCAGTTGAATCATATGCAATCACCTGTCTGTGTCCTTACTTGAAACCTCTCTGTATGATCCTTGTCTGCTCCCTCCATCTGTTGCCTACTTCCCGGCATGCGGCCGGGATGGTTCTCCATGGAGCACACCGCTGGAGTGTGAGTGCATGGAGGCTGGAGACTGCTGCAGTGCAAGGAAATCCCTGTGCAAAGCAAAGCTCAGGAAAGTTTGCAATTAAGAGCAGGAGCAAATTTACTCATCCTTCTCTCTTCTCTTTTGGTAGGCAAGCACAATTCTACTGAAGGCAGAAATCTGGTCCTACTTTGCTTGCATAAAATAACGTTTACCTTTTAAGGCACTCCAAAGGGCTTGATTTTTCCCCTGATTTAAAAGAATTTCATGGAAGTTCTCATGTTCTGCTTGTTCCACAAGCTATTTAGAAATATCCTATGGATAAAAATCTGTATTTTTAATATTAATTTAAACACTTTATAACACTATATGATGTGGTGTCCAATAATGAACTTCAGTGTAATTTTTACATTAAATCAAACATGAAAAGAAATGTGATCTTAATCTTAACCAGTAGAGATTGTAGTAAATTGTACATTTAGATGTTATACCTTTAGTTAGTCAGAAACTAACAGTTCTGTAAAGCACAGACCGCTGCTTAGCCTTTGCTAACAGCGTTTTAAATTAAAAAATAGCAACCTTCTAGTTACACAGACTCCAAAATGTAGTTTCATTTCACCATCCAGGTGAATGGATATGTTTACATGGTACAGTATGTTACACAATTTGCACACCTGCTCATCTGAAGATTATGAAGTTGCTGATTAGGAATCAAAAAGCTTCTGTGGAAACAAATATTTAAAATATGTGTGCATGGTCTTTGCAAGACAGAAATAGGTTTTAGCAATTGTAAGCAATCCATTTAGGAAAGACAAAATATCAATCTGGTCCTGCAGACTCCTGTGCAGATAGTGCAATTTAAAGTATTTGAAGGTATGGTCCATGTTATTTAAAAAACTCAGCTTTTGCAAATAAATAAAAAAAAATCATCATTAGATATTTTGAGCAGAAAGAACTTGCAATTAAAAAACAGGGGACAAAGGGCTTATTAAAGTAGGTCTGAATTTCTTTAGGAATATATGAATTTAGAAACATGCATCATTCAACAGATACAAACGAAAAACGTGTGTATGTATACACATACAAACATATGCTTATATTTTTATACTCATGTTCTGTGAAAGAAGTACAGTAATGTAAAATCACTCTGTTTTTATTGAAATTTGATGGAGTCACAGCTATTCTGGGAAGCAAGAAATGTTTAAGGTGTTTCAAAGCTATATGGAAATAAACAAAACCGAGCAGAAAGATAATCTTAGGTTGCCCCAGGTATTTTACAAAAGCACAGGCAAAGACAAGTGTTTTCTTTGCCATTCTTTGTCATGGACACTCAGGACTCCCTCTCTGCAGCCAGGGTCTCTAACTTGCTTAAAGACACCAACTACATTTGAGTATGAGGTATAACCTAAGTTGGTCAGCCTTGCAGAGACTGAGTTAGCTCTGAGCAAACCAAGAAGTGAAACTTTAGATGCTTTAAGGAATACAAATGTCAGAAATTGGTGTGCTTACAGACTTTATGTCCTTGTTAGAAGCAAGATGTAACGTCAATATTTCAGCACGTAAGCTCTGTCTATAGCTGCTTATGGGGGTCACTGAGAGACTTGACTTCAACGTTCCTCTTTCTGGCTGTCAGTATTTTCTCTCTGGTATAAGAGACCAAGCTTTAACAAGTATGTAGGTATCGGCTACGAAAGCTTTCTGTCTTTGGTGCTTAAATGGAAAGCATTCCACTCTCATGAATTTTTAAATAGTATTAATAGGTAGAAACATTTGTATCCCACACATTTGTTAAATTAATAAGACATTGCAAAGGGAAGCAGTAAAGAGTAAAAGCTGGTGAGAGTGAAAACTAGTGCATTCCCTGAAGTACTTTTGACAGAAAATATAGGGTTCTGAGAAGCCTAGTCTTGTCCAGTGAAGAACAAAAATGAATGACATCGCCAACTTGAAACTCTTCTCCATAATTTTTTGCCTATTGTTATTACAATGTATGTGGGAAAACCATACTGCTTTGTCCTCTCTGTTAGCTGTGAGGTTAAATGAAAACTGACTAACCTTGTTGAGTCAGGCTGTAAGAGATAACATCCCTTATCTGACTCAGGTGCATTTAAGCTAATAATCAAGGTAATTAAGAAGAAAAATACACATTTGAGAACATAAGACATAAATGATTATTGAAATTTATTTTTTTAAGAAGTATTTACATATATAACTGAGATCTGTGATCTGAGATTTTGAAGAGATAATATTACAGAAAAACTTTGAGGGGGACAGCCGTTAAATCATGGACATATTTGTGCACGTGGACTCTATGTATACATAGAGTTAGTAAAAGACCTATGTTTGTGTATGCAAATGTATTCAGAGTGGTTTCGTATACACAGTTTACTTCTAGCCTTTTTTTTTCTTAAAGCTTCTTGACAGGTATCTGAGGATACATCACATACGATGGAAGCCTACTACTCAGTGTGAAATCAAAGTGCTCATCAGAAGGTGTTTGCGTTGCTGACAATGGTACAAAATTAGTAAAATGTTCTGTTTTGTTTTTGTTTTACTTGAACAATCCCATTCTTTTTGCTATTTCTTCCTCCTGCCCCATGACACAAAAAATACTGCAGACAGACGACATGAAAATCCTGGCAATAGATATAGCACCTATTTTCTTTGGGGATTTTTTTATGGAACTGTAGCTTTCTTAGGGTTGCATTTAAATTTCATCTGTGTTGAACCAGGTGTTCTTCAACTCATGTAAGGAAGGAGATTTTTTTCAGCTCTCCACTGTGCCCGGTCTGTATCTCCATTATTATTATTTGGTCTGATTGTGCCTTTTGGGGAGAATTTCAGAAACTGATCATTTCAAGGGAGCTTTTGTGTGTGTGATAAGGTAGATGAAGATAAATATATACACACACACATGCACCGTGGTGTATACACCTTATCTCTGAAAGAACGCAGAGAAAATGAGTGAGCAGCATGAAATCTCTTTAGTCACAGGGAGCAGGTAACCTAATGGGCAGTTAATTTTGTTTTGCTGTTGGTCATTACAATTTCTTCCTTACCCATCTTCCCTCCTGTCTGAAAAACAATGTGCTCCAGTAACATTACCAGAATTTTTCATCTTTGTACATATAAGTAAATTTCTGAGAAGGCAGCACTATCTGTTTTGCCTGATGCAAGACTAGGTTATGGTACCAATGCAGCTCAAACAGAATTTCCCTGTGTGGGTCACAGTAATACCAGTGTTTGTTACCATGAAGGGAAATAAATAACAAGCAAGTGCAAGCATACTGTTAATGGCATAGTTTGAGAATATTAGGGAAGAAAAAAGTTAGGAATAAGCACCCTATAATGATCTTTTTCTACACCTCTTCTCACATGATACAGCTCTTTCCACCTAAAATGTCTAATAACAAGGTACGACACCTTAGGAACGTCTCAGGAATAAGACACTTCAGCAGGGAACACTACCCTGCCATGATAAATTCACAGAAATGGAGGTTTCTTGTATATAGAGAGCTAAGAACGAACAAGACTAAATAGTAATATTTGATTAATTTATTCTTTGTCTTACAACACAGGCAAGTTTGGGTATTTTCTTTTTTGAACTTGTGTATATATATTTCAGGAAATGTATTGCTTACGAACTGTGTGATACATCTGTTACTTTGTGTAATTTCTGTTGAGCGGTAGGTTGCCATAGAGCATCTGAAGCACATGGTATTAGTGTAAAATCCTACAGTACCACTTATGCTAGATGCTGTACAAATAGTCAAATATGCATGATTCTGATTTCAACTCTCTACAATTATCTTAAAAAGAAGATAAAATGAGCAAGTGGGGCAAGCAATAGCTGGGAGCAAGTAGGAATTTAAAATAGAAACAAATAAGGTTATATCTAATATTTTACCAGAAAAAAAACACAGGATAAAAGCAAAGACTAATCAAACTTCCATTAGGGGTGTTTTCCTGACTTTGACTCTAAAGATATCCAGCCTCAGTACATATATTCTTGTCAGCTCTGTCTTGCTAGTCAATTCCTTTGGCCTTCACTTGGAGCCTTAGTGTTTTCACACTCTAGCTAATGCAAAAAAAGAAAAAGAAAAAAAAAAGAAAAAATATCCTTTTGATTCTCCTTTTCCAGGCAGAATTTGGGACTGACAAAGATCAGTGTAGCATCTTGCCTCAGTAGGAGATCCCATAGTGCAATATGCTTTTTCTGTCAGCAGGATACTAGTGTGTTCTGTGATCTCCTGCAAAGATATGAGAGTGAGAAATATGAGATATTCAGAAAACAGAAATAGTATTATGAACATCTACAATATAAGCAGATTATGTTGAGCTTGGGCTCTTGTGGGGAACAGTAATTCAGACCTGCGTGTCAGTGAAAGGAGGCTTATTGTTTCTGAACACTGTCTATAATACCTACTCTTCATTAAGTCTTAAATGGTGACATCCAAAAGGGCATTTTCAAATGCAAATATGAGTCAAATTTTGGTAATTTCTGTCAACCTTTGAGAACCTACAATCATAATGTTTCAGTGCTTTTGTAACTAAGGAAGATGCAACCCTGTAGGGTGCCACAGTAACTGGGGGAATGTACTAATGCTCCTTACTCTGCAGAATGCAGAGACGCTGGATGTCTCTGCCCAAGTATTTCTGGAAATGATAGTAAAAAGTAGTGCTTTCACTGAAGGCTCTCTCTTGGGGAGCCTCATTTTCAAGACCTTTTGATGACCTGAAATATCCAAGCAGTACATATTAAATAAAAGAAATACAAATAAATGTTGGAGGCTACTAGAGCTGTCTGACTGTTGTGCAACCAGGCACCATGACTTTTTGCTGTGAAATATAGAGAGAAATATGTCCCCAAGAGTGAAAAGAGTCCTTAAGTGTAATAAAGTAACCATAAAGCAAGAGAGATCTCTGATGAATTGCATGTGCTATTTTATAGTCACTGGGAGACATCGGTACATGAAAACTCCACGGGAATGAATGGCAATTTCATGGCAATTCATGCAAACTTACTCGTATCTTCTGGCAAGGTTACCTAAGGATAAAACTTATAAAAAGAAGGTATTCAGATGAACTACTTGCTTTAATTGACTGCAAGTCTGTATAGTATCTCCCTTGCTTATCTCTTTGCCTTGGTACATTAAAAAAAAAAAAATTAAAATGGGATCTTTATTGCATTTAGTGGATGAATTAAGAAACCATTACATTGCACAGTAAAAAGTTAAAGGACTCCTGACTTGTGATACTGAATCATTCATTATGCAATAATATACATTAAGGAATGAGCAGATGTTAATGGACTGTATTAAAATGCAAAGAGAATGTCACTTATTATATTGTGATTCTGAAGTCCATAGGCATTTTTGGTAGAGGTGGATAGCTATTAGATTGCTCAGTCTGCATGGTGCCAATAAAACTTCTCTGTATAACTAATTTATTTTACGAATCTGCACAGCAGGTTTTGGACATTGAAAATCACTTCACAAATTGCATACCACCATAGATGACAAACTGACATTGAAAGACTGTATAATTGAAGATGTAGGGAAATCATCCAATAATACAAACTCTTGCCTTGTTCCTCAAGGAGCAATTCCAAGGAAAATAAAAAACACAGTTAGATTCCTTTGAGTGTTGGTCTTTGGTATCCCACAGCAGCTTTAATGAAAAATTTCTCCCTCCTTCTTTGCTTCTGAAAATATTTATGTTGTGGCATAATCAATCCTGCTGACACCTGCTATGTAAGACAAGCCAATAATAAAAATGAGTCTTACGCTTAGTGTATGGGCTGATGCTGTAATGTCAAAATAGCTGTCATAATGCAAGAGAATGTGAGTGCTTAACCTACTGGTTCCTCAAACTAGCACTTTACTAATATCTGCATGGGTAACGATCACTTGTGAACTTAGAGGTGTTCAAGGACTTTTTAATCAGCAGAAAATTTATTCTGAATCACAGCTAATATGGAAAATAACATGGGAAAATTTTAATGCAAAGGTTAGGTTTGGTACAACCACTTTCCTGTTGGGCCTGTTAGAACTGTCCAAGAGATCTTTGTTGTCAATGAGTGAAGAAAAAAGTCTGAGAGATGTTTTGGAGACTGTATTAGAGTGGGCAAAAGGTGTGCTGGACATTTGATAAAGTTATTGAAGCACCAGCGTGCTGAGTTCTGAGCATAAATTATGATAAAAAACATCTCTTGATTATTATTTTTTTTTTTCAGGAGATGAGACAATCTGGGGGTTCTTATTACCTATACAGAGAAAGACAAGAAACACGATTATTGTAAAAATGGCTCTTAGCAAGTTTCATAACAAGCTTAAAAATAAGTAGTCATTATTTATGAAGAATTCATGGCTGACAGAAAGAATCCTGCTAGGGTGGACGAAATAAATATTGCTCTCCTGTTTACATGGTTCTTGACAGTTTTTCTGTTTTTCTCTTACTGGCTCCGTTTTTCTTAAGAAAAATGAGAAAAAAATATTTAATACTTTACAGTCTATATTACCTGCCATTCTTAGCATTGGTTTATAACCATGAAAACGCTTCTAAGAATACCAGACTTCACCAGATTAAAACTCTTTGCGTTGCATAATTCACAAGCTATTTCAGGAGAAGATGTAATGAATCTGTGGTAGGAGTATATGGAATTATTTTACCTTCCTGCAACAATTTATATGACACTCTTGGAAGCTTGAAGCTGAAATATTAAAGCATCTTTCTTCTGGCAGAGAAGTTTAAATGTTTGACTATAAAAATAAACAAAGTTAGGGCACTGATTTGCTTCTTTTTTCTCTTCCTCTTGCCACTCCTTCCTGCAGTTTACATCTTTCCATTGGGAAATAACAACACGATATATATGAGTATATTATTAATATATAACGATACGTATACAATGTATACAACAATATCAATAAAAATAAATAGTAATAATTAAAAACACACACAAAAAAACCCACCCCAGAACAACAAAAAAACCCATCTCACCAGCATATTCATTGCTAGCACATAAGCCTAAGGGGCCCAGGCCATTGCTGGAGAGCTCTTGCCCCGTACTGCACAAAGTAGCAGTAACTGAGTCCATACTACTCATATTTGGGGTGTTCTCTCAGGATTCTGGTTTGAGATGACATAAGTGTGTTCTCTGTGGATGGAAAAATGCATCTGTGTCAAATTTGGCATCCTTTTTTTTTTTTTTTTTTTTTTTAAATCTATCTAGGAAGTAAAAACCTAAAGTGAGTACCTGTATTTCCTGATTCATGTTTCCACATGGTTACTCAGTGGCACAAGTATTCTGCCTTAAACTGCAACATAACTTTCAGGAGGAAAACCAATTTAGTTTAGAACAGTCAGGGAGTATATATAGGAACTGGCTCTTTCGTATCATACGGTATTGACTATTTAACCAAAATTGCTGTGCTCTAGGCAAGAACCAGTTAACCTCTGGCAGTACATGCATTCAGTAAGACTATTAGATCTCTGTTCAGAGAGGGCTTTATCCTCCCTGCACTTCATGCAAATCTATCGATCTATTCTAATGCTCAAATGGGCCTGAAAGCAAGTTAAAGGACTCTCCAGGATTTTCTTTGTAGTAATCATCAGATGCCTGTCCTCGCTTCCACACCCCTGTTCTGAAAGGCTAGAAAGTGTTAGCATAGGATGAGGTATCATTTCCTTAATGATTACCCTATTTGAGAAGAACCAGCCCTCAAAAACCTTCTTATAGCAGCATAAAGATCCCTTCGAACTTTTCTGGTCACCATAACAAGAAGCAGAAGGCAGGGTATAAATACAGGACAGTTTGTACACAGCACTGAAGGTACCTGGTAGGACCAGAAGATCTTTACGTTTGTTTTTTGTGTGTCTGGCATAGGATGGCAGCGGTTTGCTCAGATCTCAGTCAGTGTTTAATTTCCACTCAGGCTGCCTGGACTAGTCTTTTGTCTAGAGAATAGCTAAAACAAGTAGTTAATTAGAGTGTGTTGTCTTTGGGAAAAAAGGAAACCAAAAGTGGTTAATGAGACCAGTTCTTTGGTCCTTTAACACTAGAAAAGTTACATTACAGTGATTAAGACTGAAAAACGAGGAGTGTGAAAAGATGGTTAGGAGCTGTGAAAACAGGAGTTTCAAAAAGCGAGCAGGTAATGTCTGGTGCTATGTTAAAGGAGGCCACCTTTACAAATGGCAAGGTATACTGTGCATCATGGAGTGTTAGTAGTAATTTTGCAGGAGTATGGAAAGGATGAAAACTTCAGGTGACGGTAGTGAACCAAGATGTCCACTTATATCAAGCATTGTACAGAAGAATTAAAATTACAAATATTGGGACCTGAATTTTACAACAGTAAGGGAAAATAAGATGGTGCATTATTTGGTTTTTATTTCTTACCCTTTTTTTCTCTGCAGGCATATTGGGCAGTTTTTCATACCACAGAACAGCTTGTAGGTGCTCTGACATTTATCTTTATGCACATCACAAGAATGTCAGCAGAAAACTGATGGAATATATTAATTGCCTGGTCTTTCTACTGCAGATATGCAAAATATATATTTTTCTTTACTTTCTTTGAGCAGGAAAGTTAGTTTTGTGTCTCTTTCTGAACTCTTTATTTTCAGTCATCACACAGCATTGGACAAACAGATGATCTTCATTTATCCATGGCATGGCTCAGCTTAGCATCAGAGTTACTTGAAAAACCTCTCTCCTCTTCTCTGTTCTTTCATGTATTATTTTAATCAGATATGTTAACCTCCATTCCATACTAGTTTCCATCCTGAGCTTCTTGACAAACTGGCCTGACAGCCTGATTTTCTTCAACATTGCATCTACATGTTGCTGATCTTGTATTTTCCTTATCCTTTGAAGTGCTTTGCAAGGCATACTCAGGAATCTTTTACTCTTCTATCTGTCACTACTTCCACTAGTATTTTTTTTTTTTTAATTTGAGACACTCCTCACATAACATTTTTGATACTTTTGAAGGCATCAATAAAGCAGTGCCTGGTTAAAATGAGAGTACAAACTAGCTAAAATTGAGCCAGTAGCTGACTATTTAGAGTACCTTTCCTGGTTGCTAGGGATTTTTGTTCTGGTTTCTGTCCTGTCAGCTTTGGCAGGCTACAGAGTTATCTGCAGGGTACAGGCTATCTGTCTGTCCCAGTAAATGTGCTGAAAACAGAGGATATTTCAAACAGAAGAAAAAGAGATACAGGTCTGTTTTTTCTCTAAACAGTCAGCTAAGGAACTGTAGAGTGATGTGTTAATTGGCTTAGATTCTCACTCGGACTCAGAACAGTAATACACCGTTCATTTTTACTCGATAATAAAAAAAAGCAACCCAACCCCACAAAAAACTTGTGTACATTTTGCTTTCATCTTGTGTGTGACCATTAGTCTACAATTTTTTTCTAGATCTGTCTACAAAGTGTTGTGAAAGTCTATGGCCAATCTGTAAGATCCCCTCTAAACGTATGTGCGTCTGTGAGGCATAACTGGTACTCAGACAGGCAGATTCTGAGTCTGACCTAAGACTCGTGGAAAGCCTGACTACACCTTTTTTCCTCAGTGCATAATGGGGGGGAAATAATGCTCTTTGGAATCTCAGTCAAGAATTTTGTGCTGGCTGTACCCTTCCATTTTCGGCTCCGTTAGCACAATGTATTCAACTATTTTATTATTTCCCAGTTGTTCAGTATATATAATGGTGTGATTTCCAGAAGTTCCACAAAAATTAAAATGAGATTTTTAAGTCTGATGTTGAATAACGTGAATAGGAGTGAACAGCAGTGAGCTTGCAGAGCTATTGCTCTGGAATGAGTGGTGATTTTCTTAGGTAAAGGTTACATGCGGAAGTAACTTTTTATAAACGTTGTCCTCTTGTGTGTAATGTACTAGTCCATGAGTGGGTGTTACAAAAGCTGTTAACATCCATAATTGGCAGTGACTCCAATGGACTATTTAACCCCTGAGGGTCTGCAGGATGGAGTAGAAACTGGACAGTAGATCTGCCTCACAAGGTGATTCTCCCAGTCAGGAAGAGTTTTCTGTGAGACCAGTGTCAGCAAATTAGCAGAGAACAGGGTTATCTTGTCTGCCAGTAATGGTCTGTTGTGTTTTTAATTGTCATGACTTGTATATATAGGATCAGGTTTGCATACATCAGAACTAGGCTTCCTTTCTCTAGGTTGGGATTTAGACACGTGGCATTGTATCCTTTTCCACCAGCCAGTGTTGGAATAGCTTTCGGTGCTGTAATAATTTTACGTGTGATTGGGTGACATTGGTTCCTAAATCTGCCACTTAATATCGTTCCTCAGTGTATAGTTAATAAAAAATATAATTTAATATTTTAAGTTAGGTGGGTGCACAAACTGAAATGCATTTATTGCTATTGAAGTGATTTTAAATAGCCTGCCTCTTTATGTCAGCTCCTCCGTGATGCCTGTGGTGAGTGAATAGATGCGGGCAGGGTCAGAAAGCTCCTGTAAAGAGCAAGCCGAAGTCGGTTCCTCAGCAGGAATCTGGCAAACTAATTCATTCACAGCTCTGACCATGCAGCGCATGGTTTAAAGAGCTATTTCAAACTTTTTTTTCCTTAGGTATATTTTTCAAAAGGAAATAATCTTGTATTTTATCGAATGTGATAACTTTTCACATTTCTCAAGCTGCAGGTTAGTATGTATTATTTTCTCCTTTATTTTTAAGAGTCCTATTGTAATAAGTAAGTGGCTTTTACAAAAGGAGCAAAGAATTTGTTGAAAAAGTTTATACTTCCAATGTTTTCAGGGCAAGTTTCAGAAACCACTGCAGGTCTTTTCTGTGTCACAGAAGGACTTGCTGAATGGGTTCAGTGAAGACTTTCAGGAGGGCCCACAAGTTTTAGATACTTGGATTTTTGCAGTACAGTTTATACCTGACTTGCTAGTGGAAGAAATCGCCAGTAGGGAACGGTGTAGAGGATTGTTGTTAGTGGAATTTACTTGCTATTTATCATAAAACTTGCTATTTATCATTTTATCATTACAATGATGCAAAAATGTTTATTGTACTGAAGCAAAGTTTATAACTTTTGAAAAAAATTATACATAAGTAGATTGGGTATGACTTCAAATCAATACAAAGGGAAAAAGTGACATCTCAGTAGTTGTAAACAAGTGTGGCAGTTCTTGTATTATTTATGGGCTGAAAGTGAGTCAAAATCATGAATCAAAACTGACTGAGAATACATGGCTTGATTTGTAGGCGTTTTTCACAGTCCAACTTGAGTGTTCAGGACTCATGCGTCAATTTATGTGATGAGGAATAAATTAGACAATGGAAGAGTACACATGATTTGGCTCCTATGCCAGTGATGCGTCAAAACAGTGGTCTTCCACGAAAGAGCTATCAAGGATAAATCATTTTGTATTCTACCAAGAATCAGTAGCCATTTGGCTATTTGCCAACCAAACCTGGAAGGCAGCTATAAAAAATATGTGCTTTACATACTTGATAAAGGATTTTAAAGTATCATTAATTTAATTTCCAAATAATTGAGTATTTTTGACATGGCGCACAGTATTCAGCCCAAAAGGTGCTCACAAATATTGCTATCAGAGATGAATGTTACTTTCAAAAGAGCAGCAGATTTCTGAGTTCATTCTGTAAAGACATGAGTCTATTATAAAATCATTCCTCAGTTACAAGACAGATGAACAATGAAGTCTTCTAGATAAAAGAATAGATAATTTTTCTTTTATTTTTCAGTTGACTATCTAAGGGTTAACCTTGTGATCACATGAGAGTAAAAGAAATGTTAATTTGTTTGTTGTTCAATTATGTAAAGCTCTATGTAACTTCTTGAATATTTTAAATAGATCGCTCTTCTTATGTGTATTCCATATACTTGTATTCTGTAGGAATGGTATTCCAATTTCTACAGTAATTGCAGTCTAAAGGATAAAAATGAATGTGTTTCCCCAAATGTATTGGGTTTTGTTGTTGTTGTTGTTTGGCAGAAATGATTATACACAGGAGAGTGTAGCAGATCTACAGTCTTAGCAAATAGAAAGGATTAAGTGCTGACTCTCAAGCTCCTATTTACATATTGTCCAATATAACTGTGATACCATATGCAGATTCTAACCAAAATCCCTAAAGATGAGGTCCAGAGGGAGTAACTGTCTGTACAAAATGGGAACCAGTGGCAGAGTTCGCAATTAACCTTAGCTTCTTGGCAGATAATGAAGTTTCATACATTTTTTATTAGGAATTATTAATCCAAACATTAATGTCTATCAGGAATCACTTCTGCTATTAATTTTCATTTTCTTCTAATTTAAATTGTTGTCATCCCATGGAACAGCACAATTTCATGCAATTTTGATGATGAATGACATACCGGCAGTAGGAAGAGCTGCTTGAAATCAATTCTGGCCTGGGCCTGAAAACTCCTTGGGATGTTTAATAATGGATATATCTGGAGAAATTGTGATCCTCTAACAAATCATTTATAAATGGAAAAAGAAGGCTGAACTGATCATAAATATTAACAGCAACAACACTTCCAACCCCATTGTATTTTGTTCTGTAGACATATGGCATTCAGCTTGGGTAGATGAGAATAAGACCTGGTTTTCCATTAGGAAGTGGTCCCTTTTCATTGCTTTAATGTCAAAATGGAAAATAACCTGGGGAGATCTAAGAATCCTTATTGTAAAAAAACAATGAGGCAGAGGTGGTAGATTGTGTCCAGCTTCCCATAGAAGTCATCATTTCATACAAGATGATCTGGGAAAAGGGATTTGGCCTGATAGTCATATAACAGCCAGTGATGATAACTGCAGATTAGCACATCTGCCTTTTCCTTATCGCATGTTGCAGTGGTGGTCTCTTTAGCTTTCTGGAATATATTCATCTTATTTAAAACTAAAGCAAGCACTAGAGAAGTTTTAAAAGGGTATAAAAAAAAAGTGCAAAGTAGAAGAAAGAAAGATGAGAATTAAAACAACTCCACAATTTGTTTAGTGTTTGTAAATTTTGGCATGTGCCTTTTCCAAAGTGATTGTAATCACTTGAATTTGACTACGTATACATTGGACAGGGATTTCGCAGAATTGATGCAAGCTCCAGCATCTGAGCTGTATTTCTTAGTAATCCAGTCCAAGGTCAGCTGTGGGACAAAAGGGCACGCATACAGTTAACCATTTGTGAAAACCATTATTCTCGACATCTGGACCTGTATCTCTAGGGGCATACATACTCATATGTATCAAGGAAGATAAGTCACATTTAGAAATTAGTTTTGTAATTAACAAGGGCAGGCCTGTTTGTTGGTATGCTAGCAGAAATCAGGGAGGCTATGTGTATTCTTAAAATATCTCAGTACTTGTATGTCTCTTCATTCTATCGTAGTGGGAGGATTTTGTTTCTGTGAAAAAGCAGGGCTTTTGCTGAATTTGGAGCTCAGTAGGAGCGGTGAGCAGAACCTGCCAGGAGATGCTTTTCATCAGCTGCCTCATCTCTGTGATAGGCAGTGATTCCACATCAGGAGCTTTGTTTCGGACTCTAGATTTAAATCATGGCTCTATCTAGCATGCCAGACCTACTCAAAGGTTTTGTCTAGAGCTCTGCCCAGGTCTGCCAACTATGCTACAGCTTCTGCTCATGACAGAGGCATCCATATCACAAGTCACTACCATGACACTATAAACTTACACATGTTAATGGATAGCCTTCAGATAGCAATTATTTCATTTGACCTAGATACCGCACATCTGGGTCAAATTTTAATTAGTGTGAATTAGTCACTGATTCTACAAAACACTTGCATTATGCTTGTGTACAGCCTTATGTGTGCTAGTAATCCCTCTGAAACCAATTGGTAATACTCAAAGGTCTCAAGAGTGTAACTGTTTGTATTACGAAAGTCTTAATTGTGCAGGCGGTTTGCATTTATTAGTTCTATCAGCATCCAGTTTCCAGTCCAAAATGTAAACCTCGGAGAAAGAAATTCTGAATGAGGCCACTGGGTCAAAATGGAGGTAGTAGCAGGAGACTTCATCTTGCATTTTTATGCAAGACTCAAGTCACTGAAGATGTTCTGTTGTAGAAGTGATGTGTTACCAGTCAGCATCTCTCCCCTAGGTAGCTAGCAAGGCTTTCTTACTGAAATCAACTCAATGCCTGGGCCCAGATCTTCAAGCAACAACTAGAAAAAACTTTACTTTGACTCCCTGTCATTCATCTCCTTTATATCCTTAGGGCAGACGTTTCTTCCATTATATGCTGCTTTAAAAATGGGAATAGAACTTAATTAAAATATATAAAAGTAGGGTGAGTGATACTAGTAGTAAAAGAAAAATATTAAATGAACAAATACGTCAAGAATTAAAATTTGTGGACTAAAAGTAGATGGAATATTTCAGCACAAAAAAGTAAAACCTAAAAATTACGAAAGGCAGCATGTAGAAAATCTAGGATTATGTACTTGTATTTTATTGAAGTAAGTTAATAAATCTTACAAGATACCACAAAAAGAGTTGCTGGTGTCTGTAAATAAAACTAGATAAGTTAATTTTTTTTAGAGTCACATAGTGTAGTAGAATTGAAAATAATTTTAAGACTGGTGATGCATGCCATTCATTAGACTTTTTATTTCTCTTGCATAATTATTCTGATAACTTAATTTATCTTAACTGTTGGAGTTTTTTTGAGGGGCAGGACCCAGCGAAACAGAGGTCAATCTTCCTTGCAGAATGGTTTCAGCGTCTGATTAGCAACTTGTAACTCTACCCCAATATTTCACATTATAGTGTTTAAATGCCAGTCTATCTTTACATTTAAATTGGATCTTGGTGTAAAGCTGTGTTCCTACCTGAGCCAGGAAGAGAGGTGCTGTATGTTAAATTTCTGCAGAGTTTTACTGGAAACAGCAAACAACTGTGGAAACTGAGGATAACCTGGAGAGATCTAATTGAGACGTATCTCCATTTTAGGTCTGTGCAGGGAAAATAAATTCTTTAGTTTCAAGCAAAGAAAAATGTTTCCTTCTGTGTTCATAGCAACTATCCATAAATCACATAGTTGCAGACCAGCATTAGATGAAGTCACAGTAATGTAGAGTTAAACCACGTATCCCTGAAATTCAGCCCTGTGTCCAGAGAATCCTATGTCTGAGCTTACAATGGCTACACGATTGGGGTCCAAATCAAATTGCTTTGTGTGCAAACACTTAGCCTAACACGCTTGTTTTTGTGATAATGTGGTTTCCTATTCATATGGCCTGGATGTAGCCATTTCTCTTCATTACAGTTGATAAGAAAGGCTTATTCTTGTTTGTCTTGCTTTGCTGCTCAAATACTTGTGGCTTCCACCCCAGAAAGTCACCATCAGAAACAGGTGAAAACTTTGTACATAATACATTGATGCAGTACAATAACTGATAAATTAAGTAGCATGAGTGATACCCTGGAGATGATTAATGGCCCCTCATTGCCTTCTGTGCCCTTGAGACTCTCAACCTTTTTGTTCCAAGGGAGTAAAAGGAGGAACGTTGCAAGTGCCCCTTATTCCCCTCTCCATGTCAGTACAGGACCACACGCATGTGCCTACTTCAGAACAAAGAAAATGAAGCAGAAATATGGGGAAACCTTGGTAAGCGTGCAGATGGTATTCAGGTAGCATAACTTGACTGTACGCTATCAATCTGCTTGTATAAAATTTTGACGATATTTGCTCCATACTAGAATAGCAATTTTTCTTTCTTCAGCTAACTGAAGCTATTTACTCTGTGCTCAGAATGGTTATTTTACCATTTTACATGTCTAGTAAAATATTTGACAGATAAACACAGTTCCAGCTATCAAGCGGTCCAATGCATGAATAATAATTCATCTGAAAAATGATCATAAAGAAAACTTCCAAAATTGCCTGCATGATTATGTGAAGCAGGGAGGAATGGAGCAATTTGTTTGTTGGGATTTTTTATTTCTGCTGTTACTACAATCCCCTGTCAGCAGTGAACAAATGCTTCAAAAACTAAAGATGTGCACTTCTTTGCTGTATGAGATTTAACGCCAATTGTTGAAGCTGGCATAAAGCCCAGAACCTCTTCCTTATGTTTTGAAAAGCTTGTAAAGAGCAGGGAATGCTAGGATACATGGATATGTATGTTTTTGCTCTTTTTCATTCAAATGATTAAATACCAACTTACACAGCAGTAAGTGTCTAACCCGCACATCAAAATGTGTGTATTTGATTAAGAAAGTGAGAAAAACATTATGTGATCATGTATTATAGCTAAAAAACATTCTAGACTGTTAGTTATGCTGCATAATGAAAGAAAACCTTGAGAATTCTGCATTTTGGTACTCTGTAACATATCATGGCAAACGGGAGATCTAAAGTTTGAAAATCACAGTGCATTTCCTGCCCCAGAAAGCACAGCATGAAAATGCATGGTGAGAGGTGGATGCAACAAAGAAGTGGGACAGAGTAGGGGAGCGGTACTTCTCTTTTGTACCGTAAACAGCTGTAGTAACACAACAGCTGCTGAGAACTACTTTAAGCAAGCCAAGATGCTTGAGTGCTGTTTCTGTGCATTGACGGCCAAGCCTGATGAGTCATGTATAGTGGATGTACACATATAGTGTGTGCAATGTATGCAGGGCATTTGTATAATTGTACTTAGTGCTTATGTGAGGGAGTCTTATACGCATGCATGAAAATGCCGTTTAATACATACTGAGCAAGTCTCTTGCATCTGCCTGCAGAGTTTCAGCCTGAGCATGGCACCCAGTTTGGCCTGGGGGCAAAAGCCTGGCTCCCAGAGGCCCATCCTAAAGATGGTAATTCTCAGGCTTGACAGGCGTCAGCAGAAAGGTGACACCAGAAGATTAATTTGAAGAGGAACAGTCATTTTGCTCTTTTGGTAGTGAAATTGTCCCTTATTTAGAGGATGTTGGAAAGAGAGAGAGAGTTTGAAAGAAAATTGGACTGATAGGTGATGACAGCTGGCTTGAATAGAGATGGAAATCACTGAAGAGCACATATTCATACCACAGGCTATAATGTACTATAAGCTACAAAGCACATTCAATATAAAACTTCTCTTTGGATCAGGAGTTTATGATAGACTGAAAAAGAGAGCAGTCTTTTGGTGGTATGGTGGCACATCCAAAAAGATTAATTTAGTTGTATAAAAGTGAATGCATTGAAAATGGCTAAAGTGGCATGTGTCAAGATGAGAGAGTAAGATGCTGGAGAGGTCGAGATGAAAAATGGTGATCTGGGTTTCAGCCTAAGCAATATGAATGGAGACGAGAGGCTGATTTTGGACATGTTTTGCAGAAAGAAACAATTAGATTTGTGCTGGATAAATAATGTTAGAGATGGCTAAGGTGAATTTGACACCCCTGTTAAAATCTCAGGAACTGGAGCCGTGGCAACACCAGCAGGTTGTGCCTAGTCACTGCTGCAGGTTCAAACTATAGGAACACTTCCCTGAGCTCATATTTAAGCAGGTTGGAATAATATTTTTATATCAATGCATTAAGCCCTTGCTTAAGATGTTTTGGTAGTAGGATCTAAAAATCTAAAGCCTTAATATGTTGGTATAATAATACCTAAACATTGAAGTGGGAGAAAGGAAATAAGATATAAAATCTGTGCCACTTTCCTGTGAGGTATTTTCTTTCTACCTCTATTTCTGTGAGTAATCAGAATGCTTGGTAGTATGTGCAAACATTTCCTTTCCTTACTCAGCACGCTTGCTCTTTTAGGTTCCCCCATGATTTGCACTTGCTCTTTTAATTGATATTGTGTTAGGAGCCAGCACAGAGGCAAGGGTTTATGTATGTTGACGAAGAAAAGAAGTTAAAGAGGCATTTTGACTCTGAATCACCCATCTGGAGTACAGTTTGACACCCTTGACCCTGGCTGTCAAGATACTCCTCCGTTTGAGTATTCAAAGAGTTCATAGATTAGAGTATTTGGAAACTAGGAGCTATGTGAAATCCAAAATCTGAAAAGCGAAATGTGAGTGAAGCCGCCTTCTTGTGCTTGACTGAATAAGAAAGAGATACAGCTCAGACCCTAAGGTATTTTCCAGTGACATGAATAAAGTGACATAAATGGGTGAAGTTAAAATTATATACAGAGTCTGGAAAAATATCACTATTTGTTCCTCTCTGCTTCCCATTTCATAGAGGCAGCAAAATATTTTTTCTGGATATTGCAGATGAATTATCAAAATTAATCCTTGGGATCTCCTGTTTTTATCAAATGAATTAATATTCACAAATGAACATAAGACTGGTTTTCTCCTCTTATGTTTGTTTGCTTAACCTCTACGACTTCTTACATTACCTAGTCACTTCTGATGAAGGGTTTTCCTAGAAGGTTTTCAAATGGCTAAGTACTATGGACAATGTTAACAGCATTTTGCTTGTGTACTGTAATGATGAGGAAGAACTTGGGCATGTCAATCAGGAAGAACTTCCTTTGCAAATTCACGGTAGCTTTAACTAAACAAATCCTATTTTTAAAGTGTGCTTCATGGCTGACTCCCACAGAACTGATTGGAATTGTTTGCTCTATCATTGATATTATTTTTTTATAATGGACTGATACTGTATTCTCAGTAAGTATGAATCGGTATAGCTCTACGAAATCTATAGAACTTTGCTAATTATGCCTGGCTGAATAATGGCCCTTGCATTTTACCTTTATTTTTGGTTCTTAGATATCTGAAATACAGATCTAACATGTTAAATACATCAATAATGTATTTTATTTAACTTTTTTAATAATTTGGGATATAAGCACAAATCTTGCTCCAAGCTTACATCAGGTAAATGCTGATCTGTTGAACCAGAAAGATATGATTCTGGCATTCATACTTTGTGTTCTAATCACTCTGGTCAAATCAACCGAGCACATCTTTCACTTTTACTGACGTTATCACAGTTTGCTATTGGCACTCAAATTAAGGACAGTCATTAACTTCCCGAGTTTTAATATTTATGGATGTCCACTTGAAACACAAGGAGCTATGGGGATCAGAGCAGGAACTGGATGACAAGAGTGGTCGTCTTCCATGCGTGCAGGTGCTATATGGCATCAGGAGACCTTTAATCTGGAAACGAACAACGAGTAAACAAGATGATGTAACAATTTAAGTTAGGGTATTGGTACATGCTGTCAGAGGGCAGGCTCTAGTCAAGTGCGAATTTTAAGGAAAAATTAAGCCTCTTAAATATCTGTAATTTGAAAGATTTTCACATTTCAGTAAGTTACCTCTAGTCCTTCTTGGTTTCTCATTTGTAATCCTGTAAGGAAAGGAATTGGGAGCTTGAGTTCCCAGGCAGTGCAGGTGATGTGAGGTATTTTGTAATGCAAGACTGTTAAATTGTGCCTTATCAGCCAAGTTGCAAAAGATGTGTGTTTGGGACCACAAAGAGTAGGCAGAGACTCAGAAAGAGCTGTTGGTCATGCCAGCAGTAGTTTTTGTTGTAATTGTTACTGCAGACAGGGCATCAGAAATGTAAGAAGGTCTATGCAGAAAGGAAGTGCAGAGGCTGAGTTGTAACTCTGAGAGTACGTAAACAGAAAGATACAGTGTGACTTGGAAATCCCGACAAATTACTTTTGAGCCCTTACCAGAGGACAATGGAGTTAAAAACCAAGAGCGGTAATAATGAAAGCAAAACCCAAACCCTTGATGGATTAGTATGAGCATTACCCATATTTAGTTTACAGCCTCAGATGTGGATAAAATGTGGTTTGGCACAGATGTAACAACACAGAACTATGCCAGTCACCAGCTGAGATTACAGCTTCTTTTGCAACTTGGAAGTGACCTTATTTTCTGTGTAATTAAGGGAAAGCTGTAGCTCCTAGAGGGATATGAAATGGTGTTCAAGGAGAATTACACCCTGGAAGTACCAAGACATTAGTTTTCTTAGATTTTAAGGCCCAATATTTTAGTGAATGTTTAGGAAGATATTGGATCAGAAGATATGTCTGCAACTTGAAGAAAACTTTATTTATTGTGGTAGCTCAACGTTGCCTTGCTGGCACAATGTTTATGCGAATACTCATGCCCAATTTCTGATTGCTCATTAGTTGGCAGACACTGACTTTAGACTGAAGTGTTCAAACTGTCCAGGCGATGAAATGTAGGCAGTGTGCAGGAGAGGGCTGAAGGGAAGAGACTGGCTTGTGCTCCAGCTCTATCCTGATGTGGATACAGCCATGAGGCATCAGTGTTGCCTGTAATAATGCGTTTAGGAATTCTCTGGATGTGGCTTGTAAAGGGCTGAATTTTAAGGAAAAATGAAGCCTCTTAAATATCTGTAATTTGAAGGATTTTCACATTTCAGTAAGTTCAACATATATTCTTTAAAAATACATTTCCCTAAGTTTGTATTTTTTAAATATTTTCTTTCACTAACATGGCCATTTGCAGATATTGCCTTACTTCCTTTCAGAGAGTACCTTAAACTTTTCATGGAGTCAACCAGCTTAGTGATACTTTCTTCAGCTCACAAGACATTAATGCTAGAGAGTGAATCTTTCAGCAGGTGTATAATTGTGGGGTAGACCAACACAGATTTAGTTATGATGTTGATATTTTTCAGAAGGTAAGATGTAAAAGAAGAGATGGAAAAAATGAAATATATTTTTCATGAAATAACTCTTTGTCTTACTTTCCATATGGTCTTGCAGCTCTTTTTAAATTACAAAATTGTGTTAAGTAAACAAAATTATTCTATCAACATGGGGCATATATCACAGTTATTGTGACAGAAGACTTGGCGACCACCTCTAATGTGTATTTCTAGGCATATAAAAAGTAGAATTTAGCAGGAGACCTGACCAAAACTAAATAGAACAGAGTAGCTTTTTCTCTTATGGAACAGCTGTTAAATATTTTGGATAGATCTTGGTATATTCAGGAATCTTTCTCTGAGCAGAAGCAGGCAGTCTTCAAATCGTTGTATTATGCATGTTGTTTCTCTAGGTCTGATCTGAAGAGACATGTAATATCTTTTATTAAGTTATGTTGGAAGGCTTGGTAAAACGGGGGGGGGGGGGGCGGGGATTTTGGTCACACAAACCTTTTTGCAGGTCTGCAGAGGCTGTGCCCAAATGTATTTTTTGCTGTTCAGTTTTTTTAGTTTGTTGGTTGGGGTTTATTTTTTTTTTTGAAACCGTAGCAAATGGTCTAATTACCTTTTTCCTATAAAACTTGCATTTCTTGTATTTTTAGACCTTGCTTTTCTTGTAGTTTTATACTGTAGTTCTGAACACTGTTACAATACACTGGAATAAAGAGAACATATCTGGAAATGTAAATGATACAGATGCATAGCTGGACTGGAATAGGTAGACAAGGGAACAGGTAAAGATTCATGAAGGAGATAAATCCTGATGGTGTTTCTGGTCACTATTTTTTCCAGTAATATAAATCATAAAATGTGCACTATATATGAACATAAAGAGGACCAATTAAGTTGGAGAGAAAATTGAGAATATAGATGTACTCCCTTCTGTATATAAGGAGTGCTGAGACATTGTGATTAAGCAATGAACATTATTAATAATATCATTCTGTCCCTGAGGGCCACAAATGCATGTGGCTTTCAGATTTTCCAGTGAATTTGCACTAGTGGACCATATTTCCACTAGTGGTTGGACTGGTGGCCTAACCATTTTATATATGTGTTGAGTTTCTTCTGCTCTTGCGTGTCATCTGTCTTGACAAAAAAATAGAAGATATTTGCTAAGCCAAAATGAGGTTCTGCCAAAAAATGGATAAAGACTGTAGTTCTTGTAGAGGTTTTAGCCTCTTTAGAGGTTAGTTAGAGGTTTTAGTGTTTGACTGAGACTCCCAGAGGGGGAGGAGGAATGAAAAAACAATGAAGGAAGATGTCGACTGTCAAAGACAGAGCCAGTCCTCCCTTCTGTCAAGGACTAGAATACTTTAATACAGAAGGTTTTGTGCAGATGTACAGAGAATGGCTTGGCTGTAAATTTCCTCGCTTCCTTATCTGCTATTACAGCAATGGCAGCAGTTACTGTTATTCAAGTTGTATGTCTCATGCACCAACAAAGAAAGATTAACGTACTTCTAGCTGTATAGTCAAGGTCAGTTCTCAGCTGCATGAATTTGACAAATAAAGAGCAAAGAATCGTAATTTAAATAGAAGTTGAAACACATTTGGATTGAGAATCATAACTAAATTAATAGAGCAACCGTGCTCTAAAATGCCATTTTAAAATCAGTTCTCAGATGAGAATAGTGTGCTAATGACAGGATTCTGTCATTTTTTAAACGTTGACTTTATGGTAGAGTTTTATCGTGGTCTTGACTTTGTCTTGGGAATTGAAGACCTCTTGCCAGCTTTTGTTGCTAGCATGTTCTATGGTCGTGAGAGACTTGCTCTAACTGACAGTCTCCATTTTTATGTCTTGTCTTCTCAAATGGTAAATTCTTTGGACAGATGGTATTTTTTTTTTTCCCGTTCTGTTTTTATACTATGAAGAAATGTCTACTGTAGAAATGTATTTCCAAGAAGTCTAGCAAATTGCAAACACCTAAGAAAGACCTTACCAGGTCAGAATGAAAGTTCATCTGTCATAGGCAGCGTCCTGTCTGTGATGGTGGACTTAAAGCTAACAGTGAAACCATATAGGATTGTGAAAACATACTTCCCCTGCGTACTCAGACATCTGAGACTTGTGAGTCAGGGATTTCCTGAGTCAGAGACTGTGTATTTGGAATATTTAATAGCCCTTCTTTATGTTAAGAAATAGAAGATCCTAATGTACCTGACACTACAGATAGTGAAGGGCACAGTGAAGGCACACAGAGAATATAGAGACCATATTTCTTGACTCCATGCTGGTTGGAAGCCTGGTTCAATTTTTAGGGTATCCTAAGTGTATGGATGTTTCTGAATATTCTGAGACCATGCAAGGAGAAGACCTGTACACATAACAGAACAGTTGCACTGAGCATGTGCAACAATGGGAAATGGGGTGTGTGCCAATGCTAAAAAGAAAAAACAAAACCAAAACCATTTGGACTGCTTTTAAAAGACATGATCTGAACCTCAGCAGAATCACAGATATTCAGCTCCCATCTGTCTGTAATATATTTTTTTTTCCAAATACACTTTATGACTGTCAGTTATATCTGTTGGCAGCAGTCACCTGTCTTTCAGGCAGTAGTCTTTATGTAGCTACATTGTTTGTGTACACCCTTGCATTTCATAGAAGAAGCTATGTAGTTAGAATCATAGAATTGTTAGGGTTGGAAGGGACCTTAAAGATCATCTAGTTCCAACCCCCCTGCCATGGGCAGGGACACCTCCCACTAGACCAGGTTGCTCAGAGCCCCGTCCAGCCTGGCCTTAAAAACTTCCAGGGATGGGGCTCCCACCACCTCTCTGGGCAACCTGTTCCTTGTTCCACCACCTCTCTGGGCAACCTTGTAGGCCCCCTTAAGATACTGGTAGGCCACTGTAAGGTCTGCTCGGAGCTTTCTTTTCTCCAGACTGAACAACCCCAACTCTCTCAGTCTGTCCTCATTGGAGAGGTGCTTCCGCCCTCTGATCATCCTTGTGGCCCTTCTCTGGACACGTTCCAGCACGTCCATATCTTTCTTGTAGTAGGGGCTCCAGAACTGGACACAGTACTCCAGGTGGGGTCTCACGAGAGTGGAGTAGAGGGGGAGAATCACCTCCCTTGACCTGCTGGCCACGCTTCTCCTGATGCGGCCCAGGATACGATTGGCTTTCTGGGCTGCTAGTGCACACTGGCAGCTCATGTTGAACCTCTCGTCCACCAGCACCCCCAAGTCCTTTTCTTCAGGGCTGCTCTCAAGCCAGTCACTGCCCAGCCTATATCGATGCTTGGGATTGCCCCGACCCAGATGGAGGACCTTGCACTTGGTCTTTTTGAACTTCATGAGGTTGGCATGGGCCCACCTCTCCAGCCTGTCAAGGTCCCTCTGGATGGCATCCCTTCCCTCCAGCGTGTCAGCCGCCCCACACAGCTTGGTGTTGTCGGCAAACTTGCTGAGGGTGCACTCTATGCCACTGTCCATGTTGCTGGTGAAGATGTTAAACAAGACCGGTCCCAGTACTGATCCTTGAGGGACTCCACTTGTCACTGGCCTCCACTTGGACATGGACCCATTGACAGCCACTCTTTGGGTGCGGCTGTCAATCCAGTTCTTTATCCACTGAATTGTCAGTCCATCAAACCCATATTTTATCAACTTGGAGACCAGGATGTGATGCGGAACAGTATCAAAGGCTTTGCTCAGGTCCAGGTAAATGACGTCAGTTGCTCTCCCCTTGTCTATTCATGTTGTGAGCTTCTCATAGAAGGCAACGAGGTTTGTCGGGCACGATTTGCCCTTGGTGAAGCCGTGTTGATTGTACCCAGTCACCTCTTTGTTATTCTTCTGCCTCAGCAGTGCCTCCAGGAGGATCTGCTCCATGATCTTACCAGGCACGGAGGTGAGACTGACTGGCCTATGGTTCCCTGGTTCATCCTCTTTCCCTTCTTGAAAATGGAGATTATTAGTTCTGTCTGCCATGGCAATGAGGTAGGGGTAAAGCTGCTTCAAGAACTGATACTGTTCTGTATCACTATGTTTCTAAATGTCTGGGACTTTAAGAAAAGCTGGAAAAGGAAAACTTTCAAGGGATGGTTCCACTCCCTCCACTGTTCCATCCCCATCTTTCTTTTTCTGAAACCTGTCTGTAACTCCTAATTCTTTCCACTGATTATAATCTGTCTGACCCAGTGATTGATATCGTCTATGGATGATGCAAAATAGTGACAGAGAAATGCAAGACTAAGTTGCTACTTAGGAGAGTAGTTGAGTTAGGAACTGTACTTCTGCAGAATTTTAACTACCAGAGGGTTAGGTCTTAGGTTTGTTAACAATCAGCCCTTTCAAGTATTTGAGTTACTAGATTTCTTGTTTTACAATATTTCTAAGTTTAAAAGTTCTTTAACAATTTCTCTCCCTACTGAGAAGACTTGCTAATTCTACATAGAGAAAATTTTCCTTTGAAGTATGTTAAAAAGTGAATAAGGTATCCTGAATATATTGTACTGAATAGACACTTCTAAATATGGAGAGAAATGCCATCAGTTCACAAAGCAAGAAGGCTTTCATTTGGTACTAAAGCTTTGCAAACGTATATTATTGGGTAATATTATTGGATGTGTAAATGACTATTACCTGCTATCTACAAGGCTCCAGAGCCAAAAAAATAAAAGCAGTGAGGGGAAGAATGAAGAGATCTTACTGAGTTATAGAGTATAAGCTACAAGGTGGGGAGATGAAGGAGAAAATGGTGATTTAAACATCAGTAGGACTTTCCATGAGGTTGCCACAAGGCCATGAGGATAAGACCATATGGGGATACTAGTGTAAAGGCACTGGTGTGGTCAGGATGTACAGGTGAAATGTTACAAGTAAAACGCAGGCTACAGAATTGGAATGAAAGGCCCTCTGTGCTTCAGAAATTAAAATGCTCCAGGCACGGTGCAATAGCAATGAGAAGACCAGAAAAAGAAAAGTATGTGTGGAGGTAAACATCTCAATATATATCTTAGTAATTTTTTCTCAAAAAAAAATACAACAAGGACTAAGCTATGGAAGGTAATACCACTTATGCCTCTAAATTCTTATTGTTTGCCAAGTGGTTAAAGTGGCTGCCAGCTGAAGCCAATTTAATATGCTTGTCATAGTCAAATGCACTCCATTGATGAAATTGTGGAATGGATTACTGCCTATAAGACATAACTTTAGCTTCTGCTTTTGAACATGTAGAGAAAACGAATGCCTTCCACTGCCATGAAACAGTCCCTACTTTCTCTGCAATACAGCCACACAGATTCCCGTGAACAAAACCTTCTTGTTTTATTCACCTCTGTCTTATTTGTAAGAACAATATTTTGTCACCCTAGAAAGTGTTGGGGTGTTTCAAAAGTAACCAAGATAAGTATAATCTGAAGAAACATGATCAAGTATCTGAGAGTCAGAAAATCCAGACTGATGGAATCCATCAATAGAAGAAAAAAAAAATCAGATATTACTTGCACAGTAAGAAAAGAGCTTTTGAAGTTTTACGGACTGTGTATAAATTGTTGGCTTCCCATATGAATTCTGTCCAGACAAGCCAGTGCATCAATAGTGCTTCCTCTCCACTACTGCTGGCTGCTCCACTGTTATGTCCCCCAGCCTGGAGGTGTTGATAGTTCATACAGTTGGCAGAAGATCTTCAGTTTAAAGTGGATTTGTCACCTTTTGATATTATTGTGTTCCTCTCCTTAGCTCTTTCTTTGAAGGAATGTGCAGGATGATCCTCTTGAAACTACACCTCGATGTTTTCAGAGTCTAATCTTTTCAGTGTCAGAACATGTTGTCTGACTTCTGCAGTGTGTTATGGGAATAGTGTTAGGGTTAAAATAATCTCTTCAGTTGCACTTGAAAAAAGATCGGCATTGCATGTGATTATTATGGACTGTTTGTTTTGAGAATTCTGAGGATTAAACTTAGTGCATAAGCCCATGAATAGGCTAAATCAGCCCAGTATAAGTAGCATGAAATAAAGAGATGCTTTGCTATTTTAGAACTAGGCTGTCCAGCAGGGATTACTATCTACCCTGTTATAATCTTCGCAGTGATAAACACACCGTCTTTTTGGAACACAAGGGAGAAACTGAATTAATATAGACTGTCAGAAGCTGAATCTTCCTGCAATTAATTTCTGTTCAGCTGGATGCCAGGTGCCCACCAAAGCCGCTCTATCACTCCCCTTCCTCAGCTGGACAGGGGATAGAAAATGCAATGAAAGGCTCATGGGTTGAGATAAGGACAGGGAGAGATCAATCACCAGTTACTGTTGTGGGCAAAACAGACTTGACTTGGGAAAATTAATTTAAATTATTACCAATCAAATCAGAGAAGGGTAATGAGAAATAAAACCAAATCTTAAAAGACTTTCCCCCTCACCTCTCCCCTCTTCCCAATCTCAACTTTACTCCTGAATTCTCCACCTCTTCCCCCTGAGTGGCGCATGGGGACGGAGAATGAGGGTTGCGGTCAGTTTGTCACATGTTGTCTCTGACTCTCCTTCCTCCTCAGGGGGAGGACTCCTCACACTCTTCCTGTGCTCCAGCGTGGGGTCCCTCCCACAGTAGACAGTCCTTTACAAATTGCTCCAGCGTGGGTCCCTTCCATGGGATGGAGTCCTTCAGGAGCAGCACCTGGAGCACCCCCTCCCCATCCTTCTTCACTGACCTTGGTGTCTGCAGAGTTGTTGCTCTCACATATTCTCACTCCTCTCTCTGGCTGCAGTTGCTGTCACACAGCAACTTTTTCCCCCTTCTTAAATATGTTATCCGAGAGGCACTACCATTGACGGGCTCCAAGACGGGCCAGCAGCAGGTCCGTCTTGGAGCCCGCTGGCACTGGCTCTATCGTACGTGGGGGAAGCTTCTGGCATCTTCCCCCAGAAGCCACCCCTGTAGTCCCCTCACTACCAAAACCTTGCCATGCAAACCCAGTACATCAGCTTTCAAGTAAACAATCATTAGCGGAGAAAGAAATCACTTATTTTCATGCGTATAGAATTTTCAGTGGTTCTTTACAGCATATGAAAAGGATAAGCAACAGCATGTCCCCAGGTTCTTAAAATACAGGGGGCAGAGCATATGCTCCATTTGTGTCATTTAAGGGGTGGAAAGGAAGCAGAGTTTAGTTATGTATGCTTTATTGTGCAATTCCTTGTTCTCACACCACACGATGTCTCTAGAAACCTATAATACATAGAAAAAAGGTAAATAAATGCAAAAATAGTTTTGACTGTTTTGCATTTTGTTTCCTACCTCATACTCCTGTATTTGGCCATATGAGCATCACAGGAATAACTGATGATTTTTTTTCTTCTTGAATCTGTGTTCCATAAGTTCTGATTTACAATAGCTAGAATGATAATATAAAACATATATATATATATAAAAAAGATCTTTTCAAGAAGGTAAATGTGTGGAATTTTCTTCTTAAATGGGGCAGTATTCCCTTTCATTATGGCATTAGTTACTAGTATAGACAGCATCACGGCTTCCTGGGGAGGTCTTTCTCCTATATCTAATTAGGGTCACTGAGCTGGTCTAACCACTTGCTTTTAGGTGATTTAAAAGTTACATACAGTCTGATTCAGTGGCTCAATATTTTCGACAAGTGGGTCATAAATCCTTTCTGCGTATTTGTCTCATTTTCTCATCCTAATTTTGAGTACACTTATCTTACTGCTTCACAGAAATATTCATTATGGTTGGTAAAGTGCATCAAAGGCCTTCAATGGAAAGTACAAGAGCCGCCCTTAAAATGGCAAAGGCGACCAGTAGGAAAATAAGTGCCAGTACTTTCATAGAAAAAAAGATCTCCACTTTCCTTTTTTATCCCTCTTGGCTTCAGGGATTTCTTTCTTTTTTTTTTAGTTCTAAAGTTATAAAGCTTGATTCAAAAATTGTCTAGAATTCCTACTGCCAAAGGCTAAGCTATAAATAATTCTTCCCTCATTAGCTTTTTTTTAAAGTTTAACAGTTGGAATAGGTCTGTGGAGTGTATGTCAAAGTTACATACTAAGTTCCACAGCAAAGAAGGAAAAACGCGCACGCAGTTTAAAATTCCTAGTGAGCAAATGAGTTCTTGCGTTATACTTTGATAGAAACCTGGGTAGTAGAATTTTTAAACATTTGTATTTGCAATCTGCACTCTGAACCTATTAATGAAAGTAAGAAAAAAATAATTGGGGAAAAATATTAAAAAGTAAGCTTTGCTAATTGAAATTTCCACTAATTTTCATAAGTTTTCTACTTTCTCAGGAATATCCAAGCCAGCTTAATTGTAAATATTTTACCCCACAATATAGGTTGGCTGAAAAACTGGGGTTGTGTGCAATGAATGTTCCATGAACAAATCTCATTTTAAATGTGTTTGTTAGTATGTAATTACAAAATTTTTTTGATGTAGTGGAACTTGGAAGTTTTCAAGTTGTAAGATATTTCACTTACCTTCCTCAAAATGTTTAATGAGGAAATACAATCTTCTACCTGTAACGTAAGAGAGCATGGTCAGCCCAAGAAGATGATATTGGGATTCTGAATCCCATATTATCTACTACTATCATTTTTTTCTAATGCTTTTTTTTCAACTCTTGTCTCTGCCTCCACTTTCCCTGCTGCAGTGTGCAACTGTAGTTGCTGTTGCTGATCCTGGGAGAATTCTAGTGTATTAACTCATATGCAGAATTAATCTATCGGATTTTCAGATCAGCACAAGTGGTTGTGGAAGTTAGAAAGATCAGAGAGAGGACCGTGTTTCTGAAGGAGTTTGCCTGGTGATATAGGAAAATTATAGGTCATATCACAAAAAAGTCAGTAAAAATACAGCATGACATGGTCCAACAGTCAAGATAACTTTGTCTTCTCTTCCATATATCAAAAGCAATGGGTTAAAAGTGTACAAAAGTATAGTAAGCGACATCAGTTATTAACCATATTTTCTGTTCTTTCAGAAAGAAACAGAAGGAATGAATTCATACTAGCTGGGTAGCTGGGCTGCACTTTAAGACTGCAATTGTCTTCATCAAAGACCAAAAGACTAAGTGGCTGCGGAACTTTTTTTTCCCTCTGAATCTTTAACTGAAGTTATTCCTCATTAAAGGGTCTCTCTGATTTATGACCATCTGATGTTATGTTTGCATCTGTATGGATGTTGTCCCTTTCAAATTTTCAAGTTCATATTGAAACAATACAAAGTTCTGATGCTAATTTTAGGGCTGGTCTTTTTTTTTTATATTTTTTTAAAATACAAAACAGTATTATTTCATAAAATTTCTTTTGCTGTTTGTAGTAGACCTGGGATTTTAATGATGATCTTAAAACAGAAATATTTCTGTCAAAATATGATGCTGCAGTACCTGATGAAAGTTGACGTTTGGGACCAGGCACTTTCTGGTTGCAACTCTTCCTTCTATAAACATAGACATTTAATCTGATTAAGTCCCAAGTCTTGCTGAGGAGAATGTGTGCTTGCAATCCCTGTGGAAACCCAATAGTCGCCTTCCGAAATTGTAAGAGTCTTCCTATTTAATCTGTAAAGAGGAGTACTGGAAAAAGGAGATATCAGAAGGCAAAGCCTAACAAGACAAGGAGAGTCTGCCAAATCTGGTTTTAATGTCTTTATTGCTGCCAAAGAACTGAGTAAAAATCACTAACTTATATACCCACTATTTTTCTTTTTAATTTGTTAATGCTCTTAGCAAGGATGGATGTTAAAAACCCAACACTAATAATCTTTTTGAGGAAGCAGTAACCAAACTTTCTATGCTTTAGAATACAGAGCAGTAGCTGTCATCACCACCGCCAGCCCTCTCAGCTGACCTAATTGAAGGTATGCCTGTAAGAAACTGAAAAGGAGAAAACAATACTAAAATTATTCCCACTAGATGGGAAAGAGGATGGATATATAGGCATAGGCAGGGGAGGAGAAAGGACAGAAGCAGTTAGTAGCTTTGGGAATTTGTGGAGAGTGATTTATTCAGCCAGACTTTCAGACCTAGCATTCCAACAGATGTTGTGTTTATATATAGATCAGGCACTGCAGACAAGGTAATTCATCAGATGGAGTCAGAAGTCAGGGTGAACTGCTGACTTTCAGTTCATGGAAATTAATACTCTGAACCATGAATGATCGCATTAACCTATTTAGTGATAATTGCAGAGCATGTTCAGGAAAAAAAAACATGCATCCCTTCAGCCTGCTGTATGCAGGGATAGAGGATGCTCATCTATCTTCTGTTTTCAGTCTTTTTGTATTTACAGCGTTCAGCGCATATGCCTTACCGTGTGGCCTTGCTGCGTCAGGTATAGGAGCAGAGCATGCAGGACCCTCTTAATTCCAGCAATGATTTGAGCACAATCCTCCATCTTTAACTCCCATATGCTTCAGTGGGAAGTTTTCTTATCAAGAATTCAGAGCTGTTCTAGGAAAGGGGACCCACATTGAAGTGTGTGGATAATACTGAAGTAATGCTTTCAAGGTTGTTGTTTGTGCCTTCTTCACGCACTGAATAGATATAGGCACCATCCAAACAGCACGGTAGGTGTTTGCCTGCAATCTTAGTTTCTCAGTCATTGTGGTCCTTCTGGTCTGTTGCCTGGATTTCTTTCCTGCAGAGACTATAGAAATGGGGGAAAGAAAGGGTTTTGATACATGACTGGTCTTGTCTTACCATATGCTTGGAATGCAACTTACAGAATCTGGTACTGTCACTGCCTATCGCTTACACATCACTACAGGAAAAAGCTCCTAAGAAGGAGTGAAAACTAAATGAATGAACAAATATGCTGCTGACTTAGAATGCTTCGCCACTCCATTTTATAGTTATCAGCCCGTAATGTATTGGTTAAATGTAAGATACTAGGCACAAATCTTTCTGACATGTAGGTGGCTAACCTCTCGAAGCTCATCTAACTTTTTGATCATAATTTATGTATAAAATATCCTATTAACCACTCTTAATGAATACTAAATGATATTAATTTATGCTACTTGCAGTCCTTTTAGCACAAAGCATTTCTTAATGGAAAGCAGAGTTTTCTCTTTCATTTATGAATGGAAAGCAGGAGTCTCTCTCTTCTTCCTCCCTGTCACTTTGAGCTTTATGGTGTGTTAGCTCTGCTGTCTTCAACAGGAAAAGTATAGTGTGGTAAGAGAAACAACTATGAGATTAAAATCTTTCCATTCTCCTCCGCCCATATTTGTAATAAAGTTCTATGTATATCTGTTCATTCTATGCTAAAAGCAAAATCAAAGCATGTGAAATCCCCATCTGTCTGTGACACTGTTGACAAGGTAGTTTGTACAAAGACAAGGAGTATTTCTCATGCCTAAAACTGTATGATGCCATATCAGCACTGATACACAAATTTATTACTTAATGTCAGCTTTAGGTTTTAGTTTCCAGCTCCAATTTCTGGATCAGTTATGCGAGATGGACGGTGCTTTTTTTGGCATAGATACAGATGGAGTACATTGCTAATTTTCTCATCCATCTTTCCTAAAATGAAAAGAATGAGTCCAAAATTGGATATAGCCATTTTGCTTCCACTGCCAGCTTGTTCTTTGATCTCTTTGCAGATACTGATGCAAGGAGCCAGTTAGTAGGGGTAGTAAGGGTACTTTTTATGATTATGAAAGATATTCAACAGGAATAAGTTTCATAGTTGATCTCTATCTTCGGTAATTATCAGTTAATAAAGTCAGATAGTATTTCCATCCATAAGTTTTGTAATAAAAGATGCAGTGCTCAGTTTTATAAATCATTTTTTTTCTTAGTGTTTTTACTGTTTTTCTCTCTCTACTTATCTGAACTATCTTTTTTCCTAGCAGATTAATCAGAACTGACAGCAACCAAGTCTTTATTTTATGACTCGTGAATACTGAGTTACCAGTAATTCAAGCGCTGTTGAATAACATTTATATGATGTCTTTCATCCAAGGCCTTTCACGTGTCTTGTACTCATCAAGCTTCACTGCAACCATGTAAATTAAGTATAGCTGTACTAGAGACAGCAAAACCAGAATGTAAAAAGATGCAGCTCTGGGTTCAGTTCAGATACAGAAGAAGATTTCTATCATTCTGAATCAGTTTTGTCTTATTTTCCCATCTCATTTTCTGAACTGTTGGGTGAAGGAGTAGATCCCACCAGTAAATTAGGGGTTGTGTAGAAGCTACTCTGTCTTGCCTGATGTATTGTTAAACATAGATTGATATAGGCAGAAGATAGCAAAGGGTGCTCCATGATTTAAAGGCATAATCATAAGATGATATAACTAGAAGGTCATTTCAGGTCATTTCATTGCGTCATGATGTAATGAAAACTGCCCGCCTTGAAGTTTATAGGAGTTCTCTTAATACCTGTGTAAGCACGGCTGTGCTTACAGTATCAAGCCCTGTTTGAGGTGTATTATAGGCAGTGTGCCCTATCTGGCTGGTGAAACTTTATGTACATTCAGAAATGAATCTGTCATTTTATAAATGTCCCCTTATTAAGATTGTCCTCTCTTTATTATCTTAAAAACCTCTAATATGTGTCAGTTGTATGTGACTGTAGGTAAATGACATGCTTACTTCTCAGTGTTTGAAAGGATGCACTGAGCACATTTTATCCTTATTGTACAAGAGAACAGAGTATCATAGAATCATAGAATTGTTGAGGTTGGAAGGGACCTTTAAGATCATCGAGTCCAACCTTTAGCCTACCCTGACAAGAGCCACTTCTAAACCATGTCCCTAAGTGCCCCATCTACCCTTTTTTTAAACACCTCCAGGGATGGTGAATCCACCACCTCCCTGGGCAGCCTATTCCAATGTTTAATAACCCTTTCAGTGAAAAAATGTTTCCTAATATCCAATCTAAACCTCCCCTGATGTAACTTGAACCCGTTTCCCCTCGTCCTATCACTTGTCACCAGGGAGAAGAGGTCAGCCCCCATCTCTCTACAACCTCCTTTCAGGTAGTTGTAGAGGGTGATAAGGTCTCCCCTCAGCCTCCTCTTCTCCAGGCTAAACAACCCCAGCTCCCTCAGTCGTTCTTCATAAGGTTTATCCTCCAGACCCCTCACCAGCTTTGTAGCCCTTCTCTGGACACGCTCCAACACCTCAATGTCCCTCTTGTAGCGAGGGGCCCAAAACTGAACGCAGTACTCGAGGTGGGGCCTCACCAGTGCCGAGTACAGGGGGATGATCACTTCCCTAGTCCGGCTCACCACACTATTCCTGATACAGGCTAGGATGCTGTTGGCCTTCTTGGCCACCTGGGCACACTGCTGGCTCATATTCAGCCGGCTGTCAGCCAACACTCCCAAGTCCTTTTCTGTCGGGCAGCTTTCGAGCCACTCTGCCCCAATCCTGTAGCGCTGCATGGGGTTGTTGTGACCCAAGTGCAGGACCCGGCACTTGGGCCTTGTTGAACCTCATACCATTGGTCTCAGCCCATCGGTCCAGCCTGTCCAGATCCCTCTGCAGAGCCAACCTACCCTCAAGCAGATCAACACGCCCGCCCAGTTTAGTGTCATCTGCGAACTTACTGAGGGTGCATTCGATCCCTTCATCCAGATCATTGATAAAGATATTAAAGAGAACCGGCCCCAGCACCGAGCCCTGGGGGCGTGCTTGAGTAGGCACAAACTCTAGTGCATTGAATTTGACTGTCATCTTTTCTGACAAATAATTTGAAACCGGAGGCAGCAAATTGTCATGGTAAGTTTTCTAAGTATAATTTGTGCATGTGATAGTATAAGTACAAATATGCAAACGTAATTATTAGGCAAAGGAACTTGATTTGAATAACCATCTAGGCAAAAAATGATACCCCTTTAAAAATTCTTTCTCATTTAATTTGTTTTCAAACTTTCCTTTCAGTTTGTATTAGGCATTCAACTGTGAAAACAAGAATGTGCTTTTTTTTTCTTTAACCAGATAGTGTCTGGTTTTAGTTTTCCTGTAGTTTTTTGAAGGAGATTCTTTAACCGCAGAATAAGAAGGACTTTCTGTGCCTGTTATCACTAGTTCAACAAAAACTGCTGAAAAACAATGTTTCCTGCTTTTGAAAGAGGTGTTGAGTTCACTGTATTTGGGTCACACCCAGAGTTAGCCCCCAAAATGCTGATATTTAGTAGGCATTACTGTCATGAAGAAGTAGCAGTACTGAGACTAAAATACATGATTGCTTCTGGAGACAATCTAATCATAAGACCCCACAACTGTCAGACCGACGCACAGCTCTGTGCTTCCACAGAAAGTGATCTGTTGCTTCCCCCACCATAATCTTCTTACTCAGCACCTGTAGGAAGGTTGTATTACTAGAATACTGCAGAAACCGCAGCAACTCGGTAAGTTATCAGAATACTGCAGAAAAAAGTGTAACATAATACCAGTAACACAAGACCAATATGTATGTCAAAATTAAATGCATCTGTGACATCAGCAAGTCATTAAAATACTCAGCATCTAATTCTTATTTGCTTTATGAGCAGCAAAGGACCGAAACAATTCGTATTATTTCTTGCTATGAAATACATAGGCTTCTGCAGTTGTCTTCACTAGAGTTCTTGCCTGGTTTTGTAGGTGGAATACAGCTGTGATGCAGAAGTAATTTCTTGTTAACTAAATGTAATGGTGGATATTGAAATTATATCTAAACTAGAAAAACATTGAGAGCGTTCGTATTGATAACACTTTATGATTAATTCATAGGATGGAAATGAAGGTCCAAAGATAGAATGCTACCTCATTAAAAAATGAAAGCAGAAAAGCCCAAGTGACTAATACACCTTCTAAAAATGTAACTCATTAATCTTGACTCTGCCAGGAAACTTATATGGTCAGGTTTACATGCAGAAATGGTTGCAGTGTTTCCAGTGGACCTGTTCAAGTAAACACATAGTAGCAATGTAGTTCAGTGAGTTATGTTTTAGGTGAAGAAAATAGGCTTTTTAAGAAGAAAGAATTAGAAAAATGTGGAGTAGGTACACACTTGCACACGATAGCAGGATGAGAACCAACTCATCTACCGCTACATTTCCTGTCATACTGGTGCGTATGAGAAGCATGTGTCTCTGTCAGATGAGCTCAGATGATAGCTTTAACCCTGGCAATTTATGTATTTCACTATAGTGTCTAAGCGATAGAAGATGTGTACATTTGGTAGCAGTAAATTTAGGGTGTTACTTGATTTACTTCTAATATCCACAAGTATCAAAGATTAAAATATGACAGGCAGACAAATTACAGTTGAATTCACGTGTATAGGCAGCATTTATCTTCCGTGTTCTTTGCATAATGTCACATTCTCTTTAGAGCTGCCACTTCCTAGACCTTTGTGTTGGAACTTAATCATTTCCCTTTAGTGACTTCCTTGTTTCATAGTAGGAAAGCATCACCTCCCAGTATTAGAACAAGGTCTGATTTATATTTCCTAGCGTGCAGATCAAAGATTTGAAGGACTCTGTATCCCAGTATCAGTCTTCAAACCATTCATAACCTCCTGGTTATGAAGTAAACCCTTGTTTTCCTTTCAAGAGGAAATAATCTGCATATTTTAAATTTGTTTTCGTAACTTCTTAAACTTATTTTTGCAAAACTGTTGTTTCATCTGAGGGAAGGCAATAGTATAAATGGGTTTCAGCCTCTGATGGTTTTTGAATGCCCATAAAAAGAAATATATTGTGCTTATAGTACATTTGTTTTTCATAGTTACCTTTTTTTGTGGATCCCTCTAATAAATAGTCCATAGATCCCTGGAAAGCAAGAGTGCAAACTGAAAAACACTGACTGCAGTTTCTTCCTATCAAAGAATTTCAAATGGTTCTTTAAGGCCATTCCATTCCAGGTTTTAATAAAATAATGCAAGTTTTCCTTGGTTTCAGAGTATTATCTAAAGTAATCTGATTTGTCTTTCTATTCTGAAAAGGAAAACGCATTACATGGTAAAAAGACATCTTCTTTGTCTCAGGAATACAAATGAACATTGTTCTAATTTTGTAAATAGTGCATATTATCAGCAGCTTTATATTGAAAAAATACATTTGTAAGAGTATGAGATACACATATGTGTTATATATACACAAGGAATACATTTTTAAGGAACTCTCCATTTGTAACCCAGAAGGGTAGTTAAACATGACTCATTCTGTAATTAAACTGAGGGAATATCTGCCAAAACATTTGTTAATGTTTGCTCAATTTAGAATTGACTGAGGTTTTTTCCCTCCCTGCTTTTCTCTCTAAGACACTTTAACAGTGTATTGACTCTCAGAAATGTTCAGAGAAATAAAGTCATGTTCCATGTTAAGAGACTAATTTTTAAAAAGGAAAAAAATCCTCATGATGATAAATAGAATAATCCTCTCATTTCATCAGATGGCAGTTGTTTTCAATCTTTTTTATTCCAACCTTTTTTTGAAGAACTGTGTTAATCCAGTCAAGGGACAGAGAAGATTAATATTGTTCTTATGTATTCAAAATTTCAGATTTTGAGTGATGAATGAATGCAATGCTCCTGAGTAAACTGTGGAAGAAGCATTTATTGACAGAAATTACTTTGGTGGGATTCTTTGTGGTCCTAGAGGTCCAGTGCACATCCAATTGCAAGAACAGAAAATAATATTGGAAGAAATATAAGAGTTGGAGGTAGCCAGCAGGAGGGAGTGGGCAGGAGAACTGATTGAAAGTCTGTTGTAATCAATGGTGAGACTTATGACTGTGGTCAGATGGCTGAGAATGACACTGATGCACTCAGGATCAAAATAAACATCCCATGGGTAATTTATCAACAGAAAATAATAACAAGAATATGCTTTATGCCTTTTTAAAGCAATACCTGTGTCGTGGACTTAGTAATACCTGCTGTTAAACCATAAGAAAAATCCTTATTAACATGGTTCTTTCTCATTAAAGGATGTTTTTGTGACTAGACCTTTATGCTTATAGTCGATTACAATTAGAAACATATAACGTGTAGAATTACGATTTGATTTTCCTCTGTAATAGCACACTGTAATCCCCTGGCAACCTCATTTTCAGACTGAGGACTGCATACGCTAATGCTGAGCTTTATTCAAATGGGAATACTCTAAATTTTCCTATATGGACAGTAGCCTTGGCAGCTTTGATATTTGGAAGAATTGCAGAGAGATCTGAAATATTTCTAGCTGGGAAGGACAGCACATTGTCTTCAATGGGTTTAAGATATTTAAATGTGTATTAATTCTTATAAAAGTAGAATTTTCTGCTGCATAGTGCACAAAGCATTACATATAGGTACTGTAATGAATTTTTATTTAACCTCAGTTAATCAATATTACCAACAGAGTGTAAAGGATGAAGAATTCTTAACCCAGCAGTAAAACATCTGTCAACCCGGTCGAGCTGGAGATATATCAGAAGCCTTTTGTGTTATCAGCACTGCTGGAAGAGCTCTGCTCACATAGCTTAGGAAAGGATCCTTGGATTCTTTCAACCTGTATGGGCTCACTAGCAGCTGCTGAAGGGCCTTGCCCGCTCTGGAGTGTTTAAATTGAGACTTGGGGCTTCTGTGCAAAGGTTGAAAGGGTACATTTTCCACCATCTGCTCTCTGGCTTTGCTCTTCTGTTGTGGCACAACTTGTTTTGAAGGAGAAGTAGGTAGTAGGAAAAAATTATTTCTTCCCATTATAATGTTTTGACCCTTATTGTGCTTGGAAATATTGAAAATTCCTTCAAGATTTTTGTCCAGATCCAGATCATGATGTGAAAAACTATTCGCAGCAGTGGTTTCCCAGCAAAATCAGCTGTTCTGTTATACGCGTTTCTGATTTGGATGGTATTGTGAATGCTTTGTCTGAATACAAAATAGCACAAATATCAGGAGATGTTTCATTCATCTTACATGCACAAAGCCAGTTATATATCACGGATTATGACATGAAGGGTGCATTACAGTTTATTTGCAGAAGCATTGAAGAATGGATTTATCATTGTTTGCCCTCAAAGTGCTAGTAGTTCCTAGGGTTACATCTCCCTGGTTAGCAGCTGGTTTTAAATAGGAGCATAGAGGAAAGCTGTGCTCTATGAAGTCTCTTTTATTTTCAGCATTCCGGAAAATCGTACAGGGATTTTGATTGAAAATACTCCTCATAAGCATACAGTATGGGGAATTGTTTTGGCAGACAATTTCAATTATTTACAAATGACATACCTCCTTATACAAAGCCAAATCTTGAAAACTGGTACTTACTCTCAACAGCTGTAACATAGCAAACAGGTTTTGCTCTGAGGTTGTTCTCCCCTGCCTCAGCTAACTTCTGTCCTTCCAGGTGACTAAGGTGTGTAAGGTACAGCTTTTAACCTGGTTTGTGGAAAACGGGCTGTATCTGTAGCAGAGGAACCTAGCACTTCAAGAAATGTATTTGGTTAGTTCTATTTTGCACACATGTATGTATGCATGAGTAGAAGTTATAAAAATATATATTGTATGTGTATAACACACTCCCTAAAATTTTCTTTATGCAAGAGGAGCTGGACTGTTCCCGTTAGCAATATGAGAGAAAAGAGCTGTTTGTGGCAGCTGTGCTGTGGACAGCAGGGGCTGCACACGTGCTCTTATGCTTTCTAAAATACGAAATGAGTATTTTTTCTTGTTGTTATTTTGTTGGTATGATTGCTACACTGCCCTATGATGATAATGGCATTAACTGGTCGCTTTGGGTCACTGCTTTGTATTTTCCCCCTTCTGTTTTACAGCATGAGCGGTTAACCATTTTTTTTCATCAAAACAGGATATATATAAAAGTTGTATGTAAGCAATTAGTTCTTAATGAAGTTTTGATGCCTCTCTCAGCTGCTGCAACTACATACCTCTGCACTTGGGTAAAGTGTATCTCAACTCCCATTATAAATATTATATAAATAGATACTGAACCAGTAGGAAAATTAAATGCCAGGGAAGACCCCAGGAAAGCTGATGGAAAGCCAATGGAAGTATTCAGTTGAACAAAGAGAATATTTTCTGCTCAGAATTCTAAAGAATGTGACAAGTTGCAAGCAGTGGTTGAGTGTTTTCAGCAAAGATTGGGTTGTTAACTAGTTTAATGCAGCGTAATCAACAGATTTGATGCTTCTCTGTTCTCTAAATCATTTAAAAACCGTTTACTAGTAAAACTGCAATTCTTCTTATGCAATTTAATATCATTCTTGGCTAACAAAGAAAATGTCTATTCTAGGAAAGGGCAATCAATAAAAGAAGAATTTCTTTGAGAATGTAAGTGCTTGGATTCTCTTCCTTTAATGCGTGATTAGTGTATTTGACACCTTCATAAGTGAATGCTAGCAGCTGTCTTTGACATAGGTTTTTCTTACACTGCTCCTTTTCTGGATGCATTTTGAAGGTTTTGGTTGCAATGACCATGAATTTCACGGTTTTATTCCTCATTTCCATGTGCAAACTGTTCTCAGGCGGCAGCACTTTCATAAATGAGAATAGAATCCATGAGGTGGCAGGATCTCAGAGTGTTTTACTTGTGGGAAGCCTTATTCATGTAGCTGAACATATTCTGTAAAGGCGTTGCTGGAAAACACATGGAAAATCTGTAAAGTGTAGAAATAAGCTTCCATTTGGCAAATATTAAATAGGGCACTAGTTCACAACAAGGTAAACATCTGCAACAACTGCTTGTAAAATCATCGCCATGTGGTATTTCTAAGAAACTAAACCAAGGAACTGCCTCCCTATTATTAGCAGTTTCTGTGAGTGTTTTTTTCTTGACTAGAAAACTGAAGATAGAGAAGGTTCTTTCATCTCTTTGCTTATCTTCCTCTTAACAAAAGGCAGTATAACACAGCAGTAATGATGCATTTTACATCTGGGATTCACCCTCCATCCTTCCCCACCAGGTTAGGTCTGGACATCAGTAGGTAAAAAGAGATAGGACCCTGTTATATGGAGTCTATTGTGGTTATGACATACCTGGGAATTTGGATCAGATTTTTGAAAGTCCAAATTTAAACCAGTGTCCTTGCCATGACCACGTATGGAATATTTCTGAGAGCACGCTCTGAGTCTTAGATGTTGTATACATGGCATGGTTTTGTACTTCCTAGAAGAAAGAAATAGTTTGTTTCTCTTTAAGAAAAGCCTAAATGAGGAAAAGTTACTACTTTTTTTTTCCTGAACACGTCATTCTTCTGACACCAGCTGCATGCTACCTTCTGTTAACCCAGTTTTATTTTAGTAAGAAAGATCTGAACCAGGAATTCTGGTCCTTGCGGTAAATGTGGTACATTTAATATTTCTAAAAATGAACCTAGAATCTAATCAGAACCATTGGACATCCTGGCTGTTGTGCTAAATCTTCTTAAATGTATCACTGGAATAAAGTCTATGGCCTTTAAGGTAGTATAGAAGGAACAGCAGAAATGTAAGGAATGGAGTTGCTCATTATGTGTAGTAGGATATTTTGAAACACCCAGCGTGATGTAGATAAGGGAGCTGTGTTGAACTTATAAGTCTGATCTTTATGGGGAAAAAATGGAATAAATTCAGAAAAGCCACAGTCTAAAAATTTAGAAAAAATACGTGACGTAAAAAATCAGCTTATTCATTAAATGCGAATTAAAAAAGCTGTCTGAGGACAGAGCTGGCTGGTTGAGAACACTGGGACTTGCAGGGTTAATTTGTTTGTTTTCGTATTTATTACCATGCAGAAAATGTTGTTATGGAAACCAAATATATGCTATTTCTTAAATAAATATTCTCCCAGGGCCTCTGGAACAAAGAAAAGAAATTGAAGCTATTAGTGTTATCATTGCTGTTGGCCGCCTGAAATCCCAAAGCTGGGATTGTAATTGGTACTGGGAATCCAAGGATTTTGGCTTCCTGGTTTTACAGTAAAAAGGTAGAAAAGCAAATAGCATTGTCATCTGCTTCTTAATCACTATGACAAGCTAGGATTGGGTCTCCATGGTCCCTCTGCTTAAAGCATCTTGAGGTTTCCCCTGGTTTGGGAAGCCTGCAAACCAATAATAATTTATGTGTAAATTCATCAAGCGAGTCTGCCCTAAAATTTGGTAAACCTGAACCTTAGTTTTGTAGCTGAAACCACCCTGAGGTAGATTGATGCTGAATAGTTTTTCTGAATGCATCAGGACCCTGCACTTTGAAAGAATCCATGCTTGGTTGGTGTCATTTTGCCTTTAATTCTGTGGGAACTCATCAAACGCAAGAATTCAGATAAAACCTGTAGGTATTTTCTAGAGAAATGTTGCTCCTCTAGAAAGTTTCCATATGCTTCAGTTACGCTACAGAAATAATCATGGTGGAAAGGGGAAATGTGAAGGAAATTTCTGATCATGTTATAACGAGTGGATAAGAATCATCTGATGACAGTTGAAGTCAGGTAAATCAGCCCTTGGTCCGGGATATAATTTCAGGCAGTGAGACTGATGAAGTGTGACTGATGACTGAACTAACCACAAGGACAGTGGACTTGTCACTTGCAATTCTCAAGGTCAGACTGGTTCTTTCAGAATTCTTTATTCACTGTGGAGATAGAGACCAGTCAGGATCTGTGAGTGGCATTGGTCCTTTCTGGGAACAGGTTTCATGGCCTTGAATCTATTTGATTTTCCTTTTTTCATGAGTCATAAGCAGCACAGGATTATCTATTTTGCTAGTATGAGCTAGGAAAACTCATTCAGATAGCAAATGCATTAGAATCCAATACCTTGTATAGGCATCTGTAATATCAAGAAAAAAATTTCATAATGCATTTTTTGTGATACATAATTTGATTTTTGAGGCCCTGCATTCATGGAAATAAAAATCAGAATGAAACTGTCAGGAGTTAACAGAACGTGTTTTCTAGAGTTATACTGAAAACAGCAGCTGTAATCCTTAAATGATTAGAGGAATGTCCTTTTGAATTTGGGAAGCAATACTTCACCTGTATTATCCCTGCAATGACAAGAACATTATCGGGATTCCATTTCTAGTTCCAGACACCAAAAATGAGAGCAAAATATGAAAAGGAATAGACTAGACTGTTTCAGTTGGAAGGGATCTACAATAATCATCTAGTCCAACTGCCTGACCAATTCAGGGCTGACCAGAAGTTAAAGCTTATTGTTAAGGGCATTGTCCAAATGCCTCTTAAACAGTAACAGGCCTGGGGCATCCACCATCTCTCTAGGAAGCCTGTTCCAATGCTTGACCACCCTCGCAGTAAAGAAATGCTTCCTAACGTTCAGTCTGAACCTCCCCTGGCGGACCTTTGAACTGTTCTCACATGTCCTATCACCGGATCCTAGGGAGAAGACCTCAGCTCATCCCTCTCCACTTCTCTTTCTCAGGAAGCTGTAGAGCAATGAGGTTGCCCCTCAGCCTCCTTTTCTCCAAACCAGACAAACCTAAACTCCTCAGCTGCTCCTCATAGGACATGCCTTCTAGCCCTTTCACCAGCTTTTTTGCCCTCCTCTGGATGCATTCAAGGACCTTCGCATCCTTCTTAAACTGTGTGGCCCAGAACTGCACACAGTGCTCAAGGTGAGGCTGCACCAACGCTGAATACAGCAGGATAATCACCTCTTTTGACCGGCTGGTGATGCTCTGATCTGCAGTCAGCTACAATTCAACCATAAATGTGCCTTATAAATTCATTTTAAGTGGTCTTTAAATGATTTGTGAGAAGGTAGGATGTTTAGAGCATTTTCAGTGCAAGAAGACTGTGATACTTGTTTCTTTCATTAAAAACAAGTATTTTCTTATCTTTGGGATAATATTTCAGTAGAATCAGGAGAGTATATTGGCTGTTTAAGAACACTCTGCCAGGTGTCTTGCATTATCCGTGTAAAACTGGGCAGATCTTTCCTTGAGGTGCAACTGTAATGCTCATTTTTTCATTCAACTGGAAGTGTAGTAGGCTAAAACGGTACATTGAAGGAAATAAATTTCTCTGATAGTCTTTAGATTTATCTATTTAGTCCTAACGTATTTTAGAAGGGTCTCTTTGTATTTGTTCCAGTTCATTTTATATAAGTCTCCGCTATAATTATTAGGAATAGGGAAAGTGTTGATTATAGGGATTTTTTTCAGATTTTATAAAGATTAATATTATTTCACATTTGAAAAGCTAATACAAACTTGGAATCGGGCAGACAAGAATGTAAATGTAAATAAGAGAGTGGCTTGGTACTTGAAGAGTATATATACAAAATCATATCTTTTCTGATTTATCAAGCATAACTGAGGCCCTCAGGGAAATTATGCTTGGCCAGTCATTCCGGTGAATATGCAGAAATACTGAGGAAAATAACTGAAACAACTGGTCTTGTGTTGGTAATGTTTTGGGTGGTTTCTTGGTTTTTTTTTTTTTTTTTAGTTTGTGCTGGTACAATCTATCAAGAATGACTAATTTCATACAGCAGCATGTATGAAAACAACTTTCCATTCGCTTTAGATACTGGATTACTTCTGTTCCTATCTTATATTTTCTGTAATCGTTTTTTCTTTTAGGAAATTGCTTTGGGTATTACCCATCAGATTGCAATTTGAAGGATAATTTTTGCTAAATGGGACGTTAAACGTGCTTCACCTTTAAGCGTGCTTCCCTCCTTTAAAGCTGTTTCCACATTCATGTTCCAAAATCTTTTATTCATCTTTAAGTCTTGAATGACCTTTGTCAGCTGTCACTGTCAACTGGGGATCACTGCTCTTGACAGTTGCTGTCAGTTCTGAAAAGATGTAATGCCCTATGCCAAATTCCACAGGGCTGGAAACCCCAACATCTCTGAACTGTGGAATACATCAAGGAATAAAAACAACCGCCCACATGCACAGTAAATACTATTTCTTCAGAAAATAACTTGCCCTACTTACTATCTAAAATAGTGACAAATATTTAATGTGCCGCAGGTTTAAAATAGATCAGAGTGACATTTGGATGACATAATAAAAGGAATGGTGAAAGGTCCGTATATTCTGGCTTGGTTAGAGATTCTGCGTAGTGCTGTTAAGCTCAAAAATATGGGGAGATTGTTGTTGGCTGCTGGAAGTAACTAATCAGCTTTTTGAGAGCGGAGTACATTTTCAATTAATCCATCTGGTTCTTAAAAGGACTGGTAAGCAACAGAAAGGTTCCTAATGCTTATAGTAAAATTATTGAAAGAATTCTAAGATCAGGATTCGTTTAAAGTTAAAAAGTTGTATTAGAAAAAGCCATCTGGATAAATAATTTATTCGTATCCCAAACCATAGTTCCTGAGTTCTGCAATCAAAAGCAGTGAATAAGACACAATGATGTCTTTGTAGTATTTACAAAGGCGTTTTTCACAAATTTGTAGGACATGTTGTATTATTATACTAATTGCTGTTAACTGGTGGTTTAGAACATGTACCTATTTGAAATGGTATTTGGCCAAGAAGCCTACAGTTCAGTAAATCATCAGAGAATCAAATTATTTGAGAATGCCCCTAAAATCTTCACCAGGTTGACAAAGTAAAGGACGAGTCTGATTCAGAATTACATAATCCTCAATTTTCTTTTTTAGTTTTTCAGCTAGAAATGGAAGAAAACATTATAAGCCAAGACCCTGCATTGGTTGATTAATGTGATCATAATTTTTAAAAACTTTGAAACATAAGAATATGTTGAGGAGGTTAGATCGGTACTTAAATGTAATGAAGGATTTGGGACCCAATGGCATAGCTTAATTGCTGGTCAGAAAACATCATCAGCCATATCAAACTGAGGATTATATATCTTAAATTTGTGTGCCTAAGTGTGTCTGTGTTTCTGTGTGCATGTGTACCTGCATGTCTACATACATATATAGAGAACTATACTCACATATGCTCCAGAGATTCATTTAATGTATGTATTCAGATATTTTTTTCCCCTGAATTAAGGTAGCTGGAATGAACCAGTACCTTTCACTGCTCTTAAATCCGGCAATTATGGATTTGGGATAGTTTTTCAAGGAAGCTGGAAGACAGAGGCAAAGCAGGAGGAACTCAGAGATTAATTCTTTTTTCGTCCTTTCTGTTCTGCATGACTCTCCTTGAGGAGTAGAATATGAGAGAGAATGGTGAGCCCTTAGCCCTTTTCCCTAGCACTCTAATTTTCTTCTTGGTCTTGAATCTGTAGGTTTACTGTGCAACCTTGGAGAATCAGGGATGCAAATTGTGACTGATAAAGTGATGAGTTTTCTTTATTCACTTAGTACATGCCTCTTTGTTTGTATGTTTGCATAAAAGTGAGGACTAACCTGAAAAAAACTCTTTTCCTGTTAAGAATCAGACAAAAGAGGGAAAGCAGTTCTTTCGGTAGCTTTTCAGGAATAAAATAGACCTAAGATTCAATCAGGGAAACTTTTGTTAAAAATCGATCTACTGTTCTATGAATGTTACCTCCTGGGAGCAACAGGGAGCTTAAAATTCATGACACTAGAGCTGAGATCTGGCAGCAGGTGGAACCGCTGAGACTGGTAATGAGACATGTGATACCAACAGCCCAGTACGCTGGGTGCTAGTCTTTGCTTTGTATTTTCATCTTCAACCATGTATTTTATACTCAAACTGTAATTATAATTTGTTAAATTTCATCTCTTTAACTGCAAAATATTTTTTTTATATGTATTTTACTTCTTTCACGAACTATTGTCTAATTATCAAACTGATTTCACCATGTTGTGTGTGGAGACAAAAGGGGCAGCCTTGTATCTGAGGAAAATGCTTTTAACCTTCCTTACAACTAACAGACAAAAAATTTCAGTTCCAAACCTCAAGAGACGTGCTTTTCACATGCATACACAGTAATTTATGGACTGGAAGGTTCATTCTGTTCAGAAAATCAGAAGCATTGTAAGCTATGTACAAAACAGAAAATAAGGAGAATTCTGTTTTACTTCAACGTGATTGTTACCTGGAAGAAATTAGCCTTAAAATCTGTGGATTGAGGAAAGAATCAACATTTCTTTTTCTGTTTCTTCCTCAGCATACTAAAAAGACAAAGAAATTATTCAGCTTTTAAGAATGAAACTCTTAGAATGAAGCCTGAAATTCAATTGAACTATAAGTGGGCATCTAAGGGGGAGTTTTCCATGGTTTTCTCTCTGTGTTTCTTTCAGGAAGTCCAAACCATCAGAGAAGTCAAATCTTAAGAGCTTCAATAGGCTGACATTACTGATTAATTAGAAGCTGCTTCCACAGCCCAAGAATACTAAAAGCTAGTCCCAAATGAACAATCTTCATGCTAAGAGTCTCATTCTGCCATAAATCCACAGGTCCATCTCTCAATGATGTCAGTGAAAGTTCTCGGCAGACTAGAGTAGTATCTCTCCTTAAGGAATTACATTATTTAGATCTCAAAGGACACCTAATAAAAGAAACATGTAGCAGTTGAAACAAATTAGTAATTTCACAAATGCTAAGTGCCTTTTACGCTGGTAAAATAGATGTAAAAGCAATATGGTATTGATTTTAAAGTAAAAAACCAGACAAGATTTTACAGAGAAACAATCTGAAGATATTTGAACAATGAACAATTGAACAATTAATATAATTAACAATTAGAGCATGAAAATTTAGTTGTGATCATGAAGCAGAGGAGGTTGCTAACAGTGCAAGATATCCCCAAAAGGAAAGACATAGGGCTTTTTTTTCCCCCCACAGATGTGCCTTTTACCATTATCACTTTTTTTAATATACCACAGACTATGTACCGCAACCACAGCTCTGTCTCCTTTTACCTTTTCCTGACATGCCTATTTATTAGGTTGCTGGCAATTTTCCAGCCACCTCCGGCAGTGATAGTTCATTAGCTGTGTATACAACAGGGCAGTCTATCAAGTTGTGAGATTAAACTGGTGAGGAGGAAATATTTCAGAATTTGGATCCAAATTACAAATACCTTTTTCTTTAAAGTTCAGTTTGGGATTGAGATTTAGACTTAATTTTATCTATCTGTAGTTCAAAGTTTAAAGGGAAATTACCATAAGTACATTCAAATGCCTCTTTTTCCATGTCTCTCTCTTTCATCAGCTGTCACAGAGAATTCTTCCTTGAACAGAACTACTTATCAATACTGGTCAGAAAAAAAAAGAAGAAAAGATTTTTTAAAACTTCTTTTCGGTATGTTTCCTCTGTTTCTCAATTAATTTTTAAACTAAAAATCTAAACAGACCTGTTAGAAAAGCTCTTTGGAATGAAAAATCCTTTTCAATCAATTTTAACATCTTTGAAATTTCCTGATTATTTTTAGACAACCCAGCTGTACTCCAGACTGCTTTGTTTCTCTCAAAAGAAAAATAAAAAATAAAAATTAAAAAAACCTGAAGTGTGTTTTGGGCCTTGTAACACTCTTAGAAAAAAGAGGAAAAGAACAGAAGCAGAAATGTACCAGGCTTAGAAGCAACAATGCTACTTATAGCATGATTACTGTGGGAACTATGGCGCTGGGAATTATTGTGTATTATTGGAAAACAGCTACAGTGTTTTGAAAGGCAAATACAGTGTTTTGGAAGGCAAATAAGAATCAAAACTTAAAGAGGGACAACTTCCGATCTTGATATTTTTATTATAGTGGTAGGGTGTCTATAATAGAAACAGACTTCTACTACTAGCTTAGAAGTAAAAAAATAAGTCAGCATTACCAAAAAAAAAAAAAGTATTTAGCATTATTTTATAAAAATTTCCAGGTGCCAAATAATGGAAAATGTGCAAGAAGTCACAGGACCCATTCTTGTGTAAAATTCTGAATTATGTATTGCTGTCACTAGCATTTAAACAGTTGCACATCCTTTTGAAATTAGCATCCTCTATTATTTTGATGAAATCCTTATTCCAGAAAAATATCACAGAGAATTAACATAATCCAAGCAGTTTTGTATCAATGGCAATATGAATGACTTGTTATTTCAATACCCAGTAAGTTAAGAAATGCCGTTTAGGGATGATGAAATTCCCAGAACTTTAGTAAGATTAAAGAGTGACTGATGTATAGTACCAAAGTTCTAGTCAGATGATACAAAAGGTTAATTTGTGAATCTGTGTTGGAAATAGAATGTGTGGGCACGTAGTCCTCTAGGGATTGCATAGTCTAGTTAATAGCCACTGGCCTTTAATTTGTATGATTTAAGTCAGAATATTGGGCTAAAATTTTGTAATGGAAAGGGAAATGCTTCCTGTATTGCATTTATTATATTTGTTCAGCCGTACTTACTATCCTTATCTCTGCAATCTTCTCATGTGTAAGAAATTAAGACAAACATAAAAACAAATGTTGGTTACAGCAACTGTTTTGACACCCTCACTCATGCACTGTAAATCTCTTCAAGGAAAAAGTCCCATTGAATGAAGGTATTATTTTGTAACTTGTAAAGTTTATTAGACAAATTCCTCATATCAGCTGCAAAATTTGGGGGTTTGTGGCTTAGAGTGAAAATGCAGAATGAAGGCTGATGCATTACAGGTTCTATGGTGAATGCCATGATATAAACCATGTGTAATTCCTGTGGCACTACCTGTCCGCTGCCTTAGTATAATTTGTGTCATTTTGAAATGACGAAAAATGCATACAGGCTCCCATGACTATGTATTTCATTACACTTTGGGATACCCTTTACCGATAAGAAACAGTGGGCACCGGAATTCAGGCAAGTGCAGACCGCAGACCCTATCCCAAATGCAAGTAACAGACAAACAGGTATGTTGTGCTGATTCTTTTAACCTGCACATCCCTCTGGATTTCCCACTGTCATAATATCTTTTGGGAAAGACGTGGAGGCTCACAGTGCCTTTCTGAACTAAGCAGCTGTGTTATGACATGTTTTCTGCACAATGAATAGCAATTTGCAGTCTACCGCCGAGTTCAATGTTGTTAGTGTGGTGAAGGTGACATCTGCAAAATGATTTGATAGTTTCTTGCAGTGACACTGAAACTGAGCTCTGATTCAGTAGCTGAACTGCCCTTGCTGTGTCTTTCTGTATTGCATTAGATTTGTGTTGCAGACAAAGCCTGAAGAAATTGTAGTATTTTGACAGTTACAAGTCTGTGGCAGATACAGATTAAAATAAATATACCCTCTTGACTAAGGCCTGCGCTGTTTTTCATATTTAGAGATTCTCTGCAGATGCTAGTTTATTGGCTATTTCATAATAGTGTTTATCATTAGATAAACTTAAGATATTTGAGATAGTGCAGTTAATGAAAATCATCAACTGCATTAAACACCATTATTTTTAAAATCAATCAGTAGTGAGGTTGTGTATTCAAAGTTCTCCTGGTCTGTTGTTTACTGTGATAAATCAGGAAAGGGTTAATAGCAAACCCTAGTCCTTGTCACTATTGCCAAGAACACTGGAAAGGTTACCTTTTGAGTTAAACATTTCAGATGACTCTCTTTTTCTATTGTTGAATGTACAACAGTTCTGCTGGTTAACCCAAGGCAACTGTCACTTATTTTTCTTCCAGTTCAGTTGATCAATGGCTGAGATGACTCATTTCACCCATCTTTAAAATTAGTTTAGATCTTTGAAAAAGACTTTTGAAACACCAGATCACAAAAAAGAGAAATACATTTTGGAATGTAGTATTGTATCTCAAATATTTTCCTGTTCTGAAATATAAAGAGAAGGGTCTAATGGTATAAATTTATTTATGCGTGGTCTTCTGCGTACTGCTGAAGAAATAGCAACACGTCATAAAACCAGAGCACCACATCTAATTCCCATGTCACTGTGGATGATAATGCCATTTCCTTATAGGGAAAGTATTTTTTTTTTCTACAACAACTATGCTATTTTTTTTAAGTGTATTTGGTATATCCTCCAGTTATTTTTTTTCAACTTCAACCTGCATATTTCAAGTAAGATAATAAAATATTTTAAGATCTTATTTAGTAACTGTGATAAAACAGAGATCCATCTAATTAACTTTTTCATCTGTCCTGTGGAGTTACTAAAATGCTGAAAATATTCTATAATTCTGTAAATTATATTATATAACATATCAATAAAAGATATCCCAACAGTTTCCTGCTGGTTGGTAGTAGCTAGGACTAGGTGCTTCAAAGGAAGCTGTAGATTGCTTCTGCAGGCAGATGAGGAATAATGTGACCCACATTAGGTCACATTGAATCTTCAATAGATTAAATCGACTAATAATTTAAACCTTAAAATGTGAAGCTTAATGTTTTTCTGCAATTTTGTTATCACATTCATGGATATTTACACAACTTCACAGTTTCATGTTGATTTTTATTAAATTCTTGACCTTTGCAACAATTAAAAAGATTTTTTCTAAATTCCCACCTTTATTTTCTATTGAATGCTCCCTCCTCGTTGTTTCATAAGAAACACACCCTAATTTTGCTTTCTCACAATTTATCCTGTACTGTTTTCTTGTATGCCTCCTTTGATCATTTTCATCAGTGTTCTCTCATGTCATCTCTTCTTACAATGTATTTTTTAAAATGGTGACTAGAAGGCATAGGCTAATATCAATAAGCCTTTACAATAGATCATGATAACTGATAATGATAAAGAGTATTGACCTTCTATAGCTTCATTTTAGCTTTTATTTATTTATTTATTTTACTGCAGCTGGACCTTGTGTGAATCTACAGTCATTACCCAACTTAATTTTTGAGGTGATAGGATCACTTTTCATCTGAATGTCAAGATGTTGAAATGTATGATTGACTCCATCTTCCAGTGGCTTCTATTAGGTAAATTCATATTTTTTATAGCTGGTAAAAACATACTGAGATTAACGTTACATACAAGTTAGAAGTTCTGTTCTTGAGTCACCTAACCTCTAAGTAAGAAGAAGTGATTTCTCCTGGAGAGCTGTGGTTCCATCTGGAAAATATGCAGACTTTCTGAAATCTATTAAAATGAGTAGGCATCAACCACTTTGTATTTTGTCTTTGCCACATATAAAATATTTAGAAGAAACAAAACAAAATAAAACTTGAGAATTACTCATTTTGGACATGCTATCATAGGCCAAATGCAGTAGAGTAGATAATCTACTCAAGCATACCATCTCTCACAGTGACAGATAATTCATGGGCACACTTTTTTGCAGACCAGACTGATAAAAATTGCTTTCAGCAGAAACTTCTTTCTAAATTACAGTAGCTAGGTTTCCACTGATGTAATAAAAGCATAATGATTTACGACTCCTCTGAAACTTGTCTTTTAAAAATTTAATGTTTTGTATTAACAATTAGAAGTTTTTTTAAATTGCTTCCACATATGCTTCTTTGTTGACGTAGAAGATATTGATATATAAGTTTAGTTTAGACATTATTGAAATAAAACTTTAGTTGCAAATGGCCATCATTCATCTGCAACTGTAGTGGATCATTTACAGAAAAAAAATGAGTGCCTTCACTTGGGGAATATCTGTGGCAATGTTGTCCTGTCTGTTTGTCCCATTCGTTTGTCCTATTTCATGTAGTCCCCATCTGAGACAGGAGATGAGGAGTAGCTTCTTGCAAATTGTTTATAAGCAGATGGCAGAGTGCTTATTGAGAGATTCAAGGTATGTGATCAGTTCAAGATAGCAAAAAAAGAGCAAATCCTTAGCAGTGTTTTAGCAAAATTTGACAGAACTACAAAGTAATGTCAATTTGTGTATGATTTGGGAATATTTTGTGAGCTCTAATCTAGCAAGCATAATCTAGAATATAGAGTAGTTTAATGGGATTTGTGAGATTTGAGTTCGTTATCTGGTTCAGCCACACACTGTATTCTGTTTAAAATGAACGCATTACTTTCCATCTCAGAGGGCTGGGAAATAGATAAAACTTGTAAGGACTCTAGAGTGCACAGATACTCTGCTGATATGCAATATAAATATCTAGTTTAGCATCTAACTCTGTGTTGTCTACGCAAAGGCATACTCTGAATTAAATGGGATTAGCAGTGTGCATAAAGTTAAGCATGTCCATAAATGTCTGCAAGGCTTTAGTTATTCAGTGCACTCATTATCTCAATGTGTTGTTTCATGGAATTGTTCCAAGTATCTCATCTAATCAGATCCTCCTGGAGGAACAACATATGCCCACAATAGCACGCACTATATATAGCTCCTTCCACCATTATGAAAGATCAATGGAATATTTTTATTGCCAGTGCATGTACGTATCTGTGAATTATCCTGTAGGAATTAAAATCCCTCAATGAGATCACAGTGTGAATTCTAATGGATATAAACCTGAGGTAGAAGAGTAATTTTTTAGATAAAAGCATGACAATAAAATGTAACGTATAAATAAATATATAGCAATGTATTATAAATCATACAAAATAGGTATAAGTATATAATTATGGACTGATATAATTCCATTTAAAAATGTGCTTGATACTATCTCTTGTATACAAATCACAAATATGATCCACAAATACAGGAAAACATTGTCATTATGCTGAATGAAAATCAGCCAGATGTTCTTCATTGAAGATGTTTACCCCAGTAGTAAAGCATGTTTGTTTCAGGTACATCTTAATGACCAACCTTTGGTATTTAAGCCTGAAGCACAGATGGCAAATAGCCCAAATAATTCTATTCTCAGTAATGCTGTTGTAAATCTGTTGAATTACTTTATATTAATGAAAGTAGAGTAGAATGTGACAAAAGGTTATGGCCTATTTCTGCTGCCTTTGTTGGTTTCATCTACAAAGGCAATCACAGGAATCAATGAAAGTATGTATGAAGTATTACTTGAAATGTGTGAACGCAGCAGAATCTGACTCTTTAGAGCTTGAAAGTATTCAATATTTCTCATTTACCCACCCTTTTTGAATTGTTTTCAAACAACAGAACTAAGAAAAAGTCAATCTCGCCATAGAGCTGGCTATAAAATGCCAATATTAATATTACTAAACATCATTACCTGCGGAATGAATTAAACATGAAGCAGTTGAAAATGAGTTGACTAGCATTCCGAATCCTTTAATGAAAGTCTTTGTTTTATAGATATACAATTCCCTCCTGGTCTTGTCACTCAATGTATTTTCATACCAGCTGAAAAAATTGTCCTGTGACAACAAACATTAAACATTTTTTTTTCACTGTGATCATATGTCACTTTTAAATGATATCAGACAAAGTTCAGAATAGGAAGATGGAAGACTTCAAATACAGTTAAGACTTTCAAGCAATGGAGAATCAATAAATGCAATTTCAAATGAATTTAACATGTCTGAAATGCCAGATGCAATATTAGTGACAGCTGTGGGGAGCTAACATAGTTTATGTTGATCTTCAATTTGAACAACTTTTTTATTTAAATAATACATGCATGGTCTACATACATGCATACACATACACTCTCTTGAAAGGACACTGATCATATAATGTAGTCAATGTTTTTATTTTAATTGCCATTCATGAAAACCTCAGGTTTCAGCTGAAAATCATATTTGGCTCTAGATAATCTCAGATTTTCAAGGTAAACTTAACATAGATATTCAAAAGTGTTTTATTTGGGAAAAAAGACCACTTAAAATATACCTTTAATTTACTTTTTCTACCCCCTATATGTTCATTTGAACAGCTCCCTGCTTGCAAACACAGCACTAAAAAGGCTTGAAGTTGCAGATGAGTTACAGGGAGCAGGATTATAAAAAATGACCGGACGGTATGGTTTCTTTGTCTCAAATACAACTGTGTTTCTTCTCTGCACGCATTCTTAGAGCGGTTGGGAAAGTTTGGCATTTCTTTGTTGCCTGGATTTGCTAAGGTACAGAAGTTTTCCAACTGTATAGCTGGAAGAGAACAAAACAGTGAGCAAGATCAAAGCTTCAGCATTACCCAGATCAATGTTCTCTTTTACTGCTCCAAAATCCAATTCAGTATCAATGAAAACAGAATTGGCTGCCATGAAAATAATATTCAACTTCTTCCATTTATTTCTTATGCTTTGCTTTACTTTTCTATTTCTGTAGGGATGCACATGAGACTGGAAAAATGTTAAAAATGTTGAGTATCACCATTTAATCTGCAATCCCAATCAATAACATTTCTATTGGGCGTTTCATGCCCACAAAAAAATGGAGTATTGAACCTATAAATGGAAATGATGCCAGTGACAAATAGAAGAAGAGCGTCCTCGTGTTGGATCTAAGTCACGGTACAGATATAGTAAAAAAAATAACACTGTGTTCTGGGTGTCCAGTGAAACCCGATGTAATAGTTCTGGTTTTCACACTTCCAGGCATGTTACTTTCTCAGTAACTTTACTTAGAATATAAGCCTGCTAATTTCATTGCAAGTATTACTGGGGGCATATACATCAGCTGCTGGAGTTTGAAGCTCAGCTTTGAATAACACAATTTATTCTGCAAATACAAAATATTTTTAAGTATTCCTTCAAAGCAGCTGAAGTTATCATTATTTCCTTCCCAAAGTCTATAACTTTCTGTCTTCCTTGTGTCCTCTAAGTGTCAAGAAATAAGAGGGGTAAAAAATGCTTTGTTCTTTGTCCTTATTACAAAACACTGTCATGTGAAATTCTTCTGGAACATCAGGATAAAGGTTGGTTGTTTACATAACTTCTGATCCCCTTGGTAAAGCAGGTGAATGCGACAAAAGAAATGGGTATTTTTTTGCCCTGTGTTCTTGGTCTCATCTACAAGCGCAGGGCCGTTTCATGTAAAAAAAGGAAAACATCTGTCAGCAGTACCGCCTTCCCGTCTCAGGTGTAGTAGGACTTCTGCATGTCTATATGCATATTACAAAATTTAATTTATTGCTCTGTTTCTCATATCTTTGTTTTGGTTTATAACAGTAGATACGCAAAATATCGCATTGAACATTAGTTAAATTGGAAAGAGGAGAGGTAGAATAACAGCCATGAATTAATAAAACTTTAATTGGATTTATGCATCAAACTGGTAGGTCAAACATATATACACGTCTCTGGATTACAGGTTAAAAGCAATATCAATATGCAAGTGACAAGGATATATTTACCAGATTCATGTTGTTCCTGTAGATCTGGAATGCAGGGACTGTGGGTTCCCCTTTGCCGTCTGTATACAAGCAGATAAGAAGGACAGGCACAGTGATGAAAAAGCACATATATGAGCACACCGGCACCATGATTCGACCTGAATATGATCAAGTGATTAAAAGCACATTAACTTCTGTTGCAACAGAACGCAAAGGCAGTCGTGTTTCAGATGGAGGCCAAACCTTGATTAAGCTCCATTGCTCTTTTTTAAGAGCAATGGTGCATCTGAAACACAACTGCATTTGCGTTCTGTTGCAACAGAAGTTAATATGTCTGTTACTGATCATATTGAACACTGGTAAAGACCTGTGGCCAAGAGATGTGTGTTGAAAACCATTACACAATGATACGAATGGAATTTTCATGGCTTCACTCCTGTACAAGGAATTTGTGGAGACCCGCGATGCCTGGACTACTGTGCTGATTTTGGGAGACAAAAATTTTGCTTGGGCTATCTATGCAGTTACGTTTTACGAGTAAGAACGCCTGCACTTACAGAAATGCTGAATGATACTGGTATAATGAGAGTTGCTCTTACCCAGAAGTGCATGAGCAGGTGCCTGAGCTTACCCAATCGTATAAGGAGAAATTTAGGTCAAACTGAAGTCTTTCTATCTGTCTACACTTTCTTCCTAATGCTTTTCTCTGTGCATGTCATCACCATGGCAGCAGTGCTTCTTCAAACTATTGAGATATTTCTTAGTGGCATGAATTTCTCCTCAGCCTTTTCAATCTTTTCAATAAGTGTCAGCAGAGAGAGTTTTGATATATACTTGAGAATTCCACTGGTTATTATTAGAACCATCATGGAGCATTTGACAATTTTTATTGCTACAGAAGTAATACATATATATATATATACACACACACACACACTCAACTATTTGAAAACCCCACTGCAGAAAATCTCTTTTATTGAAATGGTAAGTGAACTTATTTAATCAATTTTACTTCTTTTCATGAACCATGTGGGTTTTGCTGCCTAAATAGTCACTCCATTTTGTAGAAACTTAAAAAGGAAACTCTACCGGAACAGTCATGAAGCAAACTTCAAAGGAAAAAGTGTGACCTGGAATGTAGCAGATTTATACATGAAAGTAGTTGCTCAGTTGCCAATTGAGTTAAAAATCCGGAAGGACATTTAACAGGCCCATTGGTATAATTCTGATTTCTGCAGGGAGCCAATACAGAGAGTTGAACAACATGAAGGTGATTTTTCTGCCAGTGGGTTGTTAGGATTTTATTTTATTCTATGGAGTCGTTCACTTCAGTTTTTTTCAACCTAAACATCGTTAATAGATAAACTCATATTTAAATTACAAGTAGCTGTGAACATGTTTTGTTGCCGTCACTGAGCTCCATATTAAAACTTCACTGTACATGATCTCAGCATTTTTATATCCTATAAGAATGTTCATAGCATCTTTCAAGAAATAATTTTTCTACCTGTGGGCTATTGATGAAAGCTACAGGATTGCAAATGTATTGCAAATGGCAAAATTTATGCACTAACTTGTCAAGGAGGAAGAATTCCTCTGAGGTAGTTCATTGAACATTGGTGAATTTGGAGTTTGATTTCAGTTATATGTAATATGTTGTAATGGAAAATCATTCTGATTGTTCTTTTCCTTCCAACCCTCCTGGGCACAGTAGGGCACATATACAAATTTTTCTATAATTCCTTCAGGCCGTATGATCTTGGAAAGAACATATCTGCTAAATAGAGGTGCTCCAATCTCTAGCTAAATGAACATTTTACTTGACTGAAGTAATGCTCGCTGACAGTGATGATATTAAATGTGGGAGCATAATCTTTTCCGTGGCGCATAGTTTGTCTGGTGTCTTCTGGAAAACCAGAGACAAACCACAGTTAGCTTGTTGCTCTAATGCTTATAAAAATCTTTTAGGTACTTGGTTAGTGTGTGTTCTCACACTCATCGGGGTTACAGCAACTGCCAGATTTAGAATCAGGACAGAATTTTCTTCAGGCAGGGAAAAAGCTGGGGTTTGTTTGTTTGTTTTAGCTTGTCTGCTTTCATCTTAGCACAGTTCCTCTATGCGTTTTAACCAAAAACACTTCTTACTGGGGGAGCCTCTGCAAAATAGAGACACTCTTATTTCTCTCAATCTCTTCTTAGGGTGTACAGTAATTTGTAAAGTTTGGAATCTTTAGAAGAAGCTATTTTACATTTGATATGGGTTATTGAGGGCATTATAAGGGAGGTAAAAGGGACTAGATTTCCTATGAAATTCTATTTCCTTCTGTTGCCTGTGGCTGGTTTTATTATATGTAGACTTTTTGGAGATCTAAATTAAAAATTAAATAAGATTTAGGGCTTGGTCTACAGGTGTAATTGGCAAATGACCACTTACTTCATGTAAGCATTTATATGATGTGAATAGTGTATTACCACTGTGTGACTCATTTCAAATACAGTTTTCATAATAGGCAAAAATGTGATTTTAATACCTTTTGTTTTACCAAACCAACTCACTATACAGAAAACAAAAAATGTAACTTTTCAACAAAACCTATTAAAACCCTTTATGCTTTATGGCATCTGACCTGTATCTGAGCCCATTCTTCACCATATTTCAAAAATCTGGTAAAAGAGAAAGAAAGCCAATGCAAAATATGTAGCCAGGTGTGTGAATTTGAATGTCTTTCGTGGTTTACTGAAAATGAGTAATTAAAAATTCATAACTGTATTAAAACAACAATAAATCATGCATGCCTATTCATAGGTAGGCTTTGTGCGGGCAGTGGTATTGAGTAGATTTTCAGCCCATGTAAACTGATATAGCTCCCCAGACAGTGGAGCAAGTTTTTAATGGTATTTAAGGATGCGTTCAATTGGCTGGAATGGGATTACAGAGACAAGTAATGTCTGCCTGTGTAAAATAAGTTTGCTGAAGCAAGCTATCAAGTTATGAAAGTGTGAGAATTTGCAAGAAAATAATAGATGGTACATCTGTTGGCAGTCTTAATAGAGGAGTCAAGGACTGAATGAGCCCTGGAGATTTAGAGATCTCAAAGGACTCGCTCTGGGGACTGGTGGTAAGGGTAAAACTCAGAGTAAATTAACAGACTGCTCAAGACAAAGAGGTAAAGTTCTTCTTTATCAAGATAATGGAGAAATTTTCACTTTTACAGGTCATGCAGATGCTCAGAGGCTAAAAGGTGACTGGGGGAGGCTGGTGGTAACTTTCAAGATAAGCAAAGAGAGGAGCTGACATAAACGTGAAGATTAACAGGTGGAATAGAATGCATTATATCCATATTGGGTACAAATTGCTGTAGACCTGTTGTAGCTCTCCCAAAGAACTGGGTCAGAGAATTCCCAAGTTACATAAAATGATTAATTCTGAGTGATGGGTTCTAAAGCATGGTAAACTAATAGTGGTAGGTTGAGATTTTTTTAAAAAACATCACCGTCTGTGTTCTGACAACAACCTGTTATGGCATGTCATGTCAAATTTCCAAAATGTAAGGTGTTTAATTTAGCAGAGAGTGTTACACCAGTTTGCCACTGCTTCGTTGAAATACTCTATGGACCAAATTTTTTTTCAAATAGAGCTACACAAATATTAATGATAATTTTTCACAGTCTGTATAATTGTTAATCTATAACCCATATGAGATCTGTTGTATCTACTCACTACTGTCCTGCTGGGAAGTCCCAGGAAGCATGCATACAGATTAATCAGGGGAACACTATTCCATTGATGCATTCTAACTACTCCATTGATACATTCTAACTATTCCTATCATTTTAGTGTTACTTCTACATCATCAGAACTTCTGCCCACAGTACAAGATGAGCTATGACTTACATCTGAGAGCTGAGTTTTAAGTTCTCCTTGAGTAACATCATGACAGCGTCAGCTTTCTGCCTGGAACAGTGTAGTTTGTACCTATAAACAGAATTTCCTGATTGTAGGGGTTCACTGAACCTATCATAAATTACTGTCTGTGAATATGATTGTCAGTTGATACAACCAATCTTCTAACAATCTGGAGCTTAAGACTTAGTTCGCGTACTGTGGTGTGTTTGGCTTCAATGAACAATACAGAGAGATGTTAGTCTTCCAGGCTACTACAAGGTGGTCTCGCTAGTCTTCTATTAGGATGCTGTTTCTTGGTGAAAATTTAAAAGTTCAGTGTGTCCTGTGTGATTGGTTTTTCATACAAATGCAACTTTGCATCATAGGTTATAACAGTGCAGCTGAATGTATTACATTACATCCAGTAGACAGCGTGCCGATTATCTAATTCATAGTAACAAGTACTGCATTTTTATAGACCTGTAGGCAATTGCTAGTATTGTATTTATAGGCCATCTATACCTGCAGTTACAGCACAGACCCCTAGCCTGAATGTCTTTCCTGATATTTTTTCCTGCAAAATTAGGATCCGATTTGACTTGTCTAACACTGTTTCTTCTGACAAGTAGTAGGAACTCTCTGCGAGAGAACTGGGTTTTCTTGTCACAGTCTGTTCAGGAGCTGCGTTTGTGAAAACAGCAGTCTTTAGCTATCATATTTGCACTGAACTAAATTAATTCACATCAGTATTTCACATGATGGTATGCTGTACTTTTACTACTCAAGCATATGCCTTGAATAAATTTTAATTTTAATTTCACTTTTCCTATACCGGTGGGATGACTCTACTTCACAATGTTTTCTTCCGCTTTAGGATCCTACCCTCACTGCTCTCCACCCGCTGTTAAGAACAGGGTAAAATAACAAAGACACACTGATCTTCAAATAGCTATGATGACTTTTATGATACCCCAAATACGGATGCACACTACTGCTCTGCTGGGTTTCAGTTATTTCAGAAGGAAAAGGCTCCAATGCTTTATATATAATGGGCTATATCCATTATATATATGGCTATTAACCCATATCCATGGGTTAATCCAATAGTAGCTCTCCAACTTCTAAGTTGTTACATCACCTTCATTACCATTGGTGCAGAAACACAGTGAGAAGCATGGCAGAGGGAATGAGACTCATTTCTTTTGGGAGGAATGTGAAGGTGATTTTATCTAAGCTGTAACAACCAGAGTGGAACCAGTTGATGGCACCAGCATGTTTGACCACTGCTGCTAATTTAAACTACAAGTGGAGAGGGTTTACAGAGCATAATATCATTTTGTGATGCTTTTCAGACTCTATATATTACACAATTGTTTTAAGCAATTAGGAACTTTTAAATCAAGTTAAAATTTAATGAAAAAAGGAGCTAATATTGTGCATTCTCAGCGTGGGGAGCTTAGTGAAAAGATTCTTGAAATTTCAATGGAGGCATCTATTCTTTCTATCACCAGAAGAGTTAGTGAAAAACTGAATTTCATCAAAATTTCAGAGGGTCTCTTGTCGGTAATGGAGGTAGGAAGACAAAATGCTAAGATCTTGGGGAGATAAAATACTCTTAAGTTCTTTTGTAGTGACTTGTTGAGATGCACACTTTGTGCTTCTCAGAGGTGTATTCCTTTGGAACTCTATGTAATGTTCTCACTCTACTGTACTCCACACTTTGCTTATTAATCTTGTGTAGAAAAAATATAATTTGGTGTTTTATTAATGCTTTTTTTCCTGTGTGTGCAGAGCTTCCTACACACTAATTTGTCTCTAAACATGATTATAGTAAAGGCAATACCTGATCCTTGCTGAATTTTGACCCTTTCCTACCTGTCTTAATAACCTTGCAGTTATTACAAGGCACTGATAAGCTTTTTTGTGAGGTATGAGTGTTCAGCCTGTATTGTGGATATTTGTGAAAGTAATGTTCATTGGATTGTTGTCCACGATTCATGGAAAATTGGATTAATGATGCAACTGCTCAATTTCAATCCTCTTTCTAAAATACACCTCAACTAGTGCAAAGAATAAAAGTCCTCAAACGTGGTTTCCGCTTGCTGTGTTTGTCTCTTTAGAGAGAGTTTCAATAAGCAGCTAAGCTTTACAGTTAGCCCTAAATGTCCAGCTTTTAATAAGTTAATATAGGGAATGAATTCTAGTATCTTTGAGAGTGTAGAAAATTAATTAGTTCAGCGAATCAGACTAATTTCAAGTGCCTAGTTAAACATGTAGGGAAAGAGAACTAAGATACACAGAAGATAAATTACAGAAGGTTTAATAGAAGCTTTGGAGGGCAGAGGAAGATTACAGTCTCTGCCGTGCAGGTGCAGTATACAGCACAGGTGAAAGCACTGATAATCAAATCATCTGTGCTTTGGAGATGCAGGAAACAGTGGTTGCATTTGCTTTGCCAAAATGGAGAAAAAGGTGTCTGATCCTACTGCTGTATAGGAGTAAAAATGCAACCACTAGACGATTATTTCTGCCACTTATTTCATTTGATTTACTTGGGCTTATCAGTATAATTTCAATGTTCCTGGCATGTGCTTCAGTGTACAAGCTATTAAGGGTCCAGCCTTGGAAGGGCAATTCAGTTATAAAGCCTCATACACATTCAAAATATGAAAAAATAGGAGTAGAAATAGACCTATTATTCAATCAGGGATATTGTCATTTTCTGATCTCTTCTACAATTACTATCCTATTTATTGCCTTCATTAATTAAACATAATTCATGATGGTTATGAAAGGCTGTGACTGGCCCCCTAGCAAGGCTTGAAATGGGGGGAAATATTAGCTGTCAGTAAAAAAGGTAATTCAATGAAGATGTAAAGATAAAAAAAAGAAATAGAAGAAGAACAAAGAATGCCCTTTCATGAAGTTTAATGTAGTTAAATAGTACAGAAACCTTTGGCAGAAAATTGCATCTTGCCAAAAAAAAAAAAAAGAAAAGATGTTCAGTGCTTCATTATGTAAAAAAAAAAAAGTACTGACAGTATTATTACTACAACATTGCTACTATGGGTTTTTCCTCCATTCATAGATATTGGACTTCAAAGTCTTTTTTTATGATACAGATTTTGATGTTATGAGTAAAGATTAATGTATTTTCCTTATGACTTATTCCTTCACTTGGAGGAGGAACAGTAGAACGTGGGACTATTATGTTCTAGATATTTTAGATGCTCAATCTGTAGTAATGGTTTCCTCTTCTATCACTTTCTGTCTTGACATTTACTTGGAGTTGGATCTTATTACTGAAAAAAAGAATACGAGTAAGGTAGTTATTCTACTACATTTACTGTACTGGCTGAGGTCTTTTGGTCTTTCATCAGTTCTGTTGACCTCAGTTCCCTCAGCTGGGAACACGTACTGGGTACTATTCAGTCAAACTAGTTCATTTTTCTCCTCCCCATATTTCTTTTCCTGTGAGTGATATATGAAATTGTAAGCGGCTGGTACACAACGTGCTTGGAATATCGCCTATGAGGTTGCCATATTTTTTTCAGTATTTAGTTTTGCTATACGTTTCAATCTTACTTTGTGTGTTGTTTCTTCTCTAGGATCAGCACCGTCCTTGCTTTTCTACAGCTCACGATGCTATGTTGTTCTTATTTCTGAGTGATGCCTGAAGCACTATTATAATATTAATTTAGCTATGTTTAGTTGGAATAAGCATAATTAAGAACATAATTATATTAATAAATTGTTTTCTTACATAACTGAATTAATTATATTAATAAACTGATAATTCTATTAAGAATAATTTCATGAAGAAACAGCTGTATATTTCTGTGAATGAAGTAATAGAAAATGGTAATGGAACAACAGCGATAGGAACAATACCTACGCTGTCCAAGTAATAGCCCACCTTTAAGGATTCTCCATATATCTCAGTGTTTTCCTTCAGTCAGGGTATATTAATGAACTCTCTACAGTTACAGGCTTAATTCTGCTTAAAATCTTCATGTAATCTTGTAACTTAGCTTGAATCCAATCTTGATTGACTTAATGTTATGTAGAAAGGTAAACTTACACTGGACTACAACAAATACTAACGATTGCACCAGTTCAGTGATATTAGCCTAAATTTGCCCTATTGTTGCAACCTTTTGCACTATTATTCTAACCCTTCTTATTAGGCAGGGCATGAAAACTGTTGAAGATATCCTCAGGCCTTGAAAGGACTGAAGGATAAGTTTCTAATATTGGATATTAAATCCAGCTAAATCTTTTCAAGATAAATACAGAAATCCATTTCATGGAAAATGTAATACATTTTGTTGAACCTTATGCTACTTTTCTTTACAAAAAGCAAAACCCAAAGTAGATAAAAGCCCCTACTGCCAAATCTTATTTTTATACATCTTCTGACTACTGTAGTTTTGTTTTTCTTTAAGAGAAAATTGATAGCTTGTACAATGAATATTTCCACTCTTTGGCATCTTTTTTTCCTTGGAAGTAAATATTCTAGATCTGGCCTGAGTACACTTGGATTTGCTGAAGCTGAGGAATTGTAAATGACTTAAAGAGGAAGAGTGAAAAATCTGTAAATGTTTATTACTTTCCTAGTAATTACTGTTGTATTTTATTTTTTTTAGCCTAATCTGTGTTCTCTTAGTCATGGGTTTTAGTCACCCCAACAAGAATGACTAATGTAAGTAGAAAATAATGAAGCATCTTCAAAGAGAAGAGAAATGCATTAATCATGAAAATGACAAAGGGGGGGAAATTAAGGTGAACAAGACATAGCTTTAAAATCCCTACAGATGATACAGTGATTCCTGAGGACAGCTTCCCAGGACGAACCAACTAAGCGTGTGACGGACCACAGGCATTTGTTGTAATATTGTAGCCAAAGGGGTTTTTTTTTGGAGTGAGAAGGAAGTTGTTTTGTTTTACCTAGGATATTTTTAGACCACTACCTTGAAAATGTATGTATGACTTACAGGTACATCAAATAGAATTTAAGCTGTTCAGTGCCATGAGGATGTATTCACCTGTATAGCCATTTAAAGGCTTAGGGACAAACATTGTAAGCTCCTTGGTAAAGGTACCAGGTAATCCAAACTTTTATAACGGCAAGGTAGTTACCTTAACACATTATATAAGCAAGGGATTTGTCTCCAGGATTTTTTAGATGATGCTGCAACAGAAACTGTAGGTTTTATGTTTCAAAATAATTAATGATAATTAAAAAGATTACATCTTTTTGTTTCATTTCTTGATTAAAAAAAAAAATAAAATAGAAAACCCACCAAAACCAAAACCCATGAGTAAGGTTTTAGCAGATGACGCTAACTCTTAACCAGAAAATAAATTGCACTGTTCTTTTTTTTTCAAACAGAAATACACACCTGTGGGATGCACCCATAGCATTTAGGTGCATAGGAAGTTCTAGAAACTGCAAAGAGAGTGGCAAGAGAGTGCTGCCATCATACTTCTATTTGGCGCTGAAGCAAATACCATGTCACCTCTCATTGCAAAATGGAGCTTTCCGTAATCTCAAAGTGGCTAAACAGTCCCAGCTCTCTTAACCTTTCCTCAGGAGAGAGTCTCCAGTCCCTTAATCACCTTTGTGGCCCTTTGGGCTTTCTCTAGTAGCTCCAAATCTCTTGTGCTGGGGACCCCAAAATTGGACACAGCAGTCCACTGGCCTCACCAGTGCTGAGGAGAGGGGATGGATCCTCTACTTCCACCTTCTGGCAACAGTCTTCCTAATGTGGCCCAGGATACTGTTCACCTGCTTCGCTGCAAGGGCACATTGCTGGCTCATGTTCAACTTGGTGTCCAGCAGGACCCCCACGTCCTTTTCTGCAAAGCTGCTTTCTGCCTGGTCAGCCCCAGCGTGTACCAGTGCCTGGCGTTATTCCTGCCCAGGCGCAGGACTTCGCACTTCTCTTTGTTGACCCGCGTGATGTTCCTGTCAGGCCATTCCTCCAGTTTATTGAGGTTCTGCTAGAGGGCAGCATGACCTTCTGGCATATCAGCCACCTCACCCAGTTTTGTTTCATCATGAAACCCGCTGAGGGTGTGCTCTGCCCCACCATCCAGATCATTAATGAAGATCTTGAACAGGACAGGACCCAGTATTGACCCCTGAGGTACACTGCTAGTTACTGGCCTCCAACGAGACTTAGTCCCGCTGATCGCCATTCTCTGGGCCTGGCTTTTCAGCCAGTTTTCAAGCCACCTCACTGCTCATCCAGCATTATGCCTGATTGAAGAGTTCATAGTGAGCACAGCTATCAGCATTGAAAGAATAACTTGTTTCCTTCTAAGGATTATGTACATAAGTACATGGAAACGCAATACAGAATCACCGTAGCCCACTGTATTTAGCTTATTGTATCACAGCTGATTCAGTTTAAAAACTTTAAAACTTCAGGTAAAAAAACTCCACATTCCCTCCATCTTTTACATACTGATATTTTACATTTTCAGTCCTCCTGAATAGTGGAGATGTGTCACTTGGAATGGTAAAGAATGCTATTTAAAGGTGGTTGTTTCAGCATACTGTGGAGTGAGGAAGAGGGTACTTTTTCTATAACAGCAGCAAGTAGATGGGACAAGGTCAGGTTTAAAAGCTCCCAAAGGCATTGATGAAACACAGATTAAAAGCAACACTGTCAGTACTTCCTTTTCTCTTATCTCCTTCAAATTTCTGATTAGGAATACTTTCTGAAATGACATGTAACAGTTTGCTTCTCTAACAGCTCCCTGTATCTTCCTGCAAGCAGAACTAACACAGAGAGAAGAGTGCTCTCTACTGAATGTCAAGTACTATCTGAAATAGGTAATTCCTTTGAGATCATCCATGTTAATATGACTCAGTGCAACCCCACTGAACCATCCTGTGATAACTACATGCAGAAATCAAGCATGGGAATTTCAATGTCTTTCTAAGAACTAGCTTAAAAATTAGTTTTTAAGGTGGATTGTTTTGGTTTTTTTTTTCTTTTCTTTTATTTGCAGTTAAGACCTCAGCTGTGTTCTTTGTACTGTTAGAGGTTCCTAAATATTTTTATAAGATTATGAACTCTATAAACTCATTATAAACTCTTCACAGAGAGAAGTAGAAACTGAAGTCTGTTATTGTAAATTATAGGCCAGTTCCATAGTTGCAAAAGCTTTTTAACCTCTCCTGTCCACTCAATAATATGAAATTAAAATAGAGTTAACACAGAGTGTTCTCCCCACAAGTTTTTCCTCATAATAAGGCCTCAACACCTGCAATATCCTGTCATTTGTAAGTTGATTACATACAAGAGCATTGTGCATAAGCCAGAGGTGGCTTCTCTGTGCAGATGCGTGCTCTAAAGTTTGAGAGGCATTACATTGGCAAAGTGCTTTTGTGTTTTCCTATTGTGTTTTTTTCTTCTTCTCTTACTCTTGATCATTTTGCAGCATTTGCTTCTTTTTGAGGCTCAAATTTGTAATTTAAATATAGTCCTTAGTGTTAAGAAAGCTCTGTACAATCTATTGATTATTCCCAGCTTGTTTGTGAAGTAGTCGGGTATGTTTTTACTACAATTTGCTATGGAAAATATGTTCAACTTCTGCCTTCCTCTGGCACTGTTAGGCATAGCAGGCAAAAAAGAGCTTGAACTCAAACTGCAGTATAGTGGTACTGTATCTTCACCCTGCATTTTTGTAAGTCGCCGACTGGATATGGGCATAACTTCAGTAATTCTGTTTAGGAAAAAGCAACGTGAGAATATCTTTTCAACTTGAAAAAACAAAGGTGGCCCTTCTAGGCAATTGGTACACAGTTCTGGGAACACAGTAGGCTTTGTCTGACAGCTCTTTCTCATTAGAAGACTCCCACTGTGATTTCCTAGACTATCTACAAAAGATAAAGTTTGCAATGTGAGACCTTAAAATTGTTAATCTTTCTATTCCGGCATTTAATTTTCACTCTCAGTTTTCATTTTCCAAACAAGATTTGAGCTATTTTCTCATTTCAATGTAAAGGTATGTTATAGCAGTGAGTTTCATCCTTTGCTTTTGAAGGGAAAGGCAACCAATTATCACTTACCTACTTTTTGACAATTTGGTTGTTGATTACTAAGAGCCCTAACCTCCAGTTCACACTGTCTGTGTTCTGGGGAAGACTCCCAATAGCCAAAATGATAGCATTTCTATATTTAGATGAAAACAATGTGGTCCTACTTTAATTTTTAGATATAATTCTTAATTAATGTTTACATACCTTTTTTTTTTCCCCATTTACATTTTGTGTGGTATACAAATATGAAATAAAAACAAAAAGGAGAAAACACTGGACAGATGACTCAAATAAGGAAGAATTACAAACATCATTAGGAACCTTTGTGCCATAAGTTAAATAGCAACCTGATGAGCCTGGAAAAATCCTCTATGCTATATCTGTGCCTCCTTCATTCCTCTCTTCCAACAGCCTGTTCTTTTCAGAGATATAAAATTGCATGGTAGAACGTGTAGATAAGGAGGAATTTTCATGATTATGTGAAGGATTGGGCTGTGGTTTTGGATATCTGGTGTCAAATGTTCAGTGGACTGTTGTTCTGCCCTAGTGTGACATCTGCCTTCTTTCTTTGTGCAGGAGTGAATATACTTACATGGCATGTTAAGCTGGGGAGCAAGCAGGGTTCAAACTCTTTAGTTTTCAGTTTGTACCGTTTAAAAGACAGATATTTGAAGAATGGACTCAGAGACCTTAATCACAGTTTTACCGTTGGCAGACTTGCTAAGACCAAAGATAGCCACTGCCTAGTAGGAGCTGCGGGACGTGAGACACTATGAAGTAATAGCCACTCTCTTGGACCCAGGTATGAGCTCCAGAACGTCATGAGAGGTTATCAGAGTCATGGCTGCCGTTCAGCTTCAGCTCATGAACTCAACAGTATCTTTCTTCATCTGAAAGTTGGTCCTGCATCTGAGAGGAGATCCAGGAGACTAGATGGTGGTTTGATGCCATTGCCAGGAAAAAGTTTATATTCCCACCCCATTTTACCTCAAACATAAGCTGGTATTGAACAGTGTGCAGAACGTAGAGTCGGGAGATGCGTTAGGAAGCAGGCCAAATGGTTGCATGAATAGGAACAAAAATAAGGTTTCCATGCATGAGGCCTTACTTGGGCTGTGGGGCCGAGACTGCTGATATTCTAGTGTCATCTGTGAGAGACAGATGAAGGGACAGCATTGTGCTTCCTGGAGGGGCCCGCAGCCTGGACGGCAAAGGTTTGCAGACTAGTTTTCTTTCGGAAAACTTTAAACCATATGTGTACCGAGAGGTTCAGGTTCCTCCCCTCTCCCTCTAATCTGCATATGTTGGAGCTGTTGAGGAGTCTCCTCAACGCTGCTCCATTGTGTCTGTCCACTTTTATTGACCCGCGGTATCTACAAACGTAGTCAGAGTTGAACAATCCCAGCTCCATTCTGATCCACAGACAGGGTGTCTCTGGCAGTTTATCGCATTGCCTTTGTATGCTTTGTTTCACTGCAACTACTAAACAAAAGCCAGTGTCCTAATAATTCTGGCTTTCACAGAATATAAGCAGCTTTGTTTTTACCACGTTTTTCAGCTACAGTCAGAAACATAAAAAGGAAATACATGGTTACTATTCAGTCAATACCTAGGTGCTTTGTGTGACTTAAAAGTGAAAAGGATTTTGCTTCTTTTATCTCATTTGTTACCAGCCTGATTTAAATGCTTTCATATCCATGGAAATGCAAGAGAAATTAAATCAGCTGGAGCTTACGGTCCCAAGTGCCCAAGATAAGCCAGTAGCATAGCCAGAAGAGAATTTCAAAACATTTTTCACATTTCTTCTAGTAGCATGACTTTATGGAATGTCAGTACAAAATGGTAAGCAATGAGAAAAATGAAGCATTTTTATTCACTCATTCACATAAAGAGCAACCGATATTGGGAAATAACTGTTGCATTATTTACTCTAATACATGGCAAGATCAGGAAAAGCTAACCAGGGTCAGTATATCCAGTCAGACAGAACTAAATCCCCCAGTTTGAACTGTTTCTCTTGTGTTTTCATCTTCTCTTCCTGTGAGGCAGTGAGCGACCTCACTTAAAGCTTAATCTTTTTATGAGAAACAGTAATACTCTTCCAGTGCCTCCCTTAGCCAGAACATTTCTTTCAAACAGATGACAGCTACTTTTCCAAAACTGCTGTTTTCTGCCCTGTACAAGTTTCTGGAGACTTTGAGATTCTGTTCTTCCTCAGATATTGTTTCCATTGATTTCAACTCAGAAAAGTTAGAAGTGGATGTGTAGCATATTTATGGTACTCTCTGTACACAGCCTTTTTATAATCTGTCTGAAAAAGGGGCAAAAATATTGAATATGGCGCCATTATTTTTTTCCAGAATTCGTAACAGCATTTCTAACCTTGAAATTGCACTGACATGAGTGAGCTGATGATTTGCAGTTCTCAGACCAGATAAAAATATGATGGCCAGAATCCAGAAGGCTGAGTTCAGGGTTAAAGACAATAGAGCGAGGCTTCAAATCTTTTCTTGCAAATAGTTTGTTTGTTTGTTTAGTGCTGTGTTAAACAGTTAATCAATGCATAGCGATCTGTAAATGAAATTTGGTTCAGCACATTTATCTTCTACTTAGACCTGCCTTTGGTGTCACCAGGAAATTCACTAACCAGACCAGAACGCCTCTCCTTTTCTCTGCCTTCTCCCATCCATACAGAGTGTACCTGGATCTAGCTCTGAATTCACGCAACTTTAGTTTAGTTTTTAGCCCAAAGGCATAACTAAGAAGAATTCTACAACCTATTTATGGAATTTACTATTGACTTGAAAAACTACTTAACATTGTTTATTGCTTATTCACATTTTAACCTTCCAGTTGGAAACTTCTTGATAAAATTTATCAATATTCTTAGGAAAATAAATTAAATCAAATCTAAAATTATTCTGATTCTTTGTAAGAATTATAAAAGCTGCCGAACTGTGTATGGGATATGTTTGCTTTTGATACTCAGATTAGGGTACAAATATATTTGCTCCTATCCTGTCTAGTCTTCCAGCTCTGTTTGTTCCATGAAATAGATTTCAGACTATCTTTCTCCTTTCTTTTTTAATGGTAGTTCACTGAACTGACTACTTCACTGTTCTGTTCTCTGCAGGTTCATTTCCCCCCCTCCCCAATATTTTTCACTGAATTAATTAGTGACTACATTAAATATCATGTGCAGTATAGTTCCTTTTTCCTATCAAAGAAAGAAATTGCACATTTTCAATTGTGTCTTTTTTCTGTTTTAAGTTACTTTTTAAGTGACGGGGTGTTTTTTAAAGTATAACTTGCATTTGGGATGGAAGTTCTAGAGTTTATAATGACCTGGCATGCAGTTTGGAACTACAAAACCAGCCCTGTGTCCAACTGAAGGAGCTACAACTCCATGGCAGTTTGGTGCTGCCAGGTGGTATCCGACATTTTGACTGATCAGAATAAATTCTTATTTTCACATTGTAAAACTCTTCCAAGATCTTCCAAGTTGAAAGCTATTCCACCTCTTGCATATTCTGGGACAAAGGAAAAGCACTGGGTTGAGTTTTTTTCCAAATTTGTAGTACCTGTGTCACGGCATTCTTCAAATGTAGGTAAAGGCATCCCAAGACTATGCTTCTCACAGTGGTTAATTAATGTGTCTGATGTCAGTAAGGACCTGGGTGTGAGCATTAGCCCCATCTGTATTTAGGAGGTGGAGTAACTATTTCTCGTTAGTGTAAGGGTCAAGATAAAATAAGAAGTTCAGTCAGTAAAGACTGTTGAAAGTCTTTCAAGCACTGGTACTATGTGGAAGAAAACGGGTAAGAATATGAACAGTTAATAGGCCAAATTGAGATCATGGCATCAGACCATCCAAAGCTACATTAATATTACCATATGTACCAAAACTAGAGTTTTTCCGGAAAAAGGCAATATAGATTTTGAAGAAAAAAAGGCTTCAACATGTTTCTTCTTGGGTGAATAAAACTAAATGGCTGTGGTCTGGAAAATACTTGATTCTAAGTAGAAGCCTTATTGGATCCCAGCAAAGAAGTGGGATACAAAATCTAGAATGTTTTTCCAGTGAAAGGTTCTCTCCAATGAATGCAGCCTAGGATACAAGGTATTCAGGAGCGGAAAGTCCCTAACATACGCTTGGGGAAAGCACAACTATATAAGGGATGGGAAATTGTAGATTTTATTTTATTTTAAGTAGATGAATAATATGGTTTTCTTCATTTGTGTTCTTTATATATAATGGCAAAAGTATTTATAAAATAAAAAGACTTTAATATTTCTGTTCTGAAGCACTGAACAATCTGCAATGTTTCTTCATTTTCAGCCTATCCATCTCCATTCTAGGAGTAAAGAAATAGGTTTGTTTACAAATGCTAACAATTTGACTTCATTTCATCAGCAAGGAAAGAAGTTTATTTTCTGTGAGGTACTGTCCACTGGTAATTTTATAATTAATCACATGCATCGCATTTCTTCTTCCATGTTACTTTACTGTCAGAAAATGCTGATATTTATAGTAAATTAATCTGAAAGAAGCATTAAAAATGCCTGTCCTTTCATTTTGAAAGTAGTAATTTACATTTGTGTAATTTATATTACTTCTGTGACAACTTTAATAGTGCTACAATTAACAGTCTGTAATACTTTCCATGATAAATCTGTTTTTCAGAGATTCATCATTCAGATATAAATATTTACTCCACATTGAAATGAGCCTCATTGATTGGGACCAACTATTTATCCTTCACAAGTCTAGAGGCAACAAAATCGTATTTGTGCTTTAGTTATTCTCGAATAGCAAATTTTGAAATGTTGTTCACTGCTAGCTTATTAATGTGGATTTAATTAATTATACAAATGATAGCAAAGAAGGGCTTGAACTCTAATTTCACTCATGAACTCTAATTTAAAAATAGACTAAGTTTAAATGTAACTTTGGCCTGTATGTGACAAAGTCAAATTAAGATCACATAAGAAATTTTACACCTGAAATTTCCTTACTTTTACTTGATTTTGTAAAGTCAATATTCTTTTCAACTAGGTTTATTTTATTTTTTTCACTTTTTACATATTTTCTTCTCTGTATCAACTATACTTGACCTTTCTCCACCAATTTTTGCTACAGAGTTGATCCGTCTCTTTCAATCCAGGCACAGATACTGCCATATTCCTTTTCCTGGGTGAGGTATTTCAGTGAATGAGAAGTGACAGGCAAGGGCAGATAAATGGTTGTCTCTTATCAAAGCAGCATCACGTTTCTGAAGCTTGTGTTTACTCATATAGCAGGTTACTCAAAGGAGACAGGCAGGGAGAAAGCCGCTTGTCGTCATAAATTTGGCTGTACCACAGTCTGTGTTGCACCTTTTACCCTGAATTAACAGCGTTTGTGAGTAGGGAGAAGGTTATACACCCTTCCCTCCCTGCTTTCCTCTCACCACCTCCAGCCTCTCTTATTTTTCAACTCTGTTTCTTGCCTGCTTAGTTTCTGCCAACTACATCCTCCAAGTTCATGCATGTCTGATGCTGCTCAGACATTTTTCTGTTGCTCCTAGCCCGCTTGCAGTTGTTCTCTCCCATCAGCCACTCTTCTACTCCCCTTCCACCTTCTCACTTCCTCATTTACCTCAACATCTCCCAAATTGTATCTGCTGAAGCTCTTTTCCCCCGCATCTCAGTTCTTCCTCTGATGGTGCTTTTTTCTCACTGCTAATGCCCACAAAGCAGTGGAAGGTACAGACAAGTGTCCTACATTCTGGGGGCCACAGTCATGGTTCAGACAATGTCAGACAAAGTGTAAGTCATTAAAAATAAGTTCTTATAATAAATAGTTTAGAAAACTTAGCTACGCATGCGACGTTTTGTGCTTCCAATAGACACATGCACTTGCTAAGAAATAAAGGAAAGGACACTTTTTCTTTTCTCAATGAAATAAAACTATTGAATTAATTAAAAACTGTAAAATTGTGTTTTAGATCAAATAAATAACATAGGCTTTTTTTTCAAAAGTTGTGTTACATAAAATATTTTTTTAGAGGAAATAAACCCCCTTACTAATCAACAAGGTGAGTTTATTCAACAGTTTCAAAACTTTTTTCTGCTTCTTTCTATTTTTTTTGTCAAAGCTTGGCCAAAAACTTCAGTTTCCCTTGAAAATTTATTTTGGTGAATTTACTCTCTGGCCAGTTCCATAGGGAAGGTCACAGACATAAAAAATGCAATGAAATAAATCTGAAAATACTTTATTTGGAGTGTGGGGCTGAGAATATTTTATTGGGATTGTGTGAGGGGAAAGTATCATGATGTAATCACAAGTTTTGAAGTATTTCTGTTCTTAATTAAACTTTAGCGTGCCTGCAGTTCTTTTATATGATTTCGAATAGAGACTTAGTTTTTAAACAAATATTTTTTCATGACCATTTAAAGTGATGCATCACAAAACACAGGTTTCTTTTCCATGAAGAAACGTTACAGTACACGCTATATATCAGCTCAATTAAGCACATACAGCTCTGAAGCTCTTATCTTAATCCCTGTGGTGATAAAACAGTAATTGTTCTGAGAGACTACAAGGGAAACTGTGACTCAAGCAAGGACATGGTGTTCCAATTGATCTCAATTACTGTCATGTAACTAATTCTTTTGTCCACCATCTAAATTTAATGCTTCTGTCTCCCTGAGGATTTGTCACAAGATCTCTTACATTATTGTTTTTGTGTTGACCTGTCACTACCTAGCCTGCATTCTCAACCAAACTGAAATAATTGCCTTAATTTACCTGACAATTCTTTTGAGATCTCAATTCATCACAGTATTTTAAGTGTTTGAATTAGTTCGATGTGAATCATTAGTTCAGCGTATCTTCAAAAGATGAGATTTTACCTTCTACCTGTTTTTTCTAACTACAGGCATGAGGGGGCAAACTTCTGCTCTAAGTAGGCCTAATTAACTCATACTTCATGAAGACTTCATTTTGGTGTGGGATTACAGCCTTCAGTAAAGTTCTTCCAGATGTGTATAATGAAGAAAGCAAAAATTTGTCCTTTAGTTTACATAGTCCTAGTAGAATGAAAATATACTTAATGGCAACCAGTTTGTTCTTTTCTATGTGCAATGCGTTAGACAGTGTCCTTCAACACCCATAAAATGTTATATTCTCATTTCTCTGGAGCAGCATTTAGGCATGTGTATGCCCTTCTGGAGATCATTGTGCCAGTCTGTCGTGTTAAGTACTTATCTCTTTCTCTCTGCCTAAGAGATAACTGTATCCAGTATTAACAACAGGAATTAGGGTAGGAAACGTTCCTTTTTAAAAACTGAATATGTTTTTACTTTGGGAACCTCATGTTTCATCAGTTGATGTATACTTACTGCTTTGCCTTTCATCCGTCTCAGACTGTACTGTAAGAGTGGCAATCATAACCCAAATCACAGCCCAGTCACTTAAAAGGATGGGTGCATTTCTCCCAATTTGTATTGCAAGAAAAATCATAAAAGCCAGGCTGATGAAAATGTTTCCTTTTCATCAGGTACACTATCTCAATGAATGATTGCCAAAAAAGCAGACAAAATAAGAATTGCTGACAATAAGTTGAGATGCTATTTCCAAACTCATTCCCAGGATAAACGAATTTGCAAGCAGTATGGAAGGAAAAGGTCGCTTGATGGAAGTCCCCTAAACATCTAGACTGCCATCAGTGGTTATTTATATGTTCTGTGATCATAATTGATAGCAACAATTACTTTGTTTCTAGAGATAACAACAGCTGGAATGTCATAAGATATTGATTTAAGTATTTGGAAGAGGTCCAAGCTATTCTTGGTCCAGCAAAAGAAAAGTTCAAGCTGAGACGGAAAATTTGTATTCTGAGAAGTAAGATGTAACTATTCGTTATTATCTTCTCATAAAAAATGACATCAGGAGAAATCCAGTACCTGTCGAACTTCAGATCTCCCATATCTGTAGGCAAAGACTTTTTCTCAGTGGTTCTGGTGGTGTCATAGAGGGAATTGATATCAAGTGAGGATCTTATGACTCATGACTGCTAGCCGGCCAAATTTTCATAGGATCCCAAAGGATTTTGTGCAAGGGGTGGTGCTGATTCCTCTTAGTGCACTGTAGCTGTAAAATAGCAAAGATAAGAGCTTTCCTGTGGTGACGTGCTATCTGTAGTAAAAACAGGTTGTGATGGAAGATCCAAACCCTGTGCAACAATAACTGCAATGAAGTTAGCTTAAAGACTGTTCCTAAGAAACTGAGTGCTCAAAAGGCCAAGCAGTGGCTTGAGCAGCGTGGGGTGAGGCTGTGTCCCTGTTCAGGTCTACACCTAAGAGACTGGAGGAGCGGTGAAGTAGACTGACTGGAGAACAGGTAGGGGATATACCTTAGTAATGTAGTAAGGAGGGAAGCCTGCATTACTAGGCTGTAAGGGAGTTAAATAGTAACTAACAATGGCAGGGGTCTTAAGCAACCATGATTTTAAGAATCTAATAAAGACCTTGTTCCTCTTTTTAGCGTTTAGGTCATATAGTGATGCCCAGCAAAACAAAGGAGTGGCAGTGAGAGTAATGTTTTACAGTACAAACGATAAATATGTGTTAGAACTGAGCAGAGCTCTACTTACAGCTGGATCAAAACATGAGTGTGATTAGAGAAATTAATTGCCCCGGAGATGCATCTATTAAAAAAAAAAAAGGCTGAAGGATCTGACAGTTGACTTAAAAGCATCTGTAAAAAGCTGTAAAAGAAAAGGTTAGAACATCTGCTCTTTTGGTAAACTGTTGTTTCCTCCGGGAATAATACACGGTCTGGTGATAGCAGGGTTATGCAGTAAGTCAGCCAGCCAGGAAAAAAGAAAAATTTTCCTCATTTTTGGCTGGTTGTGATCCTTAACTGCATGAAAAGCCTTCACATTGTAGATTTGATTGCAGAAGGGCATTGAACAGTCTCAAATCTGTTTTTGTCTGAATCTGTGGCCACAAATCTATTGCACTTAGTGAGTATGAGTTGCTTTATTCTGAAGGAGGTGAAGCAGACTGTGTTGGAAAAATTAATGTAGCTTTTCTGCATAACTTCACAGCTGTAAGCAGTTAGAAATATATGGATGTTCTCCTCTTTAGAGTCATCCTTTATAAGCATGGGTCTGAAGGAACAGTCTTCATTTGAAGAATCAGTTGGAGTTGTCCTAGGTAAAATTGATAAAATGACTGCTAGCAAATTGGTAGGACCAATGATGTATAGCCAGGACTTCCAAGGCAATCAAATATGAAATGGCTCCTTCCATTTGTGTGGTCGCTTCTCTTTGAGACTCCTTAACGGCATAGGTATTAGCGTATTAGTAAAGTAATTATGCTAACAAGGATTTGAAGAACAGGAGGAAGGCAGTGGGTCTAAGGAGCTACAGTTCTATACAGTGTGAAAGGATAGGAAACTACAATAAATGGAATTAGTACATACCTAGGTAACAGTGATGTAGGGAAAAACAAAACACAACTTCTGCAGAGGGGAATCTTATCTTCAAAATCTATCAGAGTTCTTTGAAGAAATCAGTGACCATGTGAATAAGGCTAAATAATTAACAGTACGTTTAGATACCTCGTGGATGTTTGATAAATTTCCTAACCAAAGAAAAGAGATCATCTCTTGCTGAAGAGTGAAAAACATTAAGCTTAAACAGTAGCATATGAAGCATAGCAATAAATAGTTCTCCCCATAGAGAAGGTTGAACAAAAATGCTCATTACACATAAATAAACTAATAAGAACCAGATGAATAGTAAGATGAGAGAGTTCTGGTGACACAAACCTTACCAAAGTTTTGGGCTCTATTTTACCATAGGAAGAAAGTGTTAAGGTAATTCTCATAGTGTTCAAGAATCATGAGCTCAATACTTAGATGTAATCAAAATATATAAAAGGCTAGGAATTTTAGGAAAGGGATTGTGAAAAGTGCGAAACATTACTATGCTACTTTATAAAGTCCTGAGTGTTGTCACTGATAACTCCCACATTCCTAGTGGAAGTAAAAATAATAGAGAAAGACACTAAGGATAGTCTTGGAAAGGGTTCTTAAAGAAGAGGCTAAATAAAACTTGGTCTTAAAAACCAACAGTAGATAGGGAAGGAGGCAGGCCAAAAGCCTAAATAGGGAATAGAAGAGATCTCTTTCAAGGGACTACTAAATGCAATAGCTCATATGGAATCTTCATTTGCAAATTCCCTTAACAACAATTTACCCTCCCATCCTCTGGAACGGTAAGGATGGTTTTATTTTATTCTGCATCTTCGCTGTTGCCTGTTGCCAGACAATTTAATCGCCTTTAAGTCTTAGGTTGTTCTGTTTTGTAAATGGAATTAATAATATAATAAAATAGCAAATAGAAACTATTATTTGTCCGTATATGATCTGCTAATTTCTGTTTATCTGCCCTGGTGTGCCTTTTCCTATGGTAATCTACAAACGAAGAATGTAACATCCTCCAAACCTTGACTCAGTTTAGCTGCAGATGCTGTCTCCTTCATGTACTCCAGTCTTATGTTCTCTATAGGAACTATGGTAGCCCGGTGCCCATAACTTTGTCTAGCCTTAGGTCTGATCCCAAGCCAGCAATATGTGGTTCTCAGCCCAAACCATGACCTAGACACCCTTAGTTCTGATGCTTTTTTAATTTCCAGTGTATTGTGACACCACCTGTCTAGCAGGTGAACTGAATATTTTGGCGAGGCTAGGGCGGAAGAGTAGAAAGGACTTTTCCAGAGGGATGACAAATAATAATAAAGCCACAGTTTTATCCCCTCACTTTCACTGGGGTAGAGTCTTGCTTCTTCATAACCTGTGCAAGAAAGCAGGATAAACCCATCGGTATGTAATCCAATTCAAAGCAGGGAAAGGACAAGAAAGGAAGCCCCATGTCAAATGTTTTCATGCAACTGGAGTTTCCTCACCCTCTCTTACCATGACTCCCATATTCCATTCCAGTCACACTAGAAATAACAATGCAACAACACCTTTTCCTACCCATCCTTCATAAAGCCTTCCATTGGGCTAAAGTCTTCAGAGCCTAGAAGAAAGCACAGGGCACAGGGAGAATCTTCCGGACTGATTCAGCTTACATTTTTGTCCCAGGGGCTCTGAGAGAGTGAGCAAATGAATCCTGACTTGTTTTTGAAAGGGAAGCTATTTGCAGTAATTTGCTTGTGGCTGTGTTGTTTCCTCCAAAGGGGCTCCAAAGGGAGCAGAGCAGAGCTTAGATTTTTTTTATTCTAGATTAAAAAGTTTCCTAAGGATGACTTCTTCACTGGATGCAGAGAAACAGTATAAAAGAAAAAATGTCCACAAAAAAAGTGGCTGTGGCCAAAAATTATCTCATAATACATCGGAGGAGCTAGGTATTCAGGTCAGAAAGCCAAATTTGACTTTGTGCCTGATATGAACTAGTCCAGGCTCTCACCCTTTAAAACTTGAGTAACGGTGCTTACAAGGCTACTTGGAGCTTTGTGAGAATAAATATTTGTGTACAAAGACAGAGAGTGGTTACAATGGAGTAGCCTTGTGCACCCTCTAGTGGTATGCTCCAGAATTTAAGGTTTTGTTCCAATCTCTGGCTTTTAAATAACCTTTCTATGGATCAGTGTGTATATTCCATGTATTCAGGTGTAGGCAATAGGTTTTGGCTCATGTTTTGTTAACTGCCCTTAGATCTTGACCTCTAGGAGATTAATAACAAGATAAATAATAACAACTAAACCACAGATTTTCAAAAGTTAACCATTGACTATTAGTTGGTAAAAATGATTTAAATAAAGAAGACCTGGTATGGCGTGTCCTCTTAGAATTAACCTTATCCTCTAGGTAGGAATTTTGGAAACCCTGAAAAAAAATTTTTCTTCATCCTTTTTTTTCAGTTTTAGCCTCGTGTATGCAACTCAATATAGTTCTTAACTGTTTATAACTTAAGCAGCTGTGATTCTCTTCCATCACCCCAGGAAACAGATTAATCAGTTAGACCCAAGTTTGGGAGTGTGAGGGAGTTAAGTACAGGATTCCGGAGAAAGCAAGAGTAGAGAACGGACTTGTATTTTTATTTAACAGCCATACTTTCTGTACCTTTGCAACTCTTTATGCATTTGCAGGAACGTACCATCTGCCCCAGGATTTGTTTATCTAACTAAGATTTCAGAGGATTAATTTTATTTTTGAAAGTTTCAGACCAGGACATAGCTCCCAATCCTTGAAATGTCCCGGAAATGTAAGGTAACCCAGCGGTGCCTAACTGCTAACTGTGCTTTTTGAACAGCTAGCTTCTCGAATCTACCTGTCTCTGTCACAATGCTAATCCCAGTCTGAGTTCGGCAAACTTCACTTATCTCAGCTTTTGGTCTAAATTCTACCCCGCAGGGGGGGCCCTACGTACAGCAACAGAAATGGCTTGAGTGGGAGCGCAACGCATCGCCTGCAGCTCTCCCAGTTTTGTGTAAGCGGTCAGTTGGCAAGCAGCCAGGCTCTGTGGGTCAGAGTTAAGGTATGTAGCGATTATAAAATATTAACTCCTTGCTTTCCTGTAACTGTGGAGAAATTTCCTGCTGAGGGATTCAGCTATAGGCCACAGAGCAGGTGTGGCCACAGCCCCATTTGAACAGCCCCCATGGCTGGTGCTTCAGGTCCAATGTTGTTGTACTTCCCAGGGCTGCAATGAATCCTCTTGCATTTGTTGAGCTTTTGCCTTGTTTTTCAGCCAGGTCTGATCGTTAACTGGAACTGGCCAGACAACCCCAAGAAACGCTGCATGAAATATGGGCTTACATCTAGGAGGGTTAGGGAACAAGAACGGAAATGTGTCTATTTCCTTCTGGAAAGAAGGGGAAATACTTTGATAGATTTTATTAGCCAACATCATGTGTTTATCCCACTGTTGTTGCATGTTGTGGTCTGACTGAGGAAACAAAAAAGGCTTTTAATGACTATTACAAGTTAAGGCAAAGTAAGAAGACCCCAAACCCCTTTAGACCCTTACAGACTGCTGTCTTATAATGAAATGTAGAAAAAAGATCTGCAAAGTTGTATTTCCTCTGTTATATGTTTTTTCTAGGTATCAGTTTGCTTAGCAACACCGAACACTTCATGCTGCATGTTGGTAAAGTTGTTCTTTTGTTTTGGGGTGGTACGTAATTTTTTGTCTGGTCTGTAGCTCACTGGAGGGCCTGTATTTCAGTGTAGGTCCAAGTCATAGTGACTTAAATGCTATGAAACTGTGTATCAGCGTTCAGATATTCTATCAGCTTTTATAATGGAATCTCTAGATAATTAACAAGCTATCCTGTTACATATTCTTCTTGGAAGTAACTGGAAAAAATGAATCTCACTGAAACTGGAAAATAATTTCTGTAGTCTTTCAACTGTAAACCCAGAACTCCAGTTAGCAACCTTAAATATTGTAGAAACAGCCTTTATGTCCTGTCTTTACGTAAATCCTTCTTAAGGTGGATAAAAGTATATTTGTTGATGTGAAAACGCAGTATGTGTTTATCTATAGGGCTCCGTCCAACCCAAGCCAGAAGAATTTCTTAACTTTCTGTATTATAGCAATTATATAAGGAGAGGGATATGATACCTTTGGCTTAGTATTTGTTTTCCTTGAACTTCATACGCTGTTTCATGAGAATTATTTCTGCTTACAGTGGAAATGGTGAGAAAGATGAGGAGCTACAACTGAAGCTGGTGAACTTTTTACTGGTAAACGAGCAACATATGTTGGACTCCCTCCAGCACCACTGTTCAAACTGCTTTGTATCAAGATATTTTCTGTTGGAGAATATAAGGAAGTTGATGAAATGTATTAAGGCTGAGTGACCCTGAAGTGAATAGCAGAAATCAGTGCTCTTTGCTCTCTTTTTTTCCCATTTCTTTTTACTGTATGGTACATAGGCTTGATCCATGAGCTAGGAGTCATCCTGAATTTTCTGTCAAGCTTGAACCTTGGTCTTAGTGACAGAAATGTCATGAAATATTGTTCTGTATTGGAGATAGCTAATTTGTCAGTTTATTTGATGGAACTCTTGCTTTAAAGTTTGTACCTCTCCCTTTTTTCTTTATTCTCTTATGCTTTTGCAACTCTCCCATCTTTTTGTTTTAATGCTAATCTATTTGAAATTTCTTTTCCATTAGTCTAGTTTGTCAAGCTTGTGTCTAAAGGCAAATGAGAGCCCAGTGCTGTTACTTCTAATGAAAAGGAGAAGTAACCTGATCTCAATCTAAATTAATGCTATTAAATTGAAAGAATTATTGTTACATTAACAATTACACCCGGTATAAATTCAATTATCTATCACCTCTAGCTATAACTTGTAAAATAGCAAGCAAGGACATGACATGTTCTGAAGCACCTAAATAACTGTATTAAAAGGCTGCTGTAGGAACAGATCTGATTTTAACTCAAGAGAAAACTGGCACCCGGAAGAGGAAAGAACGAAAACTTAGTTCTATATACTAAATAATTCAAAAGCTAAATACTGAAACTGTTATACTGTCAAAGTTTTTAGAATCCCTATTTCATAACAAAATAGTTATTAATAGTTAGTTTAAAGCAAAAAAAAACCCTATGGTAACTGTTTTACCTAAATGTGGGGGAAATATTGTTTCAGTCTTGTTGGTGAATGTTAATTTCTCATGTAACAACTATGTGGCAGTACGTGCATGTTTTTATGAAAGTTGCTTACATTAGACAATATAAGTTGGTTTATACAGTGATTATAGCAAACAGGATCAGACCTTATGCCGTTTGGATGTAGTTTTCTTGCATTAAAGGTTATTAGGTTATTTTCTGCAATACGTAAGATTCTTGAATAAGAATCATATTTCATGGATTTTGAGGCATTCTTCTTGATAAACTGCTACACTAGGGGAATCAATGTATTATTTTTATTTTACTACCTAATTGTTAGATCCTGATGTACTGAGCTCAATATGAGTAGCAAGTTACTCAGAGGGACCCTTCTGGAATACAGTGCTACTCATTGTGAAGGCGGATGCCACTAATTGGTTCCACGTGATGGACCTTGAAAAGCAGCTTATAATGGCTATGCAGAGAACTGGCCAATTCAGCCTTAACTTTGACATTTTAGTACTTTAGTGAAGGCTTAAGTCCTAGTTTTTGGTAAGCTACATTTAATAAATAGATGTAAACAACCTCCTCCCCTGTTTTTCTACTGTGTAGTTAAACTTGAAAACAGCTGGTATTTCGAGAGTGATTTCTAGAATTTAACCATATTCTTACTTCAGTCTGGGGTTCTTGGCAATCTCGGATGCTTATATTATTTTTTAAAACTGTCCAGGTCTTATAAAATATTTTTTTTTAAATAGAATTTGTTCATACAAATGCACACAATTTCACAACTGAACTTTTTTTTCTAATGATTTCCAATTTTTCCAATATTCCTTCAAAATATTAAGAAATTTATGATATATTTAAATTCTGTAGTTATTTTCTTTCAAGATATGCTTGTAAAAACCGGAACATTTATGCCTGTGGATCATTCTTTTTCTTTTCATTCTTTATTCTCTGGCTCTCTTGCGACAGAACTGCAGTTGAAGTTCCTTATGCTGAAAGCGGTAAATACATTCTTACAATGAGCAGGGAGGAGGGCGAACCCACAGACGGTGGGAGTGACAAGTAGAAAAGAACTGGTAGTTTGCCTGATGGATTTCTTGAGTCTTGTGCATGGGTTGGAAAGACTGGCAGTGTTGGCATTCCCACACGAACTGGGCGTTTGCGCTGCTGCATCATGGCCTATCTTTTGCTTGCTCTCTCTTCTCCTAGTCACTCTCATCTCCAGCCCCGTATGACTCGTGTCTAGATGTACAGTAAAGGAGTAAAAGAAAGAGTAGCTAAAGCACTGTGCTGAAGCTAGCTACCACTTGTGCTAGTCAGCTGCTGCCCAGCTGCAACATAGCTTTAGGGTCCTTCCACCGAGACATCAAGCACTGGCACGTTTTCTGTGACAAAACCAAGCAAAAAATCAGATTATTTTTTTCCTTCTCTTTCAATAGTCTTGAGTTAGTGCTCGTATTGATAGAAAGAAGAACGTTTTAAAATGAAGGTGAAGCTTTCAAGGTGAGGCTTTCACTGAGTAATTACTTTTTCTTATTATTTCTGACCACATGATGGCAGTATATGTTAATCCAAACCAAGAAAATAATAATAAAAAAATAATTATAGCTTTTCAACAACAGAGTTCCCAAAAATCCGAGAAGCTATGAGAAGTTTCCAAAAGGCATATAGCCAGTTATGAAAGAATAACTCCCCCTTATTGTAAAAGCACCCAAGACTTAAGAGGCAGCAAAACACTGCTTCATGCAAGAACCACATGTAGCTAACTCTGAATGGGTATGGAATGGTGCTGTGTTATAAATAGAAGTGGTCAGTAAAGCTTTGTCGGTCATGCTTGGCTTAATCATTTGCAGTCAATAAAGTCATTGAAGTATAATTACCACTCCCTGGCATCAGTCTTGCAAGTGCAGAACCGGAGTTCTGAGGCTGCACGGGCAGCTAGATGCTGTGTTTAATCTGTGGTAAGAGTACAGAATGGCTAAACAGACAGACTATTGAGATACTAGCTGCAAAAAAGTTTAGGCATTACTTCAGAAGGATTATGACCAGGAACAAAATCTATTGAATCTGTCAAGCTCTTCATCTATTTGTAAGTTGTATCGAGGGAGTTTGAGTGTGTGTGGGGTCTGTGTATATTTACTGGGTGGAATCAGAGAACATTGCCAGTAGTCACAGATAAAGGTTATAATGTTAAAAAGGAAAAAACCAAACCCGACCCAAAACACTTCTTTTTCTGAGCTCTGACATATCTGTAAGCATGTGCTATTTTTTAAACTTTCTGTATGCTGTAATTTAAAAGTCTAGTAGACTTAATTTTAAACCTCAAACTTTTCTGATGCCAAGATTAGATAAGAAAGACAATAGCAGAATTTTGTGTTTTCAACAGCAAAAACAGGGAACTAGGAACAGATATTCAGTTCAGCCCAAATGCATAAAATAAGAGGCATCTGTAAAACTCAGCAGGTTCCTTTGATTAGGGTTTCAGATGAGTGTCACCTGTGGCCAATTTACCTCCTGGATCAGGTTACAGAACATGTGAGCACAGGCAGCACTTTTTTTTCCCCCCCCTTGTTTTTTGTAACTCTGAGTTCAGACTTAACAGATGTGATTTTTCACTTCTTTTCCCTGATGTTTTATAAATGAGGAATTGGGGTAGTACTGTTTTATTTGTGCAGCTTTGTTTCCTGAAGAACTTGGACTTCGTGATAAGGCTGGAGAACTGTTGTGTGACATGTACCTGCAGATACGAAGCTAAAAAAATGGGAACTGAAGCAGCTAAAATATCAGAGTGAGTAATCCTTTGCTACCTTTGCTTATAGTAGCTGAAGTTTATATTTCTCAGATCCTAGGGATTATTACTGTAGCTCCTATATGGCTCATTGCAAAATATACCATGGCTAACATATTTTCTTACAATGCGTCTCTTCTACTTGCTGCTATATGTAGGTAGGGCCTTGTCCTCATGGTTTATGTTCTGCGAGTGTGTAGGACCTTATTGTGGCATGCTGTATTCCTATATGTTTGGAGTTACTACTCAAGTTATACCAAAAGATAAAACATCAAAAGTTACTGTGGTTACTCACTCATTCCTGTGTCCACATAGGACTGATACTACTAATAGGAGAAGTCTTGATGTCCTCAGTGTCCAGAGAGTTTTCTGATTACATAATTCCTATAGATTTGGGCAAACATTCATTTTTTTTTAACCCTTACTTGTCTCATATCTCCATTTGGAATCTCTCCCTTTCTTCTTGGTGGGTTAGCCTACAAATAACACTTCTAGAAATTGCCCCTCAAAACTGCATACATGTGTTATTTTTCCGTTCCCACACCACATCTCTCGTATAAGGAAATAATCTCAATTGCCCACCAGTATACTCCTCTGTGTGGTCAGACCGGGACTGTTTAACTGGCATTCCTCTCGCTCATTTTACTATACTGAGCTATTATTCTATAAGGAAGTTTTTCCATTAATTTAACCCATTTAAAACATGCTATTTAGTAGAACACAGAGGTTATCCAAGACTAGAGTCCCCTGTGCTAGGCCTTGTTCATATGAAGAATAGGAGAAAATGTCTTCCTTGAAGAGATTAATGTGGGACAGGTACAACTCCTACCAAAAACTAGGTAAAAAATAAAGCTGCTGCAAATAGGGATGGTGCCATGGCATCTTGGGATGGGCTGCAGTAATAAGGGACAAGTGTTTGTTAGAATGGAGGGGAGGCTGAAGAGAACAAGCTGGTTATTTATTTCCTACACATTCAAAATATTGCTGAAATTAACTTTGAAAAATATGTGGAGTTTTCAGAATGTCCAGGGTCCTCGATTTGTGATTATTCCTACTGCCTGATTTCTTCCTACGCCTTTTCCCCAAACTGAGGCAGATTTTGGTTACTAACTAATAAAAATGTGAGAAGGCATTGGGAGGCCCTGTACCTGTTCGAGCTTGGTGTACAATGGCTGGGCATAGCATGAAACCATGCTTTAAGGTACGGATTAAGTTTTTGGGGGAGAAACTATGTAGCTGATAAGACTTTAAGGCAAGATTATTAAACTAATTCTTTGTATTATTTTGGGGGAAGTGCATTTTGCTCTAGGATCTTTAAAAGTACTTTAAAGGTGTAAAGGTAGCTTTAATACTTGCAGAATGTAGTACTGATGCAAAGCAATAGGTACTCCTATAAAACGGCATATTTTATGCTTAGAATAGAGGACCGATCAGTTTAATATACAATATTTTGGTACTAAGATGACAGTAACACCAAGAAGTGCTGCTGTTGTGTTCATTGTGAGTCTATGTTGCCTGAAGTTTAACAGATGAGATATTCGGAAACTAGCATGAAGGAAAGACACCGGCTTTAAGTGTGTCACCTCTAGAGTGGTATGTCTATTAAAAGGTAAGGATAGCATTACTGGATGCACTCTATATTGCTGGTCTCTTATTTTTCCAGCACTGGCAAGTAGAAATAAATGAGGAAAGATTCATGGTTAAAAATGAACTGATCTTGGATGTCTCAAGAGAGAGCCATCAGGGTCGCTCGGAGGGAGCAGATTGGTACAGGTCTGTCAGAGAAGGCAGTGGTGCTACCTAGAACTCCTGGGGAGAAGACAGAGCAGAGGGAGGTAAATTGTATCTAGAAGATACATGGGCTCCGGATCTGGGTACAAGCCTGACATGAGCTTTGTCTTTGCTACATCTTCATCTGTGATTTGCAATTACGTACTCTCCAAAATTATGAAAGACAGGTTCTTATAGTATTTTTCTGTTCAGGAATGTGGGAAGATGTACTTCACAGGGCTAATTCATGAAAAACTTAATTTGATCAGCAAATGTTTGCATGAATTATGCTGATATTGAAATCACTCTTTATCACCATCCCTGAAATTAAACTTCTCAAAATACATTTCTCATTTTTATAGAATTGCTGAATCAAGTATTTATGCCTATATATTCTACGATGTATAAAAAAGTTTATTTCGTATATAAAGCAGAACCATTGCTTTTTGGAGAAGCCCTGTTGTTTTGAGGATTGGTTCTCTTAGCACCCCGCTATGCGCTTGTAAATTAACTTGGACATAAAATTGTGAACAAGAAGTCTTTAAAAACTGGGGAAGCGTGGGGAAAGCTGAAACGACTCATTTTGGAAACAATACGTTTGAACGTAATTAAGAAGAGAGAGTTTGCCCTGGTGCTAATATTTCCTAAATATTTCAACGGAGGCTGGAAAATATTTGTTTATTGATACAACTTTCTAGTATGTAGGAGGCAGCACTGCTAGAGAAAATGGTTAGGTGTTTCAGCACCTCTGTATCATTTCCATAAATGTAGTCTGACACTCAGGTTGCAGTCCTGTTTCCTTACAATGTTTATTCAGGCTGAAGCACTCCTAGATGCTGAGCTCTGAGAGAACTGTTTCTTCCTTTGTACCAAGTTGTATTTTGTTTTCTTTTTCATTTTGTGTACATGCACTCTTAGCAGTAATAGTATTTAAGCAGGTGGATTCTGTGTTGCATCTAAAATAAATTTAATCCTGTATCTCTCTGATAAACAGTTTGATAAAATTCCTAATTCGTTATAACCTGCTGTAAGAAAACATAGTTGGAGATTTCTGGCTGGCCCATGATTTTGACAGTGGGTTATAGAACCTTTTAACTGCAAGCTGCTGCTTAAAATTCGATGTAGTACATTGCAACCCAACAGTAATTGGACTGTAACGATTTTGAGAGATTAGTTTGGTCTCCTTCCAGTCCCCAGTGGGTAAAATGCTTGGCTATTGCTACACTTGGCGGTAAAGGGTAGCCTGGGGCTCTCTTCTTGTATCCACTGGGATCTCTTTTGTATAGACTCCCCTCACCCCTCGCCCCCAAAACTAGCTTTGCAAGCCAACAGGATGTTCCTTGAACTAAGGAGTAACTTGAACATTGTCCTTTCTCCGGTCGTCCAATGCATGGGTGTGTCTTGAAAAGAGACTATTAATTGACTGTTATTTTGCACAAGGGATTCTTAACTGACGAAATATCCCTTTGTGGGCCTCTGCTTGCTCTTGTAGTCCAGGGAGGCCTTGGGGCTTCTTTGACCTAGTTCCCTGTATAGATTAATGGGAGTACTGCTCTTAGGCTCAAAGAGTGCCTTTGTTTATAGTTTATAGTTTTTACTCGCACAGTGGAAAGATCTGACTTTGGTGGTCTTGGCATGGAGAAAATGACAGATTGGACCATTCTCTTGCTCCCAGTGGTAAGACCTTTAGGATGGAAGTGCTCAATGCTGAAGATGATTGCACAAGTTTCATTATGGTGTTAACTAGATCTATTTAATATGGTGTAGAATGGCAGGATGTCTACAGCACTGTCAATTCAGGTAACACAATAGTTATTCTGATCCGCATTTTTCATACATATAACTGATCAACATGAATTGTTTGTACTTCAGCATTGCATACACTGAGTTCAGTGTGGATCACAGAATACCGCATTACGTCTGAATTTTATAATTTATGATATAATTTCATTATTAGAAACTCTAGTGCACCTCATGCACAAAAAAAATTAATTAACTCCTTGCAAAGTGGCAGCATAAAGATGATGTCTTCATTCTAATGGATGTGAATATTAGTTTTGTATGTTTTAGTGGTGAAGCTAAGGTGGCTCGGAAGAGAAAGTGTAGAGAAAAGACAATTTTCAGTTTCAATGACTCCTTAAGGTCTGGTCATCACTTGGACGAATCTGCCTTAGTGAAGAAAAACTCATTATTGTGTTCTTAACTAGTTTAAATTGAACTCGCACTTGAACACAAATATCAATTGAACTGCAGTTTCACATAGAAAAACATAGCTAGCACAGTTTCTTAAGCTATGAGAGGCTAGACAGCCTATAATATCCTTGTAGCCAGTTAAAAAGTGACTGTGTGCCCACAGCCTAATCACTAGTGTAATTGCCACAATGCAATGCGCTGTGCAAAACACCAAAAATGTTGTGGTTTCCATAAAATTGGGCTGAACTAAAGCTATGTAAAAGCAAAAATGTGAAAGTTCTGCTGCACATTCCATCAGTAGTTTCATTCAACTTTAAGAAACAATTTATGTGTCGGTAAGAAACTGGCAGAATTGAGCGCTGTATATCAGACAGCATACGGTCTGGTTAAACGTGGTCCCATTGGAACTTCACTCCCTGCTTTGGGGGAGAAGTCTTCCAGAGGGACAAAGAAAACTTGTTACATTCCAGATGAGGATTAGAGAGAATTTGTGTTGTTTTCTGCTAGACAAAAGCTCTTTATGGTTAGTTAATACACAGGTCAACAAAGACCCATCAGTTAGTAGGTCAATTAACTGTGCATCTAGTTATGAATTAATAAAGAAATCTCCAACGTATGATATAAATGAAAAGCATCTTTATCCGATGCTGATAATAATGAAAAAGCCTGACTTTTTTCTACTTGGTTGTGCCGGCTTCAGGAATGCTTCTTGGCCAATGTGTCCAGTGTGTGATGAGAGCCTTAGCTTTCTTTATGGAAATTTAATATGTCCATATAGAAATAACACTACAAAATTGTGAAATAGTAAAAGCTGAAGCTTCTCTTGGTTTGGCTAGATGAAACAGTGGTATGCACTCAGGTAGAGTGTGTAGCATTTTCTTATGCAAAGCTTATTGCTTTGTGTGTGACCTAATATTTTTAAGGGATCACTGTAATGTTAACAGGTAATACCTATTTGTCATTTCTTTAGTATTTTTACCTTTGTAACTTGTGAAACTGGCTGCCAACGAGTGAGCATCCCTTATAAACAATACCTGAATGCATACGTAGTGCACGTAGTTGTTATTCTCTTACATTGCCCTAAGAGTATAGTGTGGTAATGGTACTAAAGTTTAAAAATCAACATTTCTTTAAATATTTTCTGCAAATATTAATTTTCTGTGCCTTCAAGGACACAGAAATCTGAGTGGGAATAGCTGCAAATATTTGAGGTATAAAGTCACACTGAGGCTTAGTAGAAGAGTATGTTTTCTGGGGTAGCTCTTCCAGAAATTATAGACAAGCAGTAAGCTGGACTTGCTCAGGCCAAGTATGAAACTTCAGTTCTACTCCATTGACATTAGCAGAATTGCAATGCTGTAAATCTTTGTTTCCCTTCTGTATGAAGTGGGAATACAGGCGAGCTCTAGGATCCCATTGTCCTAAACAGCCAACGTAGTTTTACTGCCAAGCAGCATGATTTTGTCGTTAATATTTTGATACTCCAAGTGTTTATCATGAAGGGTATCATGGTCTCGACCACATTATTTCCTTTGCTGCCTTCTCCCCTTTACTTTGATGTTTTTCAATCTAACTTGTTACACAACAGTCAAATATGACCAAAAAAAGTAGGAGGTTAGAGATCGGCATTGATTTTTACTGTTTAACTATTGCTCTTGGTGGGTGGAAAATCAATTATATTAAACATCAAGTATTTCAATTTTATCAGCTTGGTTGGAGTATAAGGCAGAGAGTAAACCTTCATTATTTTGTCATATTGAGGATAAAACTTGGGTGGGTGTCAGGAGGATGGGGCCAGTCTCTTTTCAGTTTTGCCCAGCAACAGGACAAGAGGTAATGGGCACAAACTTGAGCATAGGAAGTTCACTTCAACATGAGGAGGAACTTCTTTACCCTGAGGGTGGCAGAGCCCTGGCACAGGCTGCCCAGAGAGGTGTTGGAGTCTGCTTCTCTGGAGACATTCAAACCCCACCTGGACGCGTTCCTGTGCAACCTGCTCTGGTGACCCTGCTCTGGTAGGGGATTGGACTGGATGATCTCCAGAGGTCCCTTCCAACCCCTGCTGTTCTGTGATATTGCCCTCAGCTCCTTGGGTAGATTGGGACTGGCATGTGAAGGTATGACTTGGTCCGCAGCCTTAATAACAGGATACTGTGGACAAAAAGAGCACTAACTCTCTGGTGGCAACCTGGCACTGCAGTGGTGTTGGTGTCTGGCAGTTTGTGTGTGTATAATAAAATATCCTTGTCTTTTCATATAGCAGCACTGCATGAGAAGTAGTTCACTGAATTTACTTTTAACAGTGTTTTACTTTCACTGTGAAATGCTCCCACACAGTTTTACGGGAATGTCTGTCTTCCAGTTAGGCAGACTAGTAACTAAAGAATTCCCCTCTGCCATTACTCCTGCCCAGTGGGGGAGGACAGCATATATACAGCCGGATCTTTTTTATGTTGATCTGGAGGTGGAAGTGCCCTGCAGTCAGATACTGGCTCTATGAGGAAACTCGAGCAATAAAAATATTTTATGCCTTTTATCCACCCCGTTATTCAACAAAGATATTTCTGCAGGTGTGAAGTGGCTTCTCCAGCAATGCCTCCTTCGGAGACAGAGTAACAAGAGAGGTGTTTGGCACTGCCCGGGAAGAGGTCAGGTGGCTTAGGCCGTCTTTTCAGATTTGACACATTTTTCCGTGCCACTTTGTGGCAATACGTGACCTTGCTGTTGTTTTGTTTCCAGATAAGAGGATAAATGCATGTTATTAACATAGGAATTCTGGCACTGAGAATTCACTTGGGTGGCAGCACCTTCAAATCTGGGGCTCACAGTTTGAAAACAGAGACAAAACCACGGAATATAAACAGCCAAACAGTTTGTTACTTGAACATCTGGAGATGTTCAAGATCTACCCAGTGTCTTATTTGAGATGTTAGTCAAGTAATAAACAGTTATGTCACTGGAGTGAAGTTCAGTTCTCTGCAGAAACAAGTCCCTGTGCTTGTGGATAGGACTACACAGTACTAGTTTCAGTGGTTCATGGACTTGCTAGTGAGCCTAGGAGTGGACTATGTTGGTTGTATTTATCTCTGTCAAAGGAGAAAAATTGTAAGGCATAAACTCTGCCCACCTCCCTATTGAAACATACAGAAATCTACGTCTGAAGTGAGGCAGATGCCCAGCTGGCTTAAACCTGATCCTCACACACCCACACCTTACCCTTAGTATCCAAACTGTCCTATTAATCTCCCCATTTTAAAGAAAGAATTATTTTTCATGCAGCTGTGTGCATAGTGTACAGTCGTAACTACTTCTCAGTTTTCTGCACTGACTGCAAGATAGCAGAAATCCCCTCTGTGTAAATGAGTCAGTCCTGGAGACCTGGCGTAATTACTGACCCTCTTACACCTAGTTTGTTCCCTTTTAATCAGCTCTAACACAAACGTGTACCTACTACGCTTTAAGCACCTAAGCTAGTGCTCAAATGCTTATTTCTAGCAAAGCTTAAAAGTGCCATGTTGTTCAGAAGTTCTTGGGGTTGTCTGCTGTGAGGCTATAAAGTCTCGTGGCCTCAAATAGCAAAACACTCCTCTGAATTGCTACTCACAGAAAGCTACGGTTGACTGGGGAAGGGGAAAAAGAGGAGAAATCACCCGTTTCTGTGACTTAATGCTTACTTGACCAGGAATGGTGTCCTATACTGACTGCTGTCAATGAATAGCAATGAGGCATGTCAGTCAGCTTGCCTTTCATTGCAGAGACTGTCCACTAGCCAGATGTTAATGGAACAATGCCATGAACTGCCCAGGCTCTATCACGGGCATTGAAAAGCAAGATTGCCTGGCTTACTCAGGAGACCTCTTGACAAAAGCAGCACGGTGTTTCTGCAACTTCATATATTTACTTGTAAAAAGGCTATTTTTTACTCTTCTTTTTTTTTTTTTTCTTTCTTTCCCCTTCCCCCTGGAACAGAGTAAACAGTTCATAAAATATACAAAATGTGACTTCCTCTGCATTTCCTTCCCTTACCCCTTCCTCCATCCCAGCTGCTTGTTTCATTATAAGAATATGGAAGGGGAAATGTGGTCTTCAGCGCTGCTGGTGTTTCTGCCAACCTCCTAAGGAGATGCCTAGAAGAAAGTGAAGCCACTTCACTCTTTCTTCCTAAAAGTGCTGTCTGACTTGGTCCTATGTCTGCTGCTGGAGTGGTTATAGATTCCCACTTGAAGAATTTGTATCTGGATGACTTCTATGCTGGTCTCTGTGGCTTTTAACCTGTCCTCAAGGCATTAGTAGGAAATAAAAGTCTGAGCTCTTTTTCACCAGCTGCATGGCCCAAGTAGCCATTTACAGCTGTGCAGTATGATTGGGAGATGCTGCCAACGATAGGGTGATGAGATCTAATGATTCATCAGTTGTCTGAACGTTATGTAGGTGGAGAACGTGACATGGGGGACAAAGCTCTAAGACAGCGGATTTCTGAGACGGAAGCATTTCATCAAAAACCAGCCTGCCTTTGTGCTGAGACCTGGTATGATTGCGGTACGCAGCCAATGTAACTGGAACAGTCTTTCAGCCACCTGTGTGATGTAGGTAAACAAAATGAATTCACAAAGAAAGGCTGCCTCAACAGAAGAAACAGAAAAAGTAACTGTTTATACTATTATCCAGATGAAGTAAACCACTTAGTACCTGACTGCTGACATATGACAAATTCAAAATGCCTTACTTTTGGACTGGGTCTTTAAACGCAAAAAAAAAATATCCCACTGTGGTTGTGGGAAACTTCCTGTAATTTTAATTCCTCCTTTCTTTAAAATAATTCATCTTGCTAATTATGCAGTCTTTAAAAGATTAGTATTTGCGTTATCTAGTTTTATAGTCTTACTGAACTTCAGATGGTGCAAATCTTTTCTTTGGTGCTTATTCTAGAACTTGTCAAATCAAGAACTATGCCTTTAAAAGTTCTCAACAGTAACATTCCTCTGTAAGCAATTTCTAAATGATACACTGAACACAAACAATTGGAACACTAACAAAATCCTTTCTGCATGTTAAGGCATTTGAATAAAAATAGCTTTATTTTTTTAACTGGAAATTATTTCTAAATGCTTCCTTTCTGTTATGGTTTGTGTTTTAGTTTTTAACAGAATTTAGATAATGACATTTGCTTATCCTCATATGAAATTGAGTTATAAAATATGGAAAAAGTGCATAAAGGCAGTGGGAAGAATCCGTAACTTCATTCAGGAGAAAGAAAATATGATGCATATTGTTTTCACTTCCCTGAGTTTAAAAAAAACAAAAACAAAAAAAAAAAAAAACAAACAAAAAAACAGATGATCCATACCTTAAAATGAACAGATAATTTTGCCTGCAGTGCTTCCTTTTCCCATTTTTACTTCCAGTATTTTTATTCTAGTGCCCTAATCTAGACAGAGGGAGAATCTGGTCTCATACTTTTGGCTGTAATGCCGTTTAATTTTACACGTTCATTTCAATACAAATGTTTCCTGAAAAGGTGAAAAGAGTCTTTCACATCTCTTAGTGCTCCTAGTCATTGACTGGGTCATGAGAATGCAGAAGTCAAGACTTGGGATTTAACTGCAACAGCGTTACTGAGCTCTAGGTCATAACTTGTACAGTGCTGTTATGATTTCTGTAATTATTTTCCACTTACAAAGTGTTATCTTGGGGAGTTAGGCCACGTACAGAATAAGTATTGTTAAATGGAGGTAATAAGAATGTTTTAACTCCCATTCTTGTAGGTGCTCACATAATTCTCTTGAATGTTGACTGATATTTTTCCTTGGCTAATGAGATGTACCACACTGTTGATAAGTCCTACACCAAAACGTTTGATCCTTGCAACACTTTCAAATCTCTTGTTGTGCTATTATTTTACCAGTTTACAACCTTGTATATGCCTTAAATCTCTTAAGAAAGGTGCCACTTTTTTTCTTAGCCAAGCTTGGGGATTTCTGCCTATCTCAAACTTAATCCCGGCCTCTGACAGCATAAATTCTTCTCATAGCCCTGTGGCCTTTTCAGCATTGTGATATAAATCCAGCTCTTAATCACTGAATTTCACAACCTTATCTCTCTCCCCACCCTAAACTCTAGGAACTTCTGCCTGTGTGGGACATAATCCAAATCCCAAGTGATTCACAGCCTTCATCCTAATCTTTTGATACTTCTAAAATTTATTTGCAGCTATGTCTGAACTGAACTTTCATTCTAAATATTTCCTTATTACCCTTGCTTATCCCGTGGGATTGATTAGTAAGCATTGCTCTTGTCCATGCATCTTGATTTTTGTTAATTTTAAGCGTGCAGACTCCAGGCCTAACCCTAAAAACCTACATCGGTTTTGGTCTTTAATCTCCTTTAAAATCCCTGTAGGATAAAGGAATTACTTCACTTTTGGGATCAAGGTGCTTTATGATCTAACTCTAAATCAGCCTGAAATCTGGTTTTAACATCTCCATATGCCAGACTATACCATGAACCATGTTCTGTTTCTAGTACCTATCTAAGCTACCCAGGGCCTCCAAGCAACTCAGCTCTCCTCTCAGCCTGTGCTCTCCTAAACTGCAAATCTTACTCATACCTCTTGCCTGTCTCTATATTATGTCTTAACTCACTTGTCTACTGCACATGGCCTTTGCAGGAATTCAAAAGGCTTTGCTATAAACACAGTCCTGCAGCTGATCCTAACCTTGCTCTTACCTCCAGCTTTAACTTCTGATGGTACCAGCTTTTCGTCTTTAAGACCTCTAAATTTGAAGTGAGATGACAAGGTAAATCTAACTGGCGTTAGATATGCAGTTGTATTCTGGTTCACCTATCCCTCGCTACAGATTTTCTAGGCCCTGGTGCATCTCGGTACATTGCATTCTGAATCTGTGCTGCCTTGAACCCGAGCCAGTGCTCTAACCCTTACATCAGGCTTAATCATCAATCATTTAGTTTCATCTTTACCACTTCTTCTTTCAGGCTTTCTTGCTCTGAGCAAGCAGACAAGTGTTCAGCTATATATAAACCATTATATTAAAGCTCAGCGCTAATCCTTGCACTTCTACCCGAATCATATGTGTAACATTGACTTCTAAAGGAAAAATGATCTATTGCTTGAAGAAGGCCATTACAAGGCACTTAAGGTAAAAAAAGCCTATGAAAGAGAAGTCCATGGGCCCCGATGGGATGCATCTGAGAGTGCTGAGGGAGCTGGTGGACGTCATTGCTGGGCCGCTCTCCATCATCTTTGAAAGGTCCTGGAGAACAGGTGAGGTGCCTGAGGACTGGAGGAAAGCCAGTGTCACTCCAGTCTTCAAAAAAGGCAAGAAGGAGGAGCCAGAGAACTACAGGCCGGTCAGCCTCACCTCCATCCCTGGAAAGATGATGGAACAGCTCATTCTGGGTGTCATCTCAAGGCATGTGGAGGAAAAGAAAGCTATCAGAAGCACTCAACATGGATTCACCAAGGGGAAATCATGTCTGACTAATCTGATAGCCTTCTATGATGGCATGACTAGATGGATAGATGAGGGGAGGGCGGTAGATGTGGTCTACCTTGCCTTAAGCAAGGCGTTCGACATGGTCTCCCACAGCATCCTCATAGGGAAGCTTAGGAAGAGTGGGCTTGATGAATGGACAGTGGGGTGGATAGAGAACTGGTTGAAAGACAGAGCTCAGAGGGTAGTGATTAGGGGCACAGAGTCTAGTTGGGGTTCAGTGACGAGTGGTGTTCCCCAGGGGTCAGTACTGGGTCCAGTCCTCTTCAATATATTCATCAATGACCTGGATGAAGGGATAGAGTGCACCCTCAGCAAGTTCGCTGATGACACAAGGCTGGGGGGGGTGGCTGACACACCAGAAGGCTGTGCCGCCATACAGAGAGACCTGGACAGGCTGGAGAGTTGGGCAAAGAGGAACCTTATGAAATTCAATAAGGGCAAGTGTAGGGTTCTGTCCCTGGGGAGGAATAACCCCATGCACCAGGACAGGTTGGGGGCTGACCTGCTGGAGAGCAGCTCTGTGGAAAGAGACCTGGGAGTCCTGGTGGACAACAGGATGACCATGAGCCAGCAATATGCCCTTGTGTCCAAGAAGGCCAGTGGCATCCTGGGATGCATCAAGAAGAGTGTGGCCAGCAGGTTGAGGGAGGTCATCCTCCCCCTCTACTCTGCCTTGGTGAGGCCGCCCCTGGAGTACTGTGTCCAGTTCTGGGCTCCCCGGTTCAAGAAGGACAGGGAGCTGCTGGGGAGGGTGCAGCAAAGGGCTACCAAGATGACTAGGGGACTGGAACACCTCTCTGATGAAGAAAGGCTGAGGGATTTGGGTCTCTTCAGTCTGGAAAAAACATGGCTGAGGGGGTACCTTATCAACACTTATAAATACTGAAAGGGTGGGTGTCAGGAGGATGGGGGCAGGCTCTTTTCAGTGGTGCCCGGGGACAGGACAAGAGGTAATGGGCACAAACTTGAGCATAGGAAGTTCCACCTCAACATGAGGAGGAACTTCTTTCCTTTGAGGGTGGCAGAGCCCTGGCACAGGCTGCCCAGGGAGGTGGTGGAGTCTCCGTCTCAGGAGACATTCAAACCCCACCTGGATGCCTTCCTGTGCCACCTGCTCTGGGTGACCCTGCTCTGGCAGGGGGTTGGACTAGATGATCTCCAGAGGTCCCTTCCAACCCTATGATTCTATGGAATTATAGAACCAAAGCAAGATGTACAAAAACGTTTAATACTTTTCCAATTACTTCATCTCTTCAATTGCACAAACAAAACACAAATGACAGGATAGTGCTGGACTTGAAATGTGCTTGAACTATTGAATTCTAGCTCTGGGAACAGAATGGATGGTTTTGCCAGACTTCTTTTGGGTAAACTTTCATAACTTATCCAGCCTTACTGATGTTTTTCAGTTATCTGTTGCTTTGTTGACTGGTTCCATATTCTTTTGTTATCCTTGATCTGTTGAAACAGATAGATGATTTCCGTGAGTATTACTTGAGATCTTAAACGGTTTAAAAGACTTCATCCTTCAGACTGTGTCCAAGTTACTGTTTCTCTTTGTGTAGAGCGCTGTGAATAATTATGGGTCATTTGAACCTTCTAAGAAAGATTTTCATGGCACAAAAGTCATATGCAAAGCTTTGACACATATGAAATTAATTTGTAAAGAAACATGGAGTAACCAGATTATTCTTTTTTCTATTGTCTGTATTTTTTCTGCTTAGAGGAATAACACGACTGCTCTCTTAATGCTGAACTGCTAAACTAGCTCTGTCTTGCTTTCTGAGGCAGCTGGAAATTTATTTTTATTACCATTTTTGCCTTTGGCTTTTCTGAGCCTGGTCTCTGCAGAAGGTGACAACTAAAAGGCAGTTCACATCCTGGAAATCCAGAAGAAAACTTCATGGTCAAGAGCACCTCCATTCTTTCCTTTGACAGGATTCAGTTCTCTTCTGCATAACAGGTATCATGCTTCCCAAACTTAGAGCACGACCTGTGTTTAAAAATAAATTGAATAACAAGTCCTTGGATAATTGATTAAGAGTTAATGTTATTTAAGGTAGATCCTCTAAGCATTTCAGTGAATCACGGGGTTCTCGGAGATGGGGGGCAGTTGTTTATGCTAAAACTCTAGACCCATTAGTCTGACAGCCTTTCGTTCCATAAAACAAAAGCTGCAGTTTTGTTCTGCCTGGTGCCTCAGCAGGCTGTGGTCTCTAGGTGCTAACAGCAGAATCCCCAAATGTATCCGAGTACTTCTCAGACACGTTAGAGGATAAACATTTAGGGTTAGGTGCTTTCCTTTTGCATAAAGGAGGCTACTTTGTGGATCCAATCATTAAGCAGCCACTAAGCTCCTGAGGATTTCAGTGCTAAACATCACTTATTTCAGAATGGGTTTGGGTTTTTTTTTTTGTGTTGTTTGGTTTTTTTTTTTCTCCTCAAAACAAATAAAACATATTGTATATGTTACTTAAACCACGCACATCCATTATTTAAAAAATGTCATCTTCTTCATTCCAAATGTACATGCTGTGGGTTAGGACAGAAAAATCTTACTTCGGTAGCAAACTTGGAGACTACTTATTCCAACATGCTGTTAAAATTATTACTGTGGCTCTTCATCCTACGAGAAGAGAAGCTTAAGTGGTCCTTAGACAAGATGGTCCCTTTCTTGCGTTCTTCCCTGAAGGAACAAATCGAAGCTGGTTCAAGGAAAGGTGGCTGCAATTTGTGATAGCAGGAGGAATCTGAGGAGAGAAGATTAATGCATAGGAGATGTGTGTAGGAATGCAAATTGAGAGCAAAGAACATCACTGACTGTATGCAAGGTCAAGGAATGATAGAATTGCAGCGAGACGGAGAAGCAGGGATGTTGGTTGGATGGGAGTGAAGGAAGATAGGGAGTGTAGCAAAAAAAAAAGGTAATGGAGAGAAATGGAGATTTGTGGGAAGCTTGCAAAATTATAAATGATGGAGAAATTCATGTAACCCCAGGAGAGGATACTTTAATAGAAGAACAGGATTTGGTAAAATACATGTATTTGTGTTGAACTGTTCTTTTGCAAGTAAAGGCATCTGAGAAGTCAAAATGGGGAGGGACATCTGTGTTTGAAAAAAAGACTTTTTTTAATCTGCTTCCATGATGTTGCCCAGCAAAGAATCCAACTTTATTATTTTTCTGAAGTATGTCTTTCTCTGGATTATGAAGTGTTAAGACTCTTGGTACTCTAAAAAAAAGGAAATGCTTTTCAGATCCAGTGTTCTAAAATGTTATCTGAGCAAAAAGTCCCCAAATACACAAATCTGTGTATACTTGCATCTCTCTTGCCTGCCCTCAGATGATTCACTATAATTCTCCTCTGGTTTTACCCTGTGCAAATCTATAACAAAGTTGGTAGTGTTTATATCTCCCAGCTGCTTGTTCTGTCTCTCTCTGAGCTCTAAATCAGGTAGTCAATCCAGAAAAGATCTTCTTGCCACCTTTTTTTCCCCTCCACCTCGCTTGGCAGGGAACTGTTGCTAGGGTTTTTTCCTTGATCCCTAGACAGCCTCCCAGTTTGCCACTTTTTCTGTCAGCAAAGAAACAAGCAGTCTCTTTTATCTTGTGTGCCTTTTATCTGTTCTCAGTTCTCTAAGTTATGACCTAGAAGAAAAAACAGGCATCACCTGAATTCACATGTAGGTGAGAGTTGGGGCGTTACCTGTGCTAGCAGTCCATCTTTGATACAAGCTCAAGTGACAGCATTGAGGGTACAGCGTTCAGTGCTTCTGCTGGGAGGGCTGTCATTAGTGAAATCGAATAGTCGTCATGGAACCATCACTCTTCCATCAAAGAAGTTCCTTTCATTTGTTATCAAGCATTTGAAAAATAAACAGAAAAATCTTAAGTGATTTAAAAACCACCACCTGTCGTGGTTTTTACAATCGTAAACTCCTGAATGTGACCCTGACAAACAGAAGAGTATTCTGTGATAGTAGAACTACATAAAAGGACGCAGTTAATTAAAATTATTTTAATGTAGTAATGGAGCTGTAATGCACTGCAAACATCTGTAAGCTTCAGTGAAAAGCTGGGGGTTCTTGCTCTTTGCAAGATCAGTCATTTAGCTCCTACGCTGGAATCCCAGAAATTTGGAGGTTGAAAGTTTCTGCTTATGATTGGGATTAAAACATTAAAATTCTTCTTTTTGTTCTCATCCAAATTTTCTCCAACTACCTCAACAAATTGTTCCCCAAGGCTTAATTAGCAGTAACAGAACAACTGCCTTTGCTGTGTAATGAAGCCATCCAGAGCAGTTACAACCCCTCCAACCCAAAACAAAACCTTTCTACCGTCCCATGCAGTCATGTGTATTACCCTCCTACTCTGCAGTGCACCTGTACACACATCTCTCAAACACACAAGTCTAACACTGCCTTTTATATGTAATAATTAATCACTAAAGGTACTTGTTTATTTTAGTGTATAATTTTTTTAAACCTTCACTGATTCTGGGACTTCTACACTGATCTGACTTGAAGGATTTTAAATGTCTCCCGTGCCCTTTAATTTTAGCAAATATTTTTCTGTCACCAACCTGCTATTAACGCTGGCTTAATCACTAGGTCTATGGTTGCAGTATGCAAAGAGTTAAGAGTGGAAATAGCGAAACAGCATCAAAAGAGGAAATCAAGTTACTTAGATCAAAGGCATTTCATTAAACAAAACAGGGAAAAATATTTGGGAGACTTTCTTGTGAACAGAAATTAGGAATGCTGCATTGTTTTGTCAACTCAGAGATGCACAGAATCATCCAACAGAAGTTACGTTGTCTTTCATCAATTTTAATGCAGCTTCTAGCTGCATACCAGATGCAGCAACTCTGCCAGCATACAGATGAAGGTGTCTGGGTATATTGGTATGCTAAATCATAAGCTAAATATTCCCATTCCACATTGTTTCGTTAAACTTAAGGTTCCAGAACAACCTGCAGAAAGTGAACAACATGTGAAATTTGTTGCTGTCTGGATACTTTGATCAAGTTCTTCCTTGTCTGTTTGCAATCGATTAATAAATGTCCTAGTAACTGTGGCTGAAAATATTGCTGAAAATAACTCTTTGTCAATTATTGCTTGTTTGGACCAGTTCTATCTGTTAAGTAACTGTAAAGAAAGAATGAATACATATGGTTGTGCGTTTTTTTTTGTTTTGTTTTTAAACTTTAACCTTTTTAGAAACTCCATGAAAAATGACAATAATGTGGGATGCTGCTTCTTTTAATAGCAAAATAGTTTTCTAACTCCCAATTATAGAGTTAAAGGCTTGTATTATTAACAAAGCCTTGGGCTTCACCCAAAAGACCGCTGGAAAACTTTACCTTCCCTAGTTAGGAATTATCAGATACAAATAAAATACAAATAAAAGACGGTGGCGGTCACCGGACCTCTACAGATTTGCTGCAAAACTTGTATTGCGTGGCAAATCACCTGATGAAAATGCACATCTGATAAAGAATCTAAAAATAGGAATTTCTTATTCTTACTGTTACTGTTGTCAATATATGGACCGCTTGCTGGTTTTTTGGTGAAGAACTGTTTAAGAGAAACTTAGTGCAGATCATCGTTGATTCTTTCATTCGTTCTACTCGTACTGGTCTTCTTGAGTTTTACTAATAACTAAAAATAATTACTAAATCAGGCTCTTAAATATTTACTCTGAATTGATTTTAATCTAAAGCTCACTGACTTCAACTAATTTGGGGTCAGGTTAAAACATGTAAAGTACTCCTTTGAATTTTAAATCATCCTTAAATCAGAGTTTGTATTTTAGGTCATAGTTTCATAATTAACACTTGATAAATTTGGACAATCATAATCTCCTGTGAAACATTTATTTGAGGTCTTCATATTAACTTTTCTCTGTTAATCTACACTTTGAATGTATTTATGTCCTTCTATTCTTTTCTCTGCCTGATTTGTGAAACAAAAATCTGGTCTTGCCAAAAATAAGATCAGGATTTTGAGGAGAAGCAAATGCGCACTGACTTGAGAACAGTCTGGCTGGGTTGCTGTGTTGTCACACACATGTTCTGACAGTCATCTCCTAGGTTCAGTTGACTTCAGTGGGAAGAGGTTTGAGCAATAATAGGCACTTATGCTTTTGGAAGTTCAGGAAAAAGTGGTCAGAGATTTGAAGCCCTAAGAGAGCAATAGTAGACAGCGTTGTAGATCTGTAAATGGACCACGTATCATAATGTTTTTGAAAGACTAAGTTTGACACAGAAAAGCTGCCTGTTAAATCAGAGCCATCACTTAACAGATTTTTTTTTTTCCCCTGCTTTTTTTAACTCTGTAGGTGTTACTATCAGCTAACTGTGTGCCAATGGCAAGTGTTTATCTGAACTAATGAATATGAAGAACCTGAAGAATGATAATTTAAATTTAGCCTACAGGCACCTGATGACAAAAATATCAGTACACAAATGCAGCTTGTATGGTTGTTGGCACTGTAAAGAAGCAAACAAATAAAGCCCCTCACAAACAAAAAAACCCCCAGCAACACACACACACTCCCCACCCTCACTTCGCAAAACAGACAAAAAGCCCCCAGTGACTAATATTGCTTATTGCTAATTTTAAGTTCTGGTTTCGGTGTTGTCCATATATTGTCTTTTTTTTTTTTTTTTCAGTTTGGGAACCAATGCACAAGCTGCTGTCTGCCAATGATCTCAGTACTACGTGAAAGTTCTTTTTTCTTTAGTTGATTTGCTTAAGTTGGCAGTGAGAATAGGTCACCAAAAGTAAAATTAATCCTTTGAGTGTGTGTTGTCTGAAGGAAGGAAAAGATTTTTAACACAAAGATCACATATATGTGTCTACAGTGTCATCTTGGGTTCATTCATTTCACTAGTCTCTAGTCAAATAAGTGACTGGGAGCTCATAGCCATAAGGTATGTGAGTTACAATTTCATCTTTGATAGGAAAAGCTGAACTAAAACTGGCTAGATGAAATAAGGTAATGCTTGATTCAGGTACTGCTGGGATCAGAAACTTTTGAAATTCCAGGAATAGTTTAAAAACATCAGTAGCCTGTGTCTGGGTGTAGGTCTTCTGTTAAAACATATTTTGGATCATATGTCACTGACTATTCTCTGATATTTATATGTGGTGTTATTTGTGATACAGAGATTGCAAATCATTGAGTGGAAATCCTGATGTTCCTCTGTTGTCTTGATGAAATGCATGCACATTCATTATTTGTTGAGGTTTGTCTTGTTTCTGGTTTGGGGTATGATGTCAAATAGATCTTTAAATTTCTGCAAAAGTATAATGATAATGTCGATGTGTATCTCCAGAGTACTACTAGGATAAAATAGATTTATCCTTAGGTTGATGAGTGATACATTCTGCTTTCACTAAGACACTTGAGTCTGAAAATGAGTGTGCGCTGCTTGTTTCATACTGATTCTTACTTGGGCAGAATTTAACCCTATTACAACATCAGGTCATGCATTCTGTTTTATTATTTCAATGCCAAAAGCACAGAAAATACCAAAAAGCAACGGTCAAAAAATTCAGTCTTCATTGATAAGTCAGTAGCAGATTTTCTGGATGCTTCCATGTTTTACAGTGTTATCTAAAGCACTACTCTCACATGACAGTGATAAAACCTCACTGATTCCTTTAGGTCATCACAGTGGTATACAGGCATAGAAGCCTGAGCAGTTCCAGTGTCATCTCAGCCATAGCTCATCCAGTCATCTCTTCCAGCAACAGTGAGCTTTGAACTTCAGGCCTGACATAGAATCATTCAGGTTGGAAAAGACCCTTGGGATCATCGAGTCCAACCATCAACCCCACTCTACAAAGTTCTCCCTTACACCCTATCCCCTAACACCACATCTAAATGAGTCCTAAACACATCCAGGGATGGTGACTCCACCACCTCCCTGGGCAGCCTATTCCAGTGTCTGACCGCTCCTTCTGTGAAGAACTTTTTCCTAATGTCCAGCCTAGACCTACCCTGCTGCAGCTTGAACCCATTCCCTCTTGTTCTATCGCTAATTACCTGTGAGAAGAGACCAGCACCAACCTCTCTACAGTGTCCTTTCAAGTAGTTGTAGAGGGCAATGAGGTCTCTCCTCAGCCTCCTCTTCCTTAAACTAAACAGTCCCAGCTCCTTCAATCGCTCCTCATAAGATTTATTCTCCAGGCCCTTCACCAGCTTCATTGCCCTCCTCTGCACTCGCTCCAGCACCTCGATATCTCTCTCGTATTGAGGTGCCCAAAACTGGACACAGTACTCAAGGTGTGGCCTCACCAGTGTTGAGCACAGGGGGACATCCTGTTTTCTTCGTTAAAAATGTCTTCATATTACTATAGATGGAGAAATCTCAGTCAGTAGTGGCAAAGGCATTTTGCTGAGATAGTTAAAGTAGTTTTGATGGGACAATACTACAGTTGGTCTGAGTCTGGTGTATTTTGGAAGGGAACCACAAGGCCAAACGACAAACCCTTATACGCCATTATAATGCTTAATTGAAACAGAGTGTGAGTCTACTGTTCTCTTAAAGCCCCTTGCTGTTGAGCTGCTGTTTCAACAATAACGAGTTAAATAAGCTCACAAATGAGGTCTGCCAACAAATTGTACATGTCAAGTCTCTGTCCTCCTTTACCAGATCACCGTGCGGAATTTGGTCTCTTTTTCAGTAGTCCAGCTTTGTAGTTCTTGTTAAAACTGATAATTTTTTCCCTTTGTCTTGAAAGCTTCCTCAAAGACTAAATTGTATACTCTGTCTGAAAGAAAGAGTAAAGCAATATACTCCCAAATCCCAGAATAATGATCTAGCTTTCACATTTTGCTGTGTTCTTTGTGGTCATGTTCCTCCTTCATTCGTACTGGAGGTGTTTATTGTGTTTGGGGAGGAAAAAAATAGGATCTGTTGGTAAAGGCATCATGATTTATGTCAGTGGGTAGCATTTGGGCAAGCATGAGTCTTTATTTTTAAGTTAGCTTTGAACCAAATGTTGCTTGCTGCAGATTTAAAAATGGTAAAATGATAGCGTTCCTTCAGTGAATCTGCTGATCGTGGCTGGTAATGTCAGGAGTGACTTGTACCTGCTTCTCTGCTGTTTGGCTTGCTTTGAAAATATAGTTAGACTGTGGTTTTTAAAGTGGAGCTCCACATACCGACTAGTTTTTCAGTGAAAATTAGTGGTAGGGTGGGCAGAAAGGTGGTCAGCAAAATGAAGAGACAATGTGCTTTCAAAAGGTAGTGCAGACTGGAAAGCTAAGAATATCAGCACGAGAGCTTGCTTCTACCTTAACCACTCTAGCGTGCTATTTGTGCAAATTGCTAGTCCCTAAAGAGTTAAAAGTGTTTGTTTCACAGGAAATTGGAAGAAATTTATGTGCGCAAGTGAAACTGAAAGGTCGAATGTGTGACTCATATCTATTGACAGATGGAATGAGCATAACATAAGAAGACAGTGACTAGAAAACAAGCAGGTTGTGTGAAAGTATTTTTAGAGACTAATTTCTACCCAGCTGTGTCTTCTATGAATGGAAGAAGTTTGTCAAAGTTACCTAGAAGTTGCCTAATAGCTACCTAGTGAAAATTAATTACATTGATATGGTTTAAATGGATACTTCATGCCTTGGGATGAAAACAGAGTTAACATTTTTTTATGAGCTCTACCTGAGCTTTTAAAAAATGTAGGAAAACAGGAATTAAGGGAACATCTAAGTCCCTATTAGTACTGCTAAACTTTTACATACCCACTTACTTCACCTCAGTTCCCCTGTTGACTCCCACTTCTGTGCTCTTTTCCCCTCTCAACCTATCTCTTCTTCAGCTTAAAATATCAGAACATACCCAACTTGCTTGTTATATAATAATGACTCATACTTTCATTGGCTTAGACTTTACCCAATCTTTCTTTCGTGTCTTTTCATGTTCTTTAAATTGAGATTTAGCCTCTTCAGTTTTTGGTACTACATTGTGGGTTCTTTAGTAAGTTCCACTCGTGAAACTTGGAAAGAATGATGCTGAAACTAAGCACATAAAATGTATTTAGGGATACGAGGAAAAAGAGTTAGCAGTGTTTTGTATGGTACATTCATTTTGCTGGACGAGCAAAGAAGCGCAATGCATAGTAACTCATAATGTTGGCTGGTATTCTATAACCATGAAGTCTTCAGCAAAATTTGAGCCAAAATATAGATATGAGCCACACAGTAAAGCACATGTGAGTGTTTACTTGTCCATTGCCTGGAAGAGAAACTTGGGCATATATTGCAATATAACATATATGTTATTTGCCTTGTGTATTTTGTAGACCATGGGGTTACATTCTGAGGCAATAAACTCAAAACTTAACAATTGAAATTTCTTCTATTGTTGCCCTGAAATACTCTTGTGTCCAGATGATCACAATCGTATATATGATGTAAATCTGAAATACTACATATTCCATTAATGAGTGAAAACCTTATGGCATAAGGTAATGTTCTATTTTTCTGAGCCTCTGCTCCCCTCAGGTGAAAGGATGGGGGGCAGAACTCATATCTCCATGAACCCCATGGAATATTGAGAGTACGGTAGGTGCTTTTTGCCCAGCTTGTGGAACTTTCTCTCCCTCACCCCAAGCTGTTGGGCTTATTTTCATTCATTTATTTATTTAAAGGCATCTCCATAGGCTATTAGATGCTTTCCCTTACATCCTGACTATGAGTTGGCCTCCAGGTCCCAGACCTGTTGGTCCATAACCAGGTGGAAGAGTGCAAATACCATGCGCTGTGAGCTGATTAAACTTGCTGAAGTGTGAGAAATGGAAAAGAGGAGAGAACCATTTGTTTACCCCAAACTGGGATATTTTAGCAATGTCAAAAGGTGAATTTCTTTTTTAGTTATGTTGTCTATCTCTATAGAAATAAGCTCCTGCTAGTATATTCTGTGTTGTTTACAAGGTTCTCACGTGAGCTAGCAGGACAAGTGTAGCCCACTGCAATGAGGAAAACATCTGATGCTCTCTTTTACAAGAGATGAAATCTGCAGTAAGTTAAATCTACAAATTCACTGGCATGCTAAATTACTGAGTAACAGTGTAAGTATGGCTATGGATAAATCCTTCTGTTAGGAGGGCACGCTGCTGCAATTAAGATCTTCATTGTGCAATTCTGTTATAAGACAGGATCTATGAAGGTGAAGAGCATAACTTCTTTAGAGTGGGCAGCAGGGAGCAACAGTAAAAATGTGTGTATTGCAGGAGCAGGATATCTTTTTTTGAAGTAAGCATATGCATGTAGTATTTTCCATTGTCTATAATCCTTTCGCATCCAGCACATACGGTATTAGTCTACTCCCCTGCCTGGAGCTCATCCAAATACTAGCAGCATCATTTCCTGCTTAGAATGGAAAACTCAAGGGGAGGGGAAAAAAAAAGTGTCTTTTGCAAATAATCCTATAATATTCCTACAGGAATTATGTATTAGTGAAAATCTTTGATATGAAAGCATTGAATGATAAAAATTGAACAGTGGAACTCATAGGGAAAAATTTATAATTCTGACTCTGGTGGAAGTACAATAGTAAGTATATGAATGAAAATGTCTCTTTTCAAGTACTGTTCGTCATTGTCTCTATTTGTTTTAAATTATTTTTCTCCCAGCACTAAAACAAAAAAAAAAGTCTTCCTCTTCACTTGCATTCTTAAAAAATAGTGTTTTCTCAGCTTTCCTTGAAAAGTCTGTAGGAGAATACTCTTTCATATTACAAATATAAACTGAGACCTAAAATCCCATGTACAATTAGAACTTACTTTAAATAAAAGCAAAAGCTGGCAGGTTACTATAAATGTAAAGATTACAGTAGTGGGTGCCTAAGATCTTTTTTTAAGATAAAAGGAATGTTGCAACTACTGCCAGTAAATGGTAAAATGCATACCCTAACCTCATAACTCACGAGTGGATGAGTGGTCCAATGTGGACCACAGAGAGCAGTCCAATATCTGATGTAAATCAGTGCTATTCCTCTGCTTTAGGGAGATTTATCTGATTTGTGCCGTTGATGGGAGGCAGATTATTAGTGTTAGCATAGTTCATTTCCCTCCACAGTTGTGTAATCATTAATGGCGCATACAGAAAAGAGCCCCTGCCTGTAGTATTCTTTTCTGTGACCCACCGAGACTTTCACAGTTCTCTCTCTTTTGAAATCTTGTCTGCATGAAGTATTGTGAAATCTAACATCCTCCATTCGGTTTAGTTTCATTGAGCAGTAAGTGACTCTGCAAAGCACTCAAAGTAGGTTTTGGTATTGTGGCAAAATGGCAGTGCCCCATAGTCAATGGGAAAATTGCAGGTCGTTAATAAGAGTTTTTACACGTCACTAAACATACAGGGTATTTCTTAGATGATCAAGAGGAAAATACAATTATGACTCTGCAGATTTCTACGTTTAGTAGAACCTATGGCGGGGAGAAAATCTTGATGGCTATTTCACCAGCACTAAATTCACTCCAAGTCTATTTCTTGTTTGCTTTGGGTTCTCACTCTCTTCACTTTTCCAAGATTTGGAAAACTGTTCTTGATACTACTATCTATACTTCTAATATGTCATTAAAATCTGTGTAAGAGGCCATCCTGACCTAAACTAAACCCACCACTAATAACATGATTAAAACTGAATTGCATCACTGTATAACAGCACAGGATCTTGCAGCATTTCTGTTCTGATTCTGCTTTTACTGAAGCCAGCAGCCATGCTTACTGGATGCTTTGGTATTGTGTCTTATTTTGAAAACCAAATCTTCTGTGGATATGATTGTGCAATTCATACATGTACCTCTGAGTTGAAAAGCTAATAAATGTTATTTGGAGAGGAATAAAATCATTCCTTGAAAAGCCTTATGTGACACCAAATCTAATGAAACACCTAACTTTGGTCCATGTCTGTGTTGTGGTATGACTGTTGAAATGGAAAAGGAAGAAACCGAGGTGAAAAAGGTTAACCTCCATCTGAACAGAATTAAATCTAAAACCCAGAAAGAAGTAGACACAGGTTCATTTATCCTTATGCATGCTGACAAAGTTGGCCATTTGCAATAGGTATCTCTTAGATCTTGTAGGATTCTTCTTTCCCCTTTTCACCACCTTCTCCCCAGTCTGATGCATTGAATTGTTAAGTAAGAATTTTTACTCTTCTTGCTAGAAGTTGGATAGTCTTGCATACATGCCAGGAAATGTACACAGCGTTGCAGGTTTTTGGAAACAATGGTAGAAATACTGTAATTAAATTTTAATAGGTGCTCTCAATTTGTACAATTACTTGTCTTCAGTATTCCATTCTAGGTATTGAAAACTTCAAAATCAGAGTATTATTACACAGGTAACACAAGCTCCCACACATTCCTTTGGGAACTTTTAGACTGCTGCAGCTCTTATGAATGCAAAAAAAAAAAAAAGTTTTCTTGAAAGGCTGTGCAGAGAAATTGATGGAATTTGCATACAGTTAATGGGGTAGCCGGGCATGCTTGTGTACATCAGCACATAGCTATACGTAAAGGTACCCTGCTACTTAGATAAAGGTCACTGGTGAATAGGTCATATGCCTGCAAGTGAAATTGTGTTGATTCCCTGTTCCCCTTGCTTATCAAAGAGAATGGTACAATGCGTGGATGGACATCATTACACTGAAGATTTTTCTGTGTCTAATTAGTTTATTTATGCTTTTCTGATGGCTTACCAGCTGTTGGTGTAGGAGTAGCACTGCATGTTAATAGTATTTCTCTATTGCTGTCTTCAGTGAGATTAATCTGAGTGTTTGCTTAGCTTGTACGCACAGCAGGGTTTTTGGAGATTGCATTGGGCAGCAGAGTGGGGAGAGAAGAGCCTTCGGGTACCTACACACCCAATGCTAAACCATGACAAACTTGAATTCACATGGTGTTGAAGGGGACTGTAGTCTTCTCACAAGTTTGCTCAGGTGCAACTTGTTAGAGCCATGCTTATTAGAATAGTAACTGCTAGCCCTCCATGCTTTGTAGGTCCACTGAATTGTAAAAGAAAATAAAAATCTGTTTGTCAGAAATACCTCCCCAGATGTGTTTGCTTAGTAAGTTAGTTTAGACTTTGATCCTGTTTTCATTTGGTAGGCTGGAATTTACACACCATATATCACAGAACAAAACTCAGCACACTCAGAGAATAATATTTTGAATAAGTATCAGGAAGTGAGGAACAGAGGGGCAGCGGTGAGGATGGGAGGCATCCCGCCGCTCTCTGTAGAGCAAGCTTCATCTACAGAGGTGGGGCTCTTAACAGAGATATTGCCTTTCTAGGTCTATTTCCCATTCCTTGTCCATGGCCTTTTATTTTTCAGTAATGATTTTGCTGTCCTTCCTGCAGCAGGAATGATGATTTGAACAAGGCCGAGTGGAAGAACTGTAAGGGCCTTACTTAGGAATACTGCAATAAGAGTTGAGAGAAGCAGGCTTCCTCAAAGGAGTGATTCAAAATGTTATTTTTTCCACTGGAAATACTTTGTAGTTATGTTTTAATTCTCCCATTTCTTCCAGGCCTTTTTGTTTGTTTTGCCCTTTCGGGGTGGGTGGGGACATGATGTATGAACATTCACAAGAAAAGCTTTTAGCGCTCATAGTATCATTCAGTATACACTTCAACTTAATAGCAGCTACCATTGGCAGAGGACTAGCATGCTCTTTGTGTCTTTGGGGAAAAGGGCAAAACTGTTACTAGTATCAAGGGGGGCTGAATTTATTCCAAAGCTGGGCTCCTGTATTTGCTGATACCTTTATAGGTAATTGGCCCCGACTAGCTGGCGCTCTGTCACTCCCCCTCCTCAGCAGGACAGGGAGGAGAAAATATGATAAAAGGCTCATGGGTCAAGATAAGGACAGGGAGAGATTATTCAGCAATTACCATCATGGGCGAAATGGGCTCAACTGGGGGAAATTAATTTATTACCAATAAAAATCTGAGTAGGTTAATAAGAACAAATCTCAAAACACCTTCCCCTCACCCCTCCCTTCTTCCCTCTTCCTGGGCTGAACTTCACTCTGGGCTTCTCTACCTCCTTTACCCCCCGAGTGGCACAGGGTTGTGGTCAGTTCAGTACGTGTTGTCTCTGCTGCTCCTTCTTCCTCGTGCTCTTCCCCTGGTCCAGCATGGGGTCCCTCCCACAGGAGACAGTCCTCCATGAAATTCTGCAACATGGGTATTTCCCATGGGCTGCAGTCCTTCACAAACTGCTCCAGCACAGATCCCTTCCATGGGGTGCAGTCCTTCAGAAACAGACTGCTTCAGTGTGGGTCCCCCACAGGGTCACAGGTCCTGCCAGCAAACCTGTTCCAGTGTGGGCTCCTCTCTCCACAGGTCCACAGGTCCTGCCAGGAGCCTGCTCCAGTGCGGGATCCAACAGAGTCACAGCCACCTTTGGGTGCATCCACCTGCGTGGGGTCCTCCAAGGGATGCAGGTGGATATCTGTTCCACTGTGGACTTCCATGGGTTGCAGGGGGGCAGCCTGCCTCACCATGGTCTTCACCATGGGCTGCGGGGGAATCTCTGCTCCGGTGCCTGGAGCACCCCCTCCCCATCCTTCTTCAGTGACCTTGGTGTTTGCAGGCTTCTCTCTCTCACATACTCTCACTCCTCTGTGCTGTTGCGCAGTTTTATTTTCACCTCTCCCCCTTCTTAAATCTGTGATCCTAGAGGCGCTACTGCCATCACTGACAGGTTCAGCCTTGGTCAGTGGTGGGTCCATCTCAGAGCTGACTCTATTGGCCATGGGGGAAGCTTCTGGCATCTTCTCCCAGAAGCCAGCCCTGTAGCCCCTCTGCTACCAAAACCTTGCCATACAAACCCAATTAAAACGATCATTTTAATTATCCAAGTATTTCCAAATATCCAACAGAAGGGGGAAAACACTAATAGGCCATAGTACCACGAATGCAGTATTCAGAACCAGTAATAACTGCTGTCATCATGTACACAAAAATACTTATCCTGAGCCATCCTAGTAGTAGTTACTTCACGCTCCAACACCTTTTAGACAGAAAAAGATGTGTGAAGAAGCTTAAGGGGTTTCCTTCTTGTCACATTTTAGAACATGTCTGAGAAAAGCAAGAAACAATAGCAGAAAATGACTGAATGTAAACATTGTTGTGCTTCGTGGTCCTGCTGAAAGGTTCAGGTCTAGCTGACAGTGGGCTGATCACGTTACTACATACGACCTGGTCACAGAAGTAGATAACTACTAGTCTGCTAGCTCATAGTTGTGCAGTGCTCCACATTGTATCACTCTCAAGTGGTGCTTCTGAGAGCTCATGAATTAATAGCTGAATAAAAAAATTTTGAGTTATTTCACATGCTCATAAAAAAGAGAGAGGGTTCAAATGATTTTTTTTTTTTTTTTCTGTGGATGGAAATGGCAGAGCCAGGAATTCGATCTTAAGATTTTCATAATTGTTTTATTCTGCTGGGCCTTTCTCAGCTAAAGATGCTTTGAATTTATAATCACCCAGGAAAAAAAAACAACCCCAAAGCATTACATGCTCCTATAAAGATAAGTAATAATTTGGAAACCAGAAGAATGAGGTTGATAGAGTCAAGCAGTTTATAAACAGAGAGGCAAAACCATTCTCCTGTACTTTTGCACACCTGCAATTTCAGACCTGCTCCCTCCCTTCCACCTCCCGCTTTGGGAATACTCCCTTTCCCCACCTTCCCTCAGAGGCCGAGCATCTCTGCTCTGCCGTGCTCTGGAGTAGTGCCAGCCTGAAAGGTGAGCCCTTCCTGACTGTGACCAGAGGTGGGAAGGGAAGGAACAATTTTCCTGTTAACAGCAATCCTTGGTGTATTTTTCTTTCGTATCAGTCATTGCGTCGGTTTCCCATCTTTGCTGAGCTGAATCCTGCAAGTTTAGCTCCAGCACACAGTACAAGACATCTCATGTACAATTCATAGCTGACCTACCAGGCTGTCTTATGTTTTGTAGTTGCAGTGTCCGCAGTTCCTCTGAAAAAGCGCTCCGGCTTCATCTATTGATTCACCTATTTCAGTGACTCTGCCTTGAAAAAGATTTGTCATGAGGCAACTTCAGGCTTTTAATTTTAATGGGTGATAGCAAGAAATAGCAGTGGCTTTTGAGAATGATATGGAGAAAGACTGAAAAGAAAACTCATGGAGTCCATATTACTGGGTCCTATGCTATGAAGAAACATGAAATCCAGGCACACACATGCATTATTCACTGAAGACAGCTGAAATAACTCACGGGTTATTAATCTGTGAACTGGAGCCTTCCTTTGCTTTTAATAAAAGACACTGAAAGAAATTAATTCTGTCTAAAATCACTGTGCGTGCTATGTGAATGAAAGCAGACATCAGTGGTTTCTTATAACATCAAAAGTCCCTTAGTTACGGCAATAAGCATGCTGCTTGCCTATTAAATCTGTATGTCTGCTATTGTTTTTTTCCTTACTATTTAAGTGAACGTACTCATTTAACTGAAAATGCCAAGTGACTAATGTGTAACTACACAGAGAAATATAAAAATTGGTCATTCTGTTAGAGGAACGATTTATTCTTTGTGCATAAATTCTAATGTTCAAATGTAGCTAAGAAATAAACATAACTTATTGCTGATAATTATGAGTGTTTCAGAGATCCAGAGCTTGTCAGAAAATCAGCTGTCTTCTAGGATTAATGAAAAACAAAAAAAAATAAGGGTGTATTTATTAATAGACCATACACAGAGTCTGGAACTAAGTGGTTTGGAAAAGTACTACATTGTTTATAGCAATAAGGGCAAAGAAACACTAGAGGAAACATCCCTGTGGCTTAATCAATGATCAGCACATGAACATAAGTCAAACACTGTTTAAAATTGTTCCAAATGAGGAATAACTGACGTCAAGAGCTTGCTTGACTTCTTACCAGCTTCACACTCTGGTTGCCTGCAGTGACAAAAGCACCAATAGAACACTTACAAGCAAGTCTTTCACAAACTGGTTTAGGGTTTTTGTTTGTTAATTTGCATTTCATTTAATTTATTTACAGGACAGTCACAGATACCAGATACCCTTAGAGGGCAGAACTGTGATACACTGGTCAATCTATATATTGTTAGCATCAACAGACGATGAAGTCAGGAAGGAGTAATCACGTATTGTTAACATAGAATTGCAGTTACACACTGCAAGAGACATTTGGTGAGAAACGGCGTTTTGTGTCTTAGTAGAATCACACAGGTACAGGGCCAAATTCATTGTGCCCTACAGGCAAAAATATTCTGCAAATTTCCTTCTCCCTCTCAGTCTTTCAGGGGACAAATATTGAAGTAAGGTGGAAAAGGGATTCTCGGGATGTCAGAGCAAAGGTGCATCGTGCATTCGCGTCGGTGATGTGTAGTTGCTGTAAGGAGCCCCGCATCTTAGCTGCCTGGTGACTGTTGTAAATCACATTGGGTAAGGATATTCCTGAGAATTGTAGAGCCAGTATTTGTTTCTAGATGTGTTGTTGTACTCTCACCTTCCGTGGGCACGTTAATTTCATCTCTGTGTCAGGAAACAGTTCTTATTGTGAAATGTTCCTGGCTAATTCTAATCATGTGACTAAGCATCCCTGATGTTCAAGAGCATCATCTGAAAAAAAGAGCACTTTTTTTCAGAGATCTTAAAAGTAAGTCTGAAGTTCATCTTCTAGAAACTTTATGCACAATAGGGAAACAATTTGTCTTGAAGGAAAAATAAATGTAATGTGTCTGTGACTGTTTAAAAGTATTGTTTATGCAAGACTTACGTAGTTTTCCATTGAGTCTATTAAATGGAAATGCAATGCGTTTAGAGAAGCTAATCTCAGGAAAGGAAGAGTGGGTTGTATCACCCGTGAAAAGAGCGAAAGTGTAATCGGTTTCGTTCCAACAGCTGGTCTGTTTTCATGACTGATTTTTCCCATTAACAGTGTGGAAGCCCAGGGCAGAGCAGTGAGCCCACAGCACTGTGCAGACGAAAAGCTGGGCTCTAAGGACAAACCAAATATTTCCTCATACTACATGGAGAGATTTTTTCCATACTTCCTGTTGTTCAGTGATTGAAAGAAGAGACCAAAAAGAGAGTCTTTGGCCTGTGCCAGAGGCTTGTTGTATGTGACCTTGGAAGTTACTTAATCCTGCTGTCTTTTAGTTTTCCACTCTTCCGCAATTTCTTCCATTTTCAGCACACGTATTTCCTTTTTGCTTCAAATAAATCAGGATTCCAATGGACAACAGCCTGGTTCACTGTACAGACATAATGCATACCCTGAAAGCTGCCTCTTCTTTGTTAGGAGCATGACAGAGTCATCTGAAAAATAGCTCATAATCACGCTTAGGTGTGGTTTTTTAGTTCTTTTAGGGCAGTCACCTATTTCTTCAGTTGGATTAAAAATTGTTTCAAAAATGTAAAACGTAAATAAAACAGGGCTGCCTGGACTATTTTCTGCCAAAAATGTTGAACATTTGGAAGAATAATTTGCTCCAAAACCATGTTTTAGATAGTTTGAGTAACCTTTCTCTTTCTCGGTGTTGCTGATTTGAAATGGAGCACTATGGGGAATAATCAGCTAGCATTTGGACCTGCAGGGGCATTAAATGAGCAAACACCTGAAAAAAAAACTGCATGCAAGATTTGTAGTTTACTGAATTTTGCTTTCACTATGTCAGCCTTTATCATTGCGTAGAGCACGAACGACCATTGAGAGTAGGCTAAGTACAGCTACAAATCCCACCAGCTAGAAATTTTCAGCAAATTATCAAATGAATGTGCTGTCTTCCAGTGTTTCAGCTGTTGATGTTCAGGTAGGTCTACCACAAGCATCCTTCTTGTTTTGTTGGAATGGAGCTGAAACTTAGTTTCTCAAATGTTTGAATACCTCCCAAATGAGTTTTCCATCTGTCCTTCTGCCCTTCGTTCTTTCCATCATAATACCTCTGTTAGAGATAGAGAAATGTCTAACTTCCCTAGCTCGTGACGTGGGATTATAATAGGCCTGGCGAGATTTTGAGTATATTTTTAATGGTTTGGGACTTTCGAGGGGTTGGGTTTGGGTGTTTTGCTTGTGGTTGGTTTGGGGTTTTGTTTTTTTTTTGACAGGCATGTTGATAGGATACATATCTTTAATATGTAAAATTGCAGTGGCTGGCATTCCCAAGTAGACATCTGAGCATTGCTAAAATTCAACTCTATCTTATTCTGTGCACAGATGATTTACAGGATTGCAAAAAACCAAGACAACTGTACGTATTCAAGTGAAATAGAGATGGTTTCCTTATTTTACTGTGTGATAGTCAAGAATTCATAGTGACCAGTAACCCGTTGGAAGTAGCGGCATTCACAGGTGCTTGCTCCCCCTAAGGACTGAGGCTTCCATGCCTTTCAGTCACTACAGTTTGTTTTAATGTTTAATGGAAAACACTCTACAGAGAGGAAGGCTGAACGAAGTTCTGTGAATATTCTGTGAACATAAATCTTTTTGATTTATCCGTATGAGGGAGAATATGTGAATGGCTCTCTTTTCCACCAGAAGGCCATGTGGTTGTAAAATGGCCCTGAAACTTTATTTCTAAAGGAATGTTGGCATCTGGAGTCTGTCTGTGAAGGGAGACTGTGGAGAAAGCTAGTGAAAACGAGTCCTCACACTTTTCAGCAGCGATTAGATAGGATTGCAATCATCCTGACAGCCACGTCCCTTGCCTTCTGTAGGCGAGGGAGAGCTGAATGGTCTAAGAATGCATTTGATCTGTTTGTTTACGTGTCTGTTGCAATAGGAAAAAAAAATTCAATGTTTTTTTCTTTATTCTTACCCTATAAGGTCACAAGATACATATTTTTGTGGTAACATAAACATTTACAGAACCTCTATATTTAATACAAAACACAGTGAGTAATGGAGTGCATGTAACAGCTGGAGAGGTCCGTATGCGTCTATTATGCTGTAGGATGATGGCATAAGAACTCGACCCATAATTGTAGATGAACCAGAAAGTATTGTTAGCACTGGAACTACAAAAATATCACTGGAGAGCTGCAGTGCTTGCTGTGTCTCTGGGAATCCATATGTACTCTATTCGTGGGTCAAAATTTTGCATTTATTTGGAACAACTAATTTAAAGTAGGAAACTTCCTAGTTGAGTTGTCCATGTGTTGCTAACTGGCCAATAGGGGAAACTGTAAGCGTGACTTCTGCTTGATAAGGTAAGTCCTACAGAAATAAATATTCATGGTACTAAGGACAATACTTGATATTAAAATATTCCTTTTTATGGTGTAGCTTCATTTTTCCACTTGACAAAGGGGAGATAAGGTAAAGGGGAAAAAAAAAAAACAGGAAGAGTGCAATGTATATTTCCAAAAGCAGACTTTCGCTGGGTTTCTCTCACTGTGAAATGATCTCACAAGACTCTCAAAAATCTCCTCACATGCTAATTTCTCTTATTAATGTTTCTAAAAAGAGCCATATGGGTTTGCTTATTGTTTTAGAGCAAGATGGTGTCAGAGCTGAGAACTGAACTCTTACTCCCTGAGTTTCAGGTCTGTTACTTCCTTTAAATCTTGATTTAAAATATTTTTGTTATGCACTTTTGGGCAGAGCGTGTATATTCTTGTATGTAAGCGAGAATCTCCAGAGTGCTTGGCGAAAACAGGGCTTACAATGGTGCTGGCTCCTGGAAGAGTTTCTATGGTGAGAGTGTCTCTTTCCCATTTCATCCTTTGCACACTACCCACCCACTGTATCACTGGAAATACTTCAGCCTGTGTGCCAAATGAATTATTAAAAGTGAAATATGGCCCCACCAATATCAGACAAAACTCCCTCTGACTTTGGTGCACCAACATGTATCACCCCGTGACTTGTAAACACACAGATGCAGTGCTGGTACCGAAAAGAGAGTGGACCTGGGTGTAAGGATTTGTTTGCTTTATGAAATATGCCTGAAACCAGTTACCGTCACCGTGGCTAAAGACATCTGGTTTCAGCTCTTCAGCTTTCTTCTAACACATCAAAATCAAACACTGAATGTTGTGATCTCTGTCTTAGTGAAAGTCTTTACCATTCCAAAATAAAAAGGAGAAGTTATGTAGGCATAGTTTATGATTTAGCCAAATAATAAACAGACACAGCGAAACAGGTTTATTAGCAGTCTGTCTCACGCTGTATGTTGCTTGGGTTAGGGGAGTTAACAGCAAAGATGGTGTAATCTTACAAGCTGACTAGGGAAAATTACAGAATCCCTTCTGGATAAACAACATTAGAAATGCATTTTTTTTTCCATATACTCTTTTGTCCTTACTGAAAAGATTTAAGTTAATCAAAACCTTGGAGATTAAATAATTAAACCTGTAGATAACCACAATTTTTTATTGTTAATTAGTCATAGAGAGGTGCCTTTTTCATAGGATGCAGAGTCCCTAAATTTAGCTGTGGAATATTACATTGATCACACAGAAAAAAACATCATTGATTCTCTGGGGAAGGGTTGGACGTCAGTATGTGCGTTTTGGCTCAGACCACCTTTCACCTATTAAAGGGGGTTCCAGTAGATTTTTATCCGTGCTGCACATAGCAACAAAATGTGATTTGCCATCCTTAACCCTTTGAACGTTTTCAGCATCTTAGCAGGATGATTCACACTTACTCTGTTACCTTGCTTTCATGCGCCGTATTGTATCTGAAATCTTTATACCAAAAGTGCTGCATTTTTATCCTCTGCTGCTTTGTCAATTTTTAAATGTATAGTATACATTCTTAAATATTTAATATACACTGAAGCCATTACAGCGTGGCTGTAAAAACCAATCTGTAATACTACACCTTCTTACTCTGACACTTACCCCTTTCTTTAAATTACCCATAGAATTTATAAATAAAAATCTAAAATTAAACCCTGACATAGTGCAAAATACTGTATTTTATTTCACCTGTGTAAGTTTACCAAAGGCAGAGAATCGAATTAAAACGTTGTGCAGAATATTTTTATTGCTGTGTAGATCTTTGCCATCATGCAGTATGATAATTCTCAGACCTTTTTTTCAGCAATCCCTAATTAAGTGTAACAGGCATGCATCCAGACACTCCTGAATTTTAATCTTCATGTTTCTTAATGAGTTGATCAAATATTACACAGAATGTAGAAAAAATAAGGGACTCGTTTAAAATACAAATACATAATTTGTGTAATTGTCCAGCTAATAAATTATGTCCAAATATTATGATTGTTCTTGCAAACACTTAGGGATGTGCACATGCAAACGGTGGAAATTATCCATATGCATACATGCGATTCAATATTCTGTACACATAATTGTCCGTAATTATTTGCATAAGCATGCATAAAATTGAATTTTCAGAATACTTTTGGATCTAGACACAAGTTCTGCTTAAAAAGAAGAACAGAAACTAGTTATGTTAAAAAATATTAATGATGTGTAATCAAATTTGATGGAAGGATAAATTTAGATAAAACGACATCCAGTACTGACTGCAGCACCAGCCTTTCCTAGGTTCTGAAATGATGGAAGATCTTCTTTCCTCCCCGTCCTCTCTTTTTGCTGATGGGAAATTCCTGGCAGATGAAGTGCCTGATATTTGACCTGCTTTAAAAGGTATGGCATGATTTTGCAGAGTCAAGGAGCTTCCAGTAGTTCAGATAAGCTTTCAGCAAGGATCTAAGCATCGTGCTGCTTAGCCAAAGTGATGTTTTGATGTTCAATACCACTTAATTTTGCCTCATTCTTCTCCATCTTAAAAAGCATCTACACAAACTCAGTATTGTTTATTGAAAGTGCTGTGTTTCTGAAGGGTGAGGGCCAGCCAGAGTTCTGTCTTGCTTTGTTCTGTACGATATGATTTAGTTGGGTCTAGTTGATAGTTTTATTTTCCAAATCCTTGGGCTCATAAAGGCTGGGAAGACCACAGAGACAGATTGCTCAGGCACTGAAGAGAGAGAATGTCTTGTGCTATTTAGCAGCAACCTCTCTGCCTGATTTTGTGAGAGAGCGAGACAACAAGAAAGAATGAGCATATGCAAGAAATGCTAGTCATGGTGCTTAACATAGAGTTGGCAGGCAGTTGAGCTACTTCTACGTTAGCAGGTGGATAAATAGGAATGGGACTGCAGAGTAAAACAGCTGGTGCTGAGGACCTGACGTCCCCATTATGCCTGTGTTGGAGTGGTTTTTCTTCAGCCTGGCTCTAGTCTAGTCCCATGGGCTGCTGCCTGCCCCTCTGCAGCTGGAGTGTGGGAAGTGAGCTCCTGCGGCGTATCCTCCAGAATCCCTCCAGTGCACGGTCAGTCAGACCACTCCATGGCGCGAACCAGAGCACAGTAACAGGGGATGCTCTGAGACTCGCCTTGGAAGGATTTTTCTGACCTGTGCTGAAACACTAATGAAACACTTCTCTCTCGCTTTCTGTGTATAGGACACAATATGTGAACCTGAATGCTGCAGAAAAAGCTTTTGGGAAAGGAATGTTTAAAATGGATTATTCTTTGTCTCTTAAACCTAGCTATGAAAGTAAAAGAGTAAAAGCGAATCTCCATGCTGAGATATTGCCCTTTCCTTTTTACAAATTCCCCTCCACATAACCGTCACAGAGATATTTATTTATTTATTGTAAAATACTTTAGTGGTGGCTACATATATATTCTGAAACCTTGAGATTAAAATTTTTTTTTAGATATTGTGGACTATCTCCTGAATCAATTCAACTTTTCGTATGATACAGTGACAATTTAGTTTAACAGATTAATTAATCACATAAAGTTTAAATGGGATGAGCATTTCCTTTTGCAATTGGAGTATCCCAAGAACAAAAATGTTCAGCTGTTCACTGAGAAGAGGCAGAGTTTGAGAAATTAAAAGATGGATCAGGCAAGAATAAAAATACCTTATTTTCACTGCTGCCTCACCTATAGCAATGAAATAGGTATCTTGGGAGACTGACAAATCTTCCCCTCCTGCTCCTCTACCCCACCAAAGTCTCTTGATGTATGCCAATGCTTGAGCATTTTCCAGAGGGTTTCCAATTTTCTTCACTGTTCTTTCATGCTTTAAGCAAGGTAAAGGATGTAGGAGCTTTAAGAAATTACAAATGCTGTAGCTGAAAGTTGTAACCACTCTGAAGGGTCTCATACTCCTCATTGTTTGTGGGTGTTTTTGCTCTCCCTGTGAATATTATGTGCTTTTTTACATAATGGCACGGTTTCACAGTAAGAGTCATAAAGGATATCCCTACCCTGTCATTGTCTGCTCAGAACACTTTCCTGGGAGTTTGGAGCTGTGAATTAAGGAAGGGGATAAGCTGATCAATAAGGAAAATCATGAGTGAAGTTTTAGATGCAAAACTTTTCCCTCAATTATCAGTAGTATTTTTATGTGAACTAGAAAGCATCTGTTAGAAGTAAAATTCAGTGAAAAGCAGTAAGGCAGACTAAACATTTACTTCATAGAGCTGTTTTTATCTGGAGGATGGGTGTGCATCCATTACATGTGGCTGCAAAGGCTAAACTGTCCTTTTTAAAGTCCTCCATCTGCAGTGTGTCAAAAATAGTAATGTCCTGTACATGCTTAAATTTTTGGCAGCAAAGTAACACCTTAATTTCTTTTACAGTAAATATGTAGATATATTACATAGTGACATGTAGAGCAGATGTTTCTAAAAATGCAAAGAAATTCCAGTCTGTTCTTGTTGATGTAGTAGCTTTAGTCTTTCAAAACAGAACTAGTTAGGCAATGCAGTCATGGTGGAAGTATGAATATTTGAAGAGTCTGTGTACAAAGTCAACACCTTCTATCAATGGGTATGGCCATGACATCTACAAATAAAAGGAGAGCATATTTCAGATTCCCCTATAGAAACAATAAAGCGTTCCTTTCAAAAGTTTTCAAAGTGAGGAACCATTCTTGTATTCAGAGTCCCAGCATAACAGGCTTGACTCATCGACAGATGACACATCAAGCAGAGGGAATTTGAAAAAGCACTGCTTAACCTCACTAAAAAAAAATCATACTTTTGAGAACAGGAAAGAAGGAAAATTGCTTTCTGATCCTTGACTCCACTATGTTCAAAAAGGGTAATGAATGTTCTGATAAAACATACTTCATTGGACAAATAAATCTGGTTCAAACTGACAGTGTTATGTAAAGGGATGTCCAAGTCTGTTTAAAAATCAGTTTGAAGCAGAGCAAAAACATACAAACCAAAAGCCCAGCAGGAAACAAGAAATTAAATTTGCCTGTGCATTAATTTTTTTTTGTTGTGTCTCTTGTAAAAACTTATAGTCTTTATTTTAAAAATATTCTACATGACAAGATATCTGACACAACTGGGCAACTCCTGTTGTAGCAATTTATTATAAATACAAAAAGAAGTGTTTTAATTACAAGAAATGGAGTATAATTGTTTGGTTTTGGTTTTTTTCCTACAATGTTTTCTATCCGTTGATAAGTTTAGATAGATGTTTGGAAACTTTTGGTGGCATCAGAGGCTGCTGAATGCTGTCTCTGTACTAAATACTGCATGAATTAATAGTGTGCTCCAGGTTAGTTGCCATCAACCTGGGAAAATGGCTTGGAAGTAGATTGCTACAGATATTTTTTATTTCGCTCTCCCCACCAGGTTATTCTAGTTCGTGTTTGAAGGGTTTCATATGAGTTGTAGGAATGGCAGTGGGCTCTTGGCTTTGGAATCAGTTCCTTCAGGAAAAGAAATTTATCACTAAGTCACAGTAGTGTTCTGAGACCTCAGCCAAGATTGAATTAGTGCTTACCTCAGATACTTGATTTTGATCCCTTTCCTTATTTTCTACATTTTTATACTGTTGGGTTAGTCTCTGTTAAGTCAATGAGGTTACTAGGAACAGTTTATTTCATAGTTCAAGTAATAAAATTCTGTGCGGCCCCAAGTAATTGAGACTTTTTAATCAGAGTTAATGACAGGGTTTTTTCTAGAACGTGTTGCAATCGCCTGGTTTTGTCCAATGTTTTAGCTAACATTGATTTGTTACTTCTCTCAGATGTGTTTTCTTCATTTCTCTTTCTGTCCTGCAGGGACCATACTTGTTGTCTTTAGTCTGCTGAAACTAATTTCTTGTGATGCAAATAACATTCGTGGCCATGGTAGAAATGTTTTAAAAATAAAGCATCTGGGATGAGAGATTTTCTTTAAACCTCATGGTTCAGTCTTAAGTTTGTTATGCTACATTCAAAAAGTGTCAAATCTGAGATAAACAGAGTGTATCCGCTAGAGCTGTCCTTGTTTCTCAGGAAGGGATTCCTGGGTGATGCACTCAAGCGTGAATTAAAATTCCAGATGGAATTCTGGTTTTTAGATTAATGGACACATTTTATAAAATCTGTGTTACTCCACGGTTCAAAACAGCAAAGGAGGTATTAAATTTTTTTGCCAAGATAATCTGTATTGTACATGTAATGTAGTAATATAGGTTAATAAAACCTGCATCCAGGATTAGGTAGTTCCTAAGAAAAGGTCCTTTCTAAATTTTCTAGTCGTGTCCCTGTTACATCCTAAGTAATATTAAGTGGCTTATGGAGACGTCTGTTTTTACCTCACTTTTTCCATACCTTTTGCCTGTTCTGCACGGGTATTTAGCTGTTAACTGATACCAACAACAACTTATTTACTTCTCTGCTCTCTCTTCCTGCTGGCAGCTCAATAATGGAGCACTGAGTGGTGTCCCCTCCAGCACTCCACTGCTCATCGCCTCCCAGCCCACTTTCATCTGTTACAGGATGAAATATTAGAACATTTGTGATGTGTTGTGAATTCATTTCATAAAGTGAAATGTAAACAGTGTTAATCTATAGCTACAATAGAAGACAGACAGCTTAAATGTTTTCATTTAAGGTATTTGTAAGAAAATCAATAGCTAGTTAAAAAAGAATGAATTACATAGGATTTTAAGCCCCATCTCCTGCTTCTGATATAAACATGCTGTAACAATTAGCCTATTGTCCTGATTTTGCTGCCTTGAATATTAGCAGAGAATTATGAAGGATGGTATAGACTTGTGGTGAAAATTTTCAGGTCAGTTCAGGGAAGACAATTGTGCTTTTTTTTTACGTACAATTCTGATGACATCTGTGATACTTTTGACTGGACCACACCAGTGCAGTATGTAAAGAATTGTTCAAAAAACCCAAACAAACAGGCTATAAAAAAAAGAACAAACACCACCCCCCCACCCAGGGCCCAAACACTACACCCAGCCCTTCACAGGTGGGCAACTCCAAGAATGAACATTCCTTTGCTCTGTCATACTAAATAGAGCAACCCGGTGTCTTGCATCTCGTTTACAGCTTTAGACTAGTTAGAAGGTAAGGGATGTAGCAGATCATTATTACTGGCTTGATTCAGTTGCTTAAAAATAGCCATCTCTTGCCATTTGGGATGCAATGGAGTATCTGAGGCAGCTGCCTGAGGCTTGCAGATGGGATCTGTGGAAACCTGTAACCTTCTGGATTAGCAGCTAGAGACCAGCATGAATATCATAGACCTTGTCAAAAAGCACGAGATACCTGTTAAATACATTGAACTTTGTTTTCAAGGTTTTAATGCACCCTAAATGCCTTTGGAGATCAAAGGGACAGTAAGCTTCAGGATTACTTTGAGTACTTTATATAAACCCCCAAAATTGTGTCAGTTTGCACAGTTTGCATATCAAGTTTTTCCTAAGGTTACCCACATTTTTAAAGCAAACATAAGTTATTGCAATTGGATAATGTATCTGTTATTAATGATTTGTATGACACAGCTAGCTCTTTCTTTTTTTAAGAGTGATGTATGAACGGACTCAATGGACGAAAAGAACAATATATTTTGCAAAACATTTCATTCTGGTATAATTTTTCACTCTCCCTCTCCCCCTGCAAAGGACTATTATATGAAGTGGTGAAAGATACCAATATTGGTGAAAAATTTAGGTTTTGAAAAGCACATCCACTTGAGTAGATTTTTATATCAAAATACAACATAAAGCGTGAGTGTAGGAACTTATGCATAGGAATATCTAGGAAACCATACTGGGAAGCAAGCCTGTTGTAGCTAAGAAATATCTCCATAGCCTATAAGCTTCTTGTAAAGAAAAATGTTTATGTCTTCCAGTTGGAAAAAAAAACAGGTTTTACTAACCAGGTATTGCCTGCATTAAGAATCGCATGAGTTTCAACTCTTAATTTTTCAGCAAATGATCTAAATGCAGTATGCAAGACCATCCATTTGGGAGATCTCCTCGACTTACTGAAGTCTGACAGCATGAAAAAAGGCTTGGAAGTGTTTGCATTTTCTTCACACTTGCTGAGCAAACTGACAAAACATTAAGCATCACAAGTGTTAACACTATTTGTTTACGGTGAAATACTAGGTTTTGCTGCAAGAGTAGAAAATAGAAGTAGTGAAATATCACATGGTGCAGCTAAAGAAACTCTTGGGAGACTTACAAAAAAGCTAGCAAGACAAGAATCAGCGGAGGAAAGATTTGTCAGCCAGCTGCTTACTTCTAAATTTGTGATGTACATTTAATATCTCGCTTTCCATTTTGTAAAAGTGGGGACTTGCGCATGTTTGCTAAAATGTGTTTTAGTGTTGTTATCTGAAACACTATTGTATAAAAGTAAAACAGTTTAATCTAAAAATCAAGACCATTGCTTCCAGCTGTCTGGGTGATATTTCTAATACTACCTGGATCCATGTGGATGGAAGCAAAATAGAAAAACAAGAATGTCTGCTTTCTGTAGGAGAAGTAAGGAAGAATATCCTTACTTATATTATCAGTACTTACATTATTATTACTTATATTGTTGTTACTTACTTATGTCCTTAGCACTTTGCATAAGTAAAGATGGTTTGGCAGAAATGAATTTTTTTTATATATGCCAAGCCTACTTTCCCTAATAAGTTACCCACCATCCATAAAACCTAACTTTCTTAACATCTTTTTCATATATTTATTTCTCAGCAATTCTCAACCATTTGTTGTCTCCTCCTTGTGAAGCACAGAAGGATGTAAACTGGTACAAATCTAGTCGAGAGTTACTTAATATCTATGGTCAAGCAGGGAATTTGTCTGTAGAAGGAGCGTTCTCTTGGAATCCTTCCCCTCAAAACCTAAAGCCTGTCAGTCCTTGGCACTACATATACACACAACAAAAGATAACCTTGTTTGGGAGTGATGAGATTTTCACTGGAAAGTTAAAATTACACAGATGTACAGTTGAAAATTATGCCTTGTTTAATTGTGTGCCTGGAGATCGATTTTTTGGGTACTGACATTTGAAAATGTTAGCCTTTGCCTAGAAATTATTCCATGATAAATCTGTTCAACTAACAAAGTATTCTGTCCAAATATCTGTCATAGTTAACAGAACCAATATTGATGCAGAGCCTTATATTCAAATTATTTCTTGTGTTTTGTGAATTTCTTTGTGGTTTGATTTTCTTTGCCTGCAATCAAGGTGGGTAGGAGAACTGTACCAGGGCTTTATTCGTAGGGCTTCTGTCCAAATGAATGAGCCAGGGTTCTAAGAGTTCCAAACAATTGTGCAGATGCAGGAAATTTCTTGGATAAGACAGAGACTTTGTAAATATGTTAGTGGAATTTATACCTTTTTCTTCTCGATAAATTTAGTACTAATAAAAAGTTTGAGCTATTTTGGTACTGAAAAGATATTGAAGATACAAAAAATGTTCTGAAGTTGTATTTAAGTTTTTCAAATGGAAATCCTAAACTTCTGAGATATTTTGATTTATATTTAAGTATTTCTAATTTTTCTTCTCTTCCCATTTTTTTTCCCGTTTCTTTCAGTGAGGGTTGTAAGGCAAGAAAAGCATATATGAGAGGTGGGAATGGAAATAGTGAACAGAGAACAAAGGGTTGTTTAATTTTTCAATTATTTTTATTAAGTGAATTGCTAATGAAAATACTTCTAAGAATCTCCAACTTAAAAAAACACACCATATTTTCTGTACTTTCACTTGAAGTATTCACTTCACTTTCACTGAAGTATTCACTTCAGTACAACTATCGTGTCAGTGCTGGAAAACGATATCCTCCTCATGCTTTTATGTAGTCCAGCATGAGGGAAGCCATATATGCTCTGGGAGGGCAAGAGAAAACAGATATAAATTGAAACATGAAAGGTTCCAACTTTGATTCAAGGAAAATCTTTTTCACCTTAGGGCGTGGGAATAGTGGAGCAGGCTGTCCGGAGGAATTGTGTATTCTTCATCTTTAGAGATTTTTCAAGGCCTGACTGGTTCAAGCATGGAGCAACTGTGTCTAATCATATGTCTGACCCTGCTTGAAGCAGAAGGTTGGTCTAGATGAACCGCCAATGTCCCTTCCAAACAGGGTTATTCCACATCTTTAAGATCCTGTCTTCAAGCTTATGTTGTCTGAATGTCCACAATCCTTTTAAGATTCTTCTTCTAAATCTTGAATTATCTGATCTAGTTAAAGATGTCCCTGCTTACTGAGGGGGGTTGGTCTAGATGACCTTTACATCTCCCTTCCAACCCAACACATTCTATGATTCTGTGATTCTAAGAAGTATGCCACTTACAGTGTTTGGTTTGACAATGTGATGCACGAGAATTGGGAACTAAATGGAAATGGCTGATATCTAAGAAAACAGAATTTTATACAGGTTGTAGAACACGGGCTGTAGTGCATTTTAGTAATGAACTGAATACCTGAACCTGTGTTCTGGGAGCATGGTGATCTGTGTCCATAGTACTGTTGCCACTTGCCTAAATCATTCAGGGACAGTAAATATTTAGAAAGGAAAACTTTAGCTAAGAGATTGTCATCTGTGGTTCCATCTACTGTTAATGAAAGGAGGGAGAGAGTCCTACTTTCTGGGAGAGACTGGTACCTGTATAGTACTGAAGTTAGATGCGTTAAGCTGAAACTAGTCTTTATGATTATTTCTCAAGTCTCTATCTCTGAATTTCTTTATACTTGGACATCAGTAAGGCACTTGCCTCTTTTATCTCATTCTGTGTTTTCTTTATAGACCAAGCTATATGTGAAATGGCACTAAATGCAGGTAAAGATACAATTACATAGATAAAAACAGTTTACAGTTAACTGACAAGTATAGATTGACCCTTTATGAATATTTAATGGAGATAAAATGTGCTAGATTAATACAACTCAGGCCTCAGAGTTGCAAAAATGATTTTGTAACTCTCCATGGAAAAAGTATTGATTGATTTTTGTCCATCTATTACACTGACTTCTGATAAAATACAGAGATGTGTTCCAGAAATCCAAGAAGATAAAAAAACTTCCAGAAGCAAAATATATTAAGATGGTATGTCACTGAAAACAATTCTGTTTTCAGAGATAAAGTAATAATTTTGGCTGTCGCAACTATGAAATGTCTCTATGGCTGTGTATGCACAAGAGTTAAGGTCAGGAAAGAAAGTTACGTCTATACTTTTCTGATAAATCCTTATATTTGTAGTGTTCTGTAAATAAAACTCCCGCAGAAGATACATTCATGACAGTAGTTGATTTTATGCCTACATTTTTAATCTATTTCTTCTGTGAACTTTGCAGAGTTGTTGCAGTTGTTTCCTTTTAAATGAGAAGGGGATCCCTTATTTAATTTCCTCCTGTCTACAGATCAATAATTTGATATTCTTTTTGACATTGGGTAGGATAGATTTTTTTTATGCCTCCTACACTCTTAATTTTAAGTCACTTTCATTGTAATGAAAGAAAATTTAAAAGCATAAACTAGTGCATTTCAAACATAAACGTATGAAAAATATTATTAATGGTTAACCACCTGTTCTGTTCATGTATAGAAACACTCATAATAAAGGTGAAATTGAAGTAATTAAATTTTTTTCATATTGCAAAGTTCAGTTCTGTATCCCAAAACCAAAGTAAGCCACCTACACTTGTACATATTTGTATCGCACTACAGAACTTTAAAAATAGAGGAAATTGAATTATCTAGGTATTTGTTATGGAAATGCAGATTTGATTCTTATCTTTTGGGGCTCTATATCTTCTGGGAAATATTCTTTACGTTTGGTGATAGATGGGAGAATTGTTGTCTGTATTAAGAGAAACAAAATTGAGTGAAGTTATCAAAATTCTCCAAAGCTAAAGTAAGGTCTAGAAATAATGCAGAAAGGCCTCCTTCCATTTTAAGTCCATAGCAATTTCCCAAGCTTTGATGTGGAGTAAAATATTTACCTGGGAAGGTGAGGGAAGGGTTGGGGGTCAAATATTCTGTTCAAATATATTGAACTGTTTATTTAGGTTTTGAATATTTTATCAATTCTGAAAGAAACTTTCTCTTTTCTTTTTTTCCCTCCTTCCAGTGAACACTACTTACCATTGATTTTCAATCAATATTGTTACATCTATCTTTTAAATCACATTATGTTTTTGAGTTAGTAATATAGATGTTTTACTCAGTTTTTCTCTAATTTCAGTTATTTCATCCCAGTAATTCCACTGTAAGGGCATAGACCAGATTTTACAGATGGGAGAAAATTTTCCCCTATCCATCTCCCAGTATTACCAAAAAAAATACCCTGAAGAAATTGTGTTCACATCAGAGTTGTAGAACAACACGTCTTATTTTTCCTCTTATTCCGTCAATACTTCACAGTACTGATTGCTCTTTGCATTGAGAATGTTTCTCATCTCGGTGTATGAAAAAGGCAGTTGTTCTTTTCACTGTCTGAATCATGAGCTTTTACAAACAAAGGATCACTGGTGTTGGCTAAGCAGGGATGTACGCTCTACGATGAGCAATTTTGGTGAATTGGGTAAACTGAAAGAATTCTACATGAAGTGCATTGACCCGACCGCAGCTTTAGTCTTTTGCTGTAATGGATTTCATTATGGCCAGAAGACTCATACATGTTGATCAGACAGTAAACTGAATGGAACTGAAGACGAAATGTTGGGAAAGTACAGACAAAACAATTCATTGTTTTATGCATAGAGCATTGTAAAGGTTTCTTAGCCTTCTATCATATATTAAAATACTCTTTTTTGGATGTCTCTAGAAACATTTAGTTTTGGTAGGTTTGGATGTGCTTCCCATGATTTGCTTACTTCCCTATCATGTTAATGTTTTCAAAATAAGCTTAGATGAAATTGTAGAGAATAAATTGCTTGAATTCATCCTGTGTGGATAGCGGTATGGTGTACCTTATGTAAGTAATTTTTGGCATTATGATCTCATATTTGACATTTCCAGAGGTAGAAGTAATCTCCATCCTGACCTTGGACACAGAGGATCACAAAAGAAATAGAACTCGGATCCCGTAACTCAGGGAACTGATGCCTGGGGATCTTCACCATTCTGTTCTTTCGTGATGGGAAATGAAAACGTAGCTAGAAGGAAGCAGACATAAAGGAACTGTCTATTCATTCTTCCCACTTTCACCTCCTAAATAAGTGGAGATGATGAAACCCTGTGACCTATTGTCAGTCTGAAACTGGAGAAGTTAATTCTTTTCCTGAATCACATCACAGCTTGCCTTTTGTTTATTTAAATCTGAGCTGTGATGCCATATCTGTGAAATAATGAAATATTTTCATTGGACACCAGCTTGTCACCTAAACAAAGGTAATCTGCATGAGGTGGCCAAAGGAACTGCGAAGCCAAGGCCAGAACTGGAGCACAGTATTATGAAAGATCTGGGCCATCAGATCCTTCTTACTGTAGATGCTTACATGATCTGGCTCCATTAATTTAATGAAAGCCCATCGTAAAATAAATATTTTTGCTCCCACTGAGGATCTTTTCCAGACCCTCACTGCTTTGATGCATAGGAGGCTTCTTTTAGACTTATTTATGGACAGCTCATGCCTACTTGACACATTGACCTTTCACGTAGCCATTTTCCTGAGTGCTTTCTGTTCTCTAGTGTGTTTCTAGGGAAAAAATTTATATCCTTACTTTGCTTTGCCGTCTTCCCATAGCATTCATTCTGTTGAGCAAACTAAGCCAAGATCATCTTGGTCTCATTTTTCTCTTAATTATTCTATCACTTCTTCTGTTTCCTTCCTCTGGTAAAGTTGTTCTTATTAATGATGAATAAATGCATGGAGTATACCAGGTAAGACTTCATCTTTTGAGAATCTCATGCTCAAAATTAAGCCAGTGCTGATATGATATGGAATTGATTTCCTTCTTATTTTCAGACAGACTAGACCAAACATCAATGGATATTTAGCAAATAAAAGGTCTGCTTTTACAAACAGTGGCGTTTAAGTTGGTGTACATAATGATAGCCTTTGCTGTCAGTCAAAATTATTTCCACTCCCTAAAACAATGCATATTTTTAAGTCTTTGCTTGGGGAGGAAAGTCTCAATCCTGGTACTTGGCCATCTTCAGCAAGTTGTGTATATAAACAGATATTAATACTTCCTAGTCCAAAATTACGGACCTAATTCTCCCTCCAAACCAAGTTCAAAACCACGCATAAAATGTTTCCAATTCTGAACTAGTTCAAGAGGACAGTCAGTCCACTTATCTCGTACCAGTCCACGGCTGATACGAGAATTTGAATGGTGTGTAAGTTGTAATTTGAACAGAGAGTTGTATTTTTCCTTTAATTATTTGATGGACATAACAGTATAGCTTTAAAATATCTTCATAGGTCATGTCCGTATTATTTTTCTTGCCTCACAGATACTGTCTGTTGGTTAGTGTCCATCTCAAGAAGGATTTTGTAAAGGAAGAGAGAATCTTTTACTAGTAAGATGGATGATGGATTTTCTCAATATAATATATAATATCTGTATATATATAAAATTTCGTAATCAGAATCCAATGTAATTGTTAAAGCAGAGTGGCCTGAAAGAGGATGGTGAGACTGATACATAAAAAATTTAGAAGGAGTTAACTCAAGACATAAAAGAGGGCAAAATTTGTTGGCTTGACAGCGGTCGATTCAACATGTTTAAAAAGGTGTTGGTTCCTGGCTCTAATTGCTACTCTTCCTCCTTTCTAGATATCAATGCCATAAGAACTCCAAAAGTAGACTGTACAGTGGAATGGTAAAAAGGAGGTGTTGGACTTAGAGAGAGTAGCTTTATCTAATGTAGATAAAGTTAAAAAAAAGTGTGAAGGGAGCAATGCCAGTCTCACACCAGGCTTTAAGCTAGTCTTTTATCTTTCCTGAGGCAAATCTGATGCGGAACAGTTTGGAAAGTAATGTCGCTGTTGAGATTGCTGGAAATGATTTAACAGTCAAATAATTCATGTAATTGAAAACTCCAGTGCTGTCTCGTTCCCTAATACGCCATTTGGACATGGCGGTACGCAGAATCTCGTACAAGACGTCATTGGAATACAATGATATTTTCTCTGTGAATGTTACCTTTTCTGTCTAGACATGCCGATTATGTTTCCCTTTCCCTGAGGTATTTTTGACTGCTCAAGTTGTAATGCAAACAACTGGTAATACTTACATACCTCCGTGAACCAAGGGCAGTAGTTGCATTATAGCTGATGCTCATCAAAAATAGAAAAAAGTCTGACTGAAGTTCAAGCACCTACGTCATCTACTGAGATTTACTAGCTAAGGGAGAGTATTTTTATCTGGAATGAAATTTATCTGGAATGCTTTATTTATCATTTCCTTGAAGAATATTGCTGACTTAGAGGACTTTGTTAAACCTTTGATGTTTTTAGGATCAACAGTTCTTTCAACAGCTTCCTTAAAACTAGTCAAATACAGCTCAGTTTAGTAACTCACTTGCTACAAATATAGTTTTAAGTTGTATGCCAAAGAAGTAATATTTTCATATCTATTTAGTTACAATGTATTCTAGTAAAGGGAAAGACTAGCACCCCAGCTTGTATAGGTTAGCCAGCCTCTGCTGGTTCAACCTTCTTTTACGATGCCGTTGGAAGATATGATCTGTCAGCTGCAGAAAATCACGAAGAACAGACTGGAGCAGAGATACAGTGAATACAGCTTCTCAGAGGAGCATAAGGACAACAGTTTTCACTTGTGAGCAGTTCTGTTTAACAAATGTCAAGAGAATGGATTATTTACGCGAGTAAATTTTGAAGGATTAGGCAGAAAGTTAATTGCTGGTATAACGTCAAAGTCAACGGTTATTCTTTTCATAACATTTTGTTTTGTTTGTGTAGGTCTGTATGCAGTATGTATTATTCACATATTCACGGGCAAACTATCTAGTATTTCTTGCAATGTAAGTTTAATACATGAATATTTTTCTTCTAATTAATTTGCAATACTCAGCTGCTTTTAGAAGATGTTGCCGTCGATACTTGAAAGGAGGATCTGGGGACCATGTTATTTTCCATCATGAAATTATATTTTGGTGGCTTAACATACCATCCTGTTCACCTTCAAACTTTTTATAACAGTGCCTTCTATGCTGTCCCATCCTAAAAGTCAAAACTTTGATTGTAATATGAATTCTATCTGTTAGACATCACTTAGACATCACCTGTGTAATGGGCTGAAGTCACATATGAAAACTGGAAAAGCTGCACTGTATTTCCTGCCTGTGGGGTCTGTTCCTGCTTTCTGCTTTCCCTGGTTGGTATTACGACATGTTCGTTGTACCTTTTTAGAACTATATTGTAATGAAGAAAGGCTGAGGGATTTGGGTCTCTTCAGTCTGGAAAAAAGATGGCTGAGGGGGGACCTTATCAACACTTATAAATACTTAAAGGGTGGGTGTCAGGAGGATGGGGCCAGGCTCTTTTCAGTGGTGCCCGGGGACAGGACAAGAGGTAATGGGCACAAACTTGAGCATAGGAAGTTCCACCTCAACATGAGGAGGAACTTCTTTCCTTTGAGGGTGGCAGAGCCCTGGCACAGGCTGCCCAGGGAGGTGGTGGAGTCTCCGTCTCGGGAGACATTGAAAACCCACCTGGATGCGTTCCTGTGCCACTTGCTCTAGGTGACCCTGCTCTGGCAGGGGGTTGGACTAGATGACCTCTAGAGGTCCCTTCCAACCCTATGGTTCTGTGATTCTATGAAAGGTGCATCGGCACCTTTATTCCATCATAATGGGAAGTAAATTTACGTGGTCAACTAACTACCTTTGTTACGAAAGAAGGGTTCATGGTTCAGGTGTAGCAGTGACTGAAACATGTCAGCTGGCTGGCAAAAGAGATTTTGTAACCGTTGGTCAGAAAGGCAAAGAGAGGGAAGATACTCTGAGGATATGTCCTTCTGAGCCTGGAGCTGAACGTTTTGCTGTTACAGCTTTCTCCAGGCAGGCACCCTGCTGCACAAAGTGGGCACCACACTCAGTGGGAAAGAGTTGGGTCCTGCCCTCCTGAAACCTGTGTCCTGAGGCAGTCTTATTAGCACTGTTTTCAACTGTTATTTGATCTCTTGTTAGGGGATAGTTAACAAATTATAAGATTAATTTTTCATGTCTAAAATACTGGGCAGCTCGTCAGTGAAAAAGACATATTAGCCCAAAGGAGCAGGGTCTGACACTTTGGTTCTTTAAACAAAGAGAAGCAAAAGCTCTATGACACAAAAGTGTGAGCTTCCTTTTTTGGGGAACAGAAGAACAAAATAACGTAGACCTTGCTTATTTCATTTATTTGAATGTCCAGAAGTCCACATCTGGAATGTTAATATTATGTTTGGAAATGGTTATTCCTGTGTATATGTGATATTACATTGTTTTGAAGACATTAACTTTGCAAAAATTAACTTTGTGAAAATGTAGATGCTTTGCAAGATGTGTACTGGGTAAATGATTAGTTTGTCTTCTGGTAAATTGAAGGTTCATCAAAAGGTTTAGGAAAGACTTCTGTGTCGGTGATGTTCAGGGGCAGCAGTCTGCTCCCTGTCCTGTCTGTTACCCATAAAACAGGATTTGGCTGTTGCACATTGCGGCAAGACAAGGAGAACAGCGTATTGGGCTGGATCCCACCACCTGAAGAAAGTAATTTTATTACTGCTGAAGCTGTACCCATCTTCAAGTGAGGGGTATTTTTTTTTTTGGACATAGCCTAAGATAATTCAGGATACTTGACTTTTATAGCCTGCTGAGTCCTAGAAATTAAGCAAACACCAGGGTCTTCCTTACTCTGGGTGTCTGTGTGATGTTTTCTTCGTCAACTTAGAACAAAAAAGCTCAGCTTCCTCCTTCCTTTTATCATTTGTTTTGTCTTTTCTCATTAGAATACATTCATATATAAATGAGCATTTTCCAATTTCGCCTACATTCTTGTATCAAAAGTCAGATGTACTATAAAGGGGGTTATTTTGTTTTCTTCTGTAGCCTATGCCTTCATTAAGTCTAATGTCATAACTTCGTAAAATCTCTCTTAAGACAGTCTTACTAGTGATGCTTTCAAATGTTTGATCTCTTACTAGAGGACTATTAGAAAACTACAAGGTTAATTTTTCATTTCTGAAACGTGTTGTCCTTAGTCACAGCCTTCTATCTGCTACTTCTCTATCAGGAATGATAACTTTTTTTCCAGCAAGACTCCGTAGAAATCCTGCTTTGCTGGAGTTTGTTATTCCTTCTTGAGAAGCCTGTTCCGCTTAGTTCCTTTGCTAAGATAGTCAAAATGGAAATACTGTTCTAGTCTGCTTCAGTCTTCAGTAGAAGCCTTCTTTTGAATATTAGAAAGATCAGAACATTGTCAGAGTACTCAATTTTATGCAACTTTAAAGACAATATTAGTTTTTATGATAGAGTATTTTGACCACAGAACATCAAGATTTCTATTAAATAAGTTGATCCAGTTTCAACTTAATTCAATTGTTTTGATTGTTATGAACAATCAAGAGGGTTTTGGCTTCAGGCTAACTTGTGCTCAGCAAGTAAATTAATTCTAAAATTAATACATTTAAAATTAATTAATTATGAAAACAATGTCATAATTCATTCATCTTTTTATAAAGCAAAGTAATAAATACTATTGTGCCAATAGAATATTCAGAAGAAAAGCAAAAGTCTAAAATATTGGTGGTATGTGTTACTTTTGAGTTTATTTTTCTTTCTTTAGTATGTCAAATTTGTGCTTACTAGTACCCCTTTTTGGGGACCTCAATTTGCATTGTTATACTCGCCTGCTGCTTCTGTGTTGCAGCTATATTGTAAGCAGGCATGTTATTTTTAGGACATTTTGTCCTTAAATCAAATCTGGTGCCTGTTCCCTTGATGACCCCTTTTTGAGATCTTTTTTCAGCAGCAGCAGCCATTCTGCAGTCTGTAGTACTTGTCGTGATAATTAGCGAAGAAATGTGAGCAGTATCTCCTCTGAATGTGTAAAAGTGCCTTCCTCAAAGTATATACTGATACTTAAATAAAGTCTGACTAGATTCTCTAAGTCTTACTAGTTTCTCTGACTGAGATATAAATGTGGTCCATCTATTTACACCTTAAATATATTTTAAGTTGTAAAAGAATACATTTTATTCATGTCTCTCTGGCTATGTTTGTGGGGGGAGGTGTATGTTCTGGGGGTGTGTGTTTCTTATTCCATGTAATTAAAAAATTATAATTCATCATTTTCAACAGCATTCCATGAAATCTTACTGCTGTGAGAATAATACTGTAGTCCTTCAAAACAGTGATGCATATAAAGCAGTTTTATTTCCTCCAGTGGAATTAATTAAGTTCTTAATTATACATGTGTTCGAGGGCTTTGTGAGAATAGGTCACAAATCATACTGGCATCGTAGAATCTTGAATAAAGGTATTTCTTTTGTTTCAGTCTCATTTTCTTGTCTCCTGAAGTTTATTGTGAGAACTGGCAATGATTTCTGATGAGAGAGTTAAGGAAGTAGATGTACACATCATCATGACCACAGTTGCTAAGAACAGATTATAGTGATTATTCAGGATCATACACTAAAGCGGTAATGTGAATAGAAATTCAGATCACATGTTTGACATTTACGAAGTGGTGGAAATCATTAAGAAGTACATCCAGATCACAAAAAACACCACTTACCGTACATGCAGTATAATACCCCGTACTGCACGGGGAACTGACGGTGTCGTCTATAGTTAAGCTTTACTGACACTTGCAGTCGCCGGGCCCTTTTCATTTGCTTTATTTGTAGTTCAGTCCTAAAGCTGGTATTTTTAACTTGAGATGAGTTGCCTGAAGCTGACATTTTTGGGGAGTTTAAGATGAAACATTTCAGCCATACCTGAGAGAAATACTGGCATAAAACCTAATTTTTTTTTCTTAAAATAAAATAAAGTTCTTACGGCCGTTTTATTGGCATCAGCTCCATACTTAGGAACAAAGTTTAAAAATGAGTTAAAGCATCTGAAAACTCTGTTCAGCATCCTTTGACGTGGGTTTTTGAAGACTGTTTTCATGAATGAGTCTGCACGGCACTGAAGTGGTAAAGTAATAAAATTCAGAGGCTGATGAGGACTTCCCTCTGAAACTGCAGTAACGGATCCTGTCTTCATTCAGGTGTAATAGTTCATTTATGCTATTTGGGGTCAGAAATAGATTCCTTTTAATACAGCCGGTGCTGTGACATGCTAGCAAGGTGTGAGCAAGTGTCTTTACTTCAACAACAAAATTCTATAAATCAAAGTATTATAACATTTAGTACTTAAATAATTTTGTAGAATAATTGTCTTGGTGAAGCAGTGAATCTGAGTTAGCCTTTTCTGCCTTTGCATCATGCTAAGTCATATAGTCTATAGATATATTTTTTGTATGTTTAATGATTTTGTACCATTCCTTTGCATAAATACCACACTACTTTCTATAAGAAATTTTCCAGCTTTTAATGCAATTCATCAAATATAATAACTATCATCCTTCAGCTGAGACATATATTGCCTTACCATAGGAAGAATTCTCTGGTTGTATTTCTTGTCATTTTTTTGTAAGTGAAGTATGTCATTGGGGTCCATCCAAGAGAAAAGCTCAACTGTTGCCTCAGAATTAGAAAAGGCACTGTTCAGGAGTTTTTACGTCTTAGAAAGAAACACAACCTGCTCTAGACAACTTAGTAGGTAATTAAGATATCGGAAGAAAATCTGCTGTGAAGTACCTCAACAAATATTTCCCATAACCATATAAAAAGAAATCATGATATAGTTCTTGGCAAAAATAAGGTACAGTGAGGAACCTTACACTGAGAAATAGAAGACTTTTGTTTTCTATAACTTAATTTTTCAGAGTTAATTTTTATGACAATAGCTTCTTACTTTTGCAATGGGAAGTAGACAAAGCTGTTTAATACTTGTCATTTCATCTCTGTCTTATCTTGTTATCCCTGGGAGAAAGAAATTGCAAGAGTTGCAAAGTTCTGATTGGAAATTCGTTACACACTGTGTGAAAGAAGGTATTGCACAAACTAAGGGGAGGACAAAAGAGGAGGAAAGAGGCCATTTTTCTTGATCTCGACCTTGAGTAGTCTTTCGTGCAAGGATGTGGGAGTATGTGGGGTTTTTTCTTTTCTTTTCTTTTTTTTTTTTAAGGCTGGAAAGTGAGAACATTTGTGTGCTGACCTGAACAAATGTGTAGAAAATGCCTTGCGCTGAGAAGTATTACGGATAAGTTTGGTTTGTGAAATGTCAGTGTGGGTGGATGTGAGATGATTGAAAGGAGGTATGTCATGAATTCTTTATAAAGATAAACTTGCCCCAAACTCCATAACATTTGTGAGAGTTGTTCATAGATGGTATGAATAATTATCTTTGGAATTGGTATCTGTGGTATGTCCTATTATTGTAGCTCTGCAAATTCAGAAACGAGTGCTCCATTTCTCTTGGAGAGCCATTTCTTTGGTCAGCATTGGCATGCTGTTGAGCTTTGGACTTCTGTCATTCTTGCAGGTTCTTCTTGGTGTAGCAGAAAGGAAATATTACTATATTTATGGACTGAAATTCTATTTGAAATGTTATTTTAACAGAAAGTGAGCCATAATATCAGTAGTTACATGAAGGAATCTGTGTTTCTAAAACTATTGTCAAGAAAACAAAAGATTCTGTACAAGAAAAACCTCCCACGAAACAGACAGGAGAAATATGGGGTCTGTCCTTTCTGGCACATTGAAAGCACTGCCCAAAGTGACAGAGTTGAATTGCCTTCCATCTTGTGCTATATGCCCTCTGCAAGGTTTCATTGGTGACCCAATGGATGTTGGGTCTGGATATTTCTCTCTGGATTTCTGCATAGCCCTAACGACCAACAGAAAACGAACATTTGGGAACATTCTGGGAGACAAACACAGAGAAATACTCTTTCAGGAATGATGACCCTGGTGGTTCTGTAGTATGAAAATGAGCATGATAGGAAGACACGCTGTGGGGATTAGGGATGGGAGCGTTCTGCAAGGACTGCTGGAGGAGTGTGCAGTGCCAGGGGAGAGTGTCCATGACCAGGGAAGAGGAAGCCAAACCTACTGCAGCCTCATCCAAGCTGCTCTTCAGGATTGGACCCTGAAACAAGTCATTAACTCCATTTTAGTCTGGGATAACTAATTGAAACAAACCAAAACAGAAACAGGGAACAAGCTGAAAATTAAGAAGAGTGAATGCTTTATACTGAATATGTATTAAAATAAGGTGCAGGAAAAACTGAGTTTTGCACCAATATAGTATTCCAGACTGAGTTTAAAATGGTATCTGGGAGCAGTATCTGTGATAGTGAGTTAATTTTCAGTTATCGTGATGTATGGCATATTTTTGTCAGCTCGGCATCACTATGGAAATATGACTTTCAGAAGGAACCAAAAATACTTGCTCTTTTAGTGAGTAACAATTTGAAACATAACTATATATAGGACAAACAGCTCCTTAAAAAAAAAAAAGCAAAACTCATATTACGTGCCCTAGGAGATAGTATATGCCAGAAAGGAGATCAGAGTTAATTTTGAATTCACTACCTTTGGGATCAGTTAAGGATCTGAGTTAAAGCCATGTTTTTAACAGTTATCAGACTTTTATTTGCAAAGCTAGAGTATGCTAATGTAAGGTATAACATCGTATATTAAGAAGGTATGGTGAAGCATGGTAGAAATCAGTGACTTCAGGAGCCATTAGCAGTGATAAATGTTTTGGGGGGTTTTTGTGTAGGCCTCAGGGTTCAGCTTTTTAGCAGTGTTTGGCTGAGCCCTTCAGGTTTCTATAGAAACCTTTTGTATGAGACTTTAAATAGAGGCTCTGCATGTACCCAGAAAGTAAGAATTCTCTAGTGTCTTTGGTTACAAGGTTCTTCTTTCGCCCAAAAGTCAAGTCTGATAATATTGAAAAGATCAGAGATACTCTCGACGGAAAAATGCTCTACAGATAACAAATATATGTATTATTTATATCATTTTGTGATCTTACAATTTATCTTATGCTTTACATAAATAAGCTCTCCAAAGCATATACTGCTCCCAAAAGTTTGTATGCCCCATCTACTAACACAGGAACATAAACTACTTTCTCTTTTCTTTAGAAAACATAACTATTTCTTGTTGTTCTGAATGTTCATGGATAAATGTCTTCTATAAAAAAATCATCATTATTGGTAGAATTATGCTTAGAGACCATGAGGCAAATTCTGCCATCATCTGGGAAGATAAGACTCCCAGGGAAGACAGATACTTATGCCTGCTATATGTCGTCTGTCTCTTTCCAAAAAATTCTGTGTCTGTTCTAAGATGTATTTTGTATAGCAATATGCCCAGAAGGATGTAACTGTGCTGAGCACAAACAACCCACCCCAAATAAGCTCCTTCTAAAAAAAAAAATAAAGACAATACTGAGCCATGGTTCTTTGATCCCAGACAGTTTTCCTTTTTCAAGTCTTTCCACCCAAGTAAGTTCAGTCTTCTCCAGCTCAACAAAATATTTCATGTTAGAAATAGCTAAGTGTCTTCCACAGTTCTTTTCATGTGTGAGATTTTTCTCTTGGGTTGTGTTTTGCTTTGATGGTCCATTTTTTGTGCGGTGGCTGAGAACAGTTTTTTTCTTGATATGCTAGCTTTGCTAAAAAGTAAGTTCAATTCAAGTTGGTTTTTTTTTTTTTCCCCAGACACTGAAATTTTACTTTAAAAAAAAATTAAAAATTTTAAACTTCTGTACTCTGATTACTACTTTTCATTTTCATTTTTTTCAGGAGAAAAAAAAAAAAGGCATCCAAACTTCTGTTGAGTCAGGACAGCCACAGTGAAAAGTGATAATTTGTGGTTCACTAACTCACTACAGTGGCTTTTGAATTAGAATTGCTGTCTTCTAAAAATTTGTTTTGAAAGGACTAGTTATTTATCAATCAATAAACTGTTCATTTTCCTGTTATTTCCTATAGAACTTTAAAATTATAATTTTATTTTTTTTCTCGGGTAAATCCTATGTCTGTTTGAGCGATGGGTAAAATGCACAATTATAATAACCGGACCGGGATTTTAAAGGAATATGATGATATTGGATGTCCTGTAAAGTGAACTTAGGCTCTTCATTCATTTTGGTTTTGTTCTTCCAGGTAATCCAATTTGTTCACAAAGGTGATTTAGATTTTTCTGCTTGGGAAGTCTCTACTGATTAAGATGAGTGTGAAGAGTGGATGTTGTACTTGGAGCTGGAAACTTCATGTACTACTACAAGGTAAGACTTGATGTAAGGAAAACTTTTTTCAGCACCTCAGATGTAGTGTCAGTGAAACTGGCCAAAACAGACATCTTTCTAGATAAGGACATGTCAGATATTTCCTACAACTCGAAGTTATTAGGATAGGATAGGATAGGATAGGATAGGATAGGATAGGATAGGATAGGATAGGATAGGATAGGATAGGATAGGATAGGATAGGATAGGATAGGGGAGGGGAGGGGAGGGGAGGGGAGGGGAGGGGAGGGGAGGGGAGGGGAGTTGCAGTTGGAAGGGACCTTCAACAGTCATCTAGTCCAACTGCAAGTAGTGGTAAATAGGTAAATCTGTAGGGCTTTTTGGATGAAGGAGTTTACTGTGTGATTCCTTGTAAGTGTAGTAATAGTAGGGAAAAATAAATCATTAATATCTGCCTAGTGGAAAAACAGATTCAAAACCAAACCCCCTGATGACAGACAAGTCAGTATGTGTACTACCTGAGCCCTCTGGAGCAAATCTAGAACTACTTGTAAACTCTGATCAGTTAATAATAAGAAGTATATTTACATAACTCATGATGCTTTACAGATGTAAAATCACAATCACCATACAAGTGAGGGGCCTCCTACTGGAACCATTCCATAGTCCATGGAATTATAATTCATGATTCCATAGGCAAGGTCTGCTTAAAATAAAAGCACTAAATAATGGTGAGATAATCCAGTTAATTACTGTGTGTATTAGAGAGAGATTACCATGTGTATTAAATGGGAAAAAAACAAATACTATAATTTTTTTCTTTCATGAGTAAATTGGGGGTTTTTTTGGGTGTTGTTTTCTTCCTTTAAAAAATCCCGAGTCAAAATATTTTATAGTTGTATATTGAAACACCTAATAAAACACTTCTAAAACAATAACATTTTCAAATACTGATTACTTGGTCAATATTGTGCATGACTTTGCGTCCAAGTGGAGGCCAGTGACAAGTGGAGTCCCTCAAGGATCAGTACTGGGACCGGTCTTGTTTAACATCTTCACCAGCGACATGGACAGTGGCATAGAGTGCACCTTCAGCAAGTTTGCCGATGACACCAAGCTGTGTGGGGCGGCTGACACGCTGGAGGGAAGGGATGCCATCCAGAGGGACCTTGACAGGCTGGGGAGGTGGGCCCATGCCAACTTCATGAAGTTCAATAAGACCAAGTGCAAGGTCCTCCATCTGGGTCGGGGCAATCCCAAGCACCGATATAGGCTGGGCAGTGACTGGCTTGAGAGCAGCCCTGAAGAAAAGGACTTGGGGGTGCTGGTGGACGAGAGGCTCAACATGAGCCGTCAGTGTGCACTAGCAGCCCAGAAAGCCAATCGTATCCTGGGCCGCATCAGGAGAAGCGTGGCCAGCAGGTCGAGGGAGGTGATTCTCCCGTTCTACTCCACTCTCGTGAGACCCCACCTGGAGTACTGTGTCCAGTTCTGGAGCCCCTACTACAAGAAAGATATGGACGTGCTGGAACGTGTCCAGAGAAGGGCCACAAGGATGATCAGAGGGCTGGAGCACCTCTCCTGTGAGGACAGACTGAGAGAGTTGGGGTTGTTCAGTCTGGAGAAAAAGCTCCGAGCAGACCTTACAGTGACCTAACCAGTATCTTAAGGGGGCCTACAAGAACGCTGGTGAGGGACTTTTTAGGATGTTGGGTAATGGTAGGACTAGAGGGAATGGATTAAAACTAGAGATGGGATGATTCAGATTGGACGTTAGGAAGAAGTTCTTCACCATGAGGGTGGTGAGACAGTGGAACAGGTTGCCCAGAGAGGTGGTGGAAGCCCCAACTCTGGAAGTTTTTAAGGCCAGGCTGGATGGGGCTCTGAGCAACCTGGCCTAGTGGGAGGTGTCCCTGCCCATGGCAGGGGGTTGGAACTAGATGGTCTTTAAGGTCCCTTCCAACCCTAACAATTCTATGATTCTGTGATTCTCTTCTCAAAGATCCATGAGTACGAATCTCTCAAACCTTGCCTGCTTAGCTCATCCTCATTTAAAGACAAGATTGTATCTTGTTAAAATACAGAGAAACTGTTTCTAGATGAAAGGACCATGACAATGTCAAAGAAAGGTGCAAGGTAATTTGGATGAAGGTTCAACAGTGTGTTGTGAGACAGAATAGAGGAGTAATAACACTACATTGAATTATACTAGTTAATTTGTATGCCGTCTTACATTCAGAATGATTTTCAGCTCTATGATTCACGTGGTTCTATCGCTATATGAGCGTACTTCCTTTTTCAGATGCCTCTCAGTAAGATTCTTGCCTTAACATGGCATGTGCCACATTTCTCATACATTCATTGACAGGACTTTCTCTTGGTCTTTGTGTAAGTTGAGCACTTACACAAAGGTAGAAGAATGTGTGCGTGTACTAGAAAGCCTGAAATGCCACAATCCCAGGAAGATGCATTAACTCCCTCTTCCATGTGGTGTTATTTCTTGGGACCTGAGTACCTAGACAGGGAATGTGTGGCCCAGGTTTTAAAAACAGTGTATCGTGTTTCACAAGAAAGCCCTGGGTAAAAAGTTCTGGTGGTCAAGTCCCATCTGGCATATTTTTGATGAATCCACTGAAATAAGTTCAATGTTCATAAAAAAGCCTTACCAGCAACAGTTACTTTCTAGTTAAGCTCCTCTGGACTTAGTTAATATGGGGGGGTTTTTAGCTTTATGTGTTCTTATTCAACACTAGTAGAAGTTTTGTCTGTGAAAATTTTCAGAATTTCTTTGGAAGTTACATATAGAAAGTGAAAATCTCAATAATTTATTTTTTCTATTTGACCTTCAGGATGCATCTTTGCAGTGCCTGGAAAAAGTGGTGAGCCTTGAAACAGCATTTGCCATCTCTAAAAAAGGTGTGTTTGTCTATGGGAGAGAAGTACAGGCAATTCTGATAAAAAGGTCTAGAGCCCACCTGAATTCTAAGAATTTGTCTGTCATTCACAGTTCCTTATTAGCAAATGTTATATTCACAGTGAACTGTAATTGAGTTATGAAGCAGTTCTTTGCAGAATCCGAGTACATTATATGAGAGCCAGACAATTACCAGCTTTCCAGATGTGTCATGTCAAACATAAGCCTGTCAGCAAGGGCTCCACAAATAAGAAATCTTAGGTCTTGAAGGAAATTTTTCATTACTGTTCTCTCCACCTAAGAGTCAGATTCCAGGATGTTTCCTGCATTTTTTGTGACACAGATCAACTTTTTGCATTCACTAGAGACAGTAGATTGGATATGACTCGAATCATCACATATTCCTACTAAAAATGGCATTGATAGTTCACCTAAGGATAATACAAACCAAAGCTTTTAACTGAGTTGGCTTTGCAGTGTTCAGTGTGAACGTTTTTCCTTTTACTGTAGAGTTTCTTTCAACGTTTTTTTTTCAGACTTTTGTTTTGTGGGTTCTTTTTTTTGTTTGTTTTGTGGGTTTTTTTGTTTTTTTTTTTTTTTTTTTTTTTTTTACTGTTACTGCCTATTTGCTACCTACTGATTTGGCATCTATTGAGGTGATTCAGAATAATATTTTATTTATTGCCGATTGCCTTGTGGTATGTAATACTGAGCAATTCATAGAAAGAATAATCTTATCACCATGACCTTAATGACTTTGTCCACCAGGGAAAGGAGCATGTGCACGAAAGCAGTTATAGAAACAATTTTTCAGTAGATTGTTCTGTTAACTATATCCTATTTGAAATTTATTTTATTTTTTTTTTAAAGAGAAGGAATTTTTTGTTCAAAGCATTGTTTAAATTCTGTTATAAGCTTCTTTATTAGCAGTACTTTGGGGTTATATAATTATTTTCCAAAATAGATGCAGAGACAGGCGAAGCACCGAAGCTATGCAATGTATTCCTCTTTCAAGTGATTCATAATTCCAAACCATACCAAAAAGTTGAAAACTCACTAAATATCTAGTAAGTAGTAGAGAGATTATGTTGCAAACATGCAGCTGTTGCACATGAATAGCCAGTGGCAAATTTGATGATGTAAACAGCATAATAATTACAACAGTTTAGCTCAAAATTCATAAAAATAAATAAAATACATAACTTCAAATAATGAGTTCTCGGAAAAAAACTATGTATTATTTAAAAATTGCGTAACCAGCTGGGCTATAATGAGCCATGCTTTTAATCAGATTAATGAGTCTACCGTTCGGCACTGTTCATGACTCAGAAAAAAGTCTTTCCCTACAGCACAACTTCCTAACAGCCCCCCATGTGTCATTCATTAAACACAGACTAGCAGTACCATGTAAGGCAGAAGGACATACAGGACAAGAGATTTTGAAAACTTTAACCATAGGCAACTTTGGAAATCCCAGCTTTGTATCAAGCCCTTTTAAAAAAGCTACTTAGAACACTTGTTATAATAAATCAACTCTATATATGAATGAAAATTGCACGTATTGTCAAGAAGTTTATTTCTATGAAAAGATAATCTTGTCACGCAGTGGCATAGTCTAAATAGTCGTTTGAATCATGTCAAATTTGAAAATATTATTGTACAACTTTTTTCTTTTAAAATGAGTTCAATATTGACAAAACGTAGCAAAACCATCAGAAATCTGAGACAGCATGTACCCCAAGAAGACACAACTTTATGAAGCCTGAACTGAAAGAAATAATAGCGGTATCATCACCAATAAGAAGAAAGCTTCTCCTGGAAGGGTAATAATATTTGCAGATTCATGACTCATGTTGATTTCAGTCTTACTTAATTCTTTTTGTGCCACCTTGTGCTCTCTCCTGCTTCACGTAAGAGTTTAATTACTAAAGTCATCATATTGACTCCTACCATATGGCTAGACTTCCAATCAGAGGGCACAACTGCAGTAGGACAGGCTTCTAGAAGAAGGTGGAAGAGCTGAGCATGTGTCTTTAAGTTTAAAAGAGGTCTCAGAACTATGATCAGAGTGCTCAAAATCAAGCTGTTTACTGTTAGCGCTTCTCCAGTAAACAGGCTAGTGTTAGATTTTGAATAACCAATATTTAATATAAAATTATCCTCTATCAAAAAGCACCAATGAGCTTTGAAGCTAGGCTCATATTTAAATCATTCAGCAAGACATGATCAATTTAATATATTTGGTTTGTGCAACCCTTGTTCCATTTGTCAAGCTAAATAGTTATTTCTCTTCAAAGTTAGCAAGACCACGTACAGCAGCGTCTTTGAAAATATCACTATGCAAACAGGTACACAACAAACTAGACTTCACATCATGTCTGACACTTGATGCGCTTCCTCCAAAAAGCAGTATTCAAGGGAATGGTAAGCAGCATTTACAACTTCGCAACATTATTCCCAAAAGCGCTGCCTGACTCATGTTCATTTGAAAGAGTTTCAGCTCTAGGGAAAATTACAGAATGTACTTTATTGTTGTAAAGGATTCTGCTAACAATGTCAGTGTACAGCCAAAGATGATTATGTTTCTTATAGAATATTACAGAAATATAAAATTTTCCATACAGGATGATTGAAGATTGTGTATGTGACATTAACACAGACCTGTAACATGCCATGGTCTTCAGAAGGATGCAGGTATGAAAAATTATTTTAATTAGACTTTATCATATAAATCTCATGGCACAATTTATAAGAAGAGAAAAGTAGATTTTTGAGGCGGTATAAAATATGTGTTCCCCTTCATCATCTTCTGCAAGCACGAAGACTTTTAATAGCATTGCAACAGTATTAAAATACTTTTAATATTTTTTTGTGTTGTTCTTTTTTTAAAATAGTGAAAACTTACAATATTTGAATGTGTCAAGTAACACTTGTTTAATTTTGAAGGAAATAAATATTCCTTAAATGGGAATGGAATACTCTTCACAGTGAAACAACTACCAGTTTGTAATTCTGTTGGTGGTTTTGTGTTGTTTGACTTCTCATCTTTTCAGGCTGCTGAAATTCTTTCATTTTATGTAAATTCTGAACTTCAGATTAGAAGCGTAGGAGTCTAGATCCTTAATTTCATTTCCAGCTCCTCTACCATACAAAGGTAAATTTATTTATTTATTTATTTATTTAAGAAACCTAAAAACCCACCAAAACCTAATATTTTCTGCATTTCAGCATTTCTCCATTTGTCTGTTCAAGGTTGTATTTGCCATCTTGTACCCAAGTTAGCAGAATTAAATATTTTTTCTTTTCCTAGCAAGCTAAGAGATATCTTTCTTAATATGGGAATGCTGTGAAGTATTTGTGCCCTACTTACATCCACAGCTGTAAACAGGAGAACTCCCCTTATGCTTTACCGACTTGGAGAAATAAACATGGCAGACCGCGATGCCTGTAGAAGTGGCACGGTCACGTTGAGACTGGCCGTGCTGTATTCTGACTTGTCCTTCCCTGGAGATTTGACTAAATGTCTTTAGCAGGTGATTTTTATAACCTTTAGCAGGATGCCAGCATCTTGAAGCTTGCTTAAATCTTACAGAACAGTTTGGGTGACGTAAGTACAGATAAGCGGCATATGCGTTTGGATTTACCCGTGTTAATTCTGGTGGTAGTCAATGGAGCGAACTACCTTAAGGAAAAGAGAGTTATTATAACAATTCTTTCATCTCCTTATCCGGTATATTCCTATCATAATCAATGAACTGAAACTTTCAGATAAAATGGCAGAAAAAGGAATATACTATACTTTTACAGGTCAAGTTTCTACTGATGTAATCGAAACAATGGTAGTTTCCCTCATGGAAAATGTATAGAAGTTCCCCCTCTGTTTCTCTTCTGCGTTTGGGTTCTGGGTTTCTCTACTCATGGCTAGCAAGACTTTTTCTGTATGTTAGAAGGGGTTACCTCTCCTTTCTCTCACAGGCATTTTGTTGTCTCTCTGTCAATGTCACCTTCAGGAAAGTAACAATTACTTTCTTATCCGAATTCTAATTGTAAAATGTAGTGATCGTAGGTGGATAATGATAGCTGAACAGGGAACAGTGTACAACTCAGAGGAAACAATGTTTTGAAATGAGAAATTACTCTTCTGTTGTGAGGAAAATAAATCAGTCATTCTGTATTTAATGTAGGAATTTCTGAGAACTTTATCTCCCCTTTTCTATGACAAAGAAGAAAAGTGCTCCGAAATCTTCAGTCTATTTTTATTTTTTGTGTTTCTGAATGAAAAAAAATCTGTGAGTGTAAGCCACTGTGTCTCACACCACTGGTATGTTGTGGTGGTTGTGATTGGTATTGTGGGTTCTTTTTTTTTTTTTTAAAATATATAATACGTGATGCTCTTCTGTATTTTATTATGAATAAACTTTCCTGAATGGAAATTCATCCTAATTGAAGTGCCACTAAAATAAAGGTTAGCTTCTTTGACTGTATATAACTTCAGTGGAAAAGCTTTTATAAATTACTTTATTGTTTCACAGGCCTTGGAGAGTGCTGTTGTGGATGGCAATGAGTGTGACTCATCTGGCTATAGAGCTGGAAGTGTAATATTAAAGAAAATAAATAACAAGACTGAAAAGAGCATTAAATGAGGAAATGAGGCATGAATGCGTGAGACAGAGGTTAGTCTACTGCATGTAAGTAGATACCTCCTAATTACTTGGGAAGCAGAACTTAGGAAGGAAAGTACAAGATCATGAATGAACTAGAAGCACCCTAGGATATGCCTGACTTCTCAGTTCTAGTAATTTCACTTCCAGCAGCAGGTTGCTGCCTTACCGCCGTTCTGCAGCGTATGGGGGAACAGTTTGAAAATCCCATTCGTGGAAGGAAGTGCATGATGGTTGTTGAAGGAGTGATTTGTATTGCTTATATATATATATATATATGTGTTATTAAGATGACTTTTTTGTATTGCCCATAAGCAGCTCATCATATTCAGTTTTAAAATATCATGGTTTATTATCATTTAAAAAAAAAAAAAAAGAAATCCCCCAAATCACACCCTTAGTTTAGGATTTTTCTATGTAAACTTTTAACACACTAGAGCTAGAAATTGTAATGTAAATTTTGTGGCAAGAAGAACTGAACTGAGAGCTAGCAAAGCAAATAGGGCAGTGCCCATTGTCCCCTCCTTCTGTTCCAGGAAGAGCATCACTGTTCTCATTTTTACCCCAACTGTGTGCATTACTTTTGAGGGGCCCTTCCTCTTACCGTGCATATTTTTTTCTAGAACTTTTATTCTTTTACAGGAGAGAATAGTAGCTCTTCCTGATCTATAAAGGCAGCTAAGAGTGAATACAGTGCACAAACTTGCTTTGTTTTTATCAGTTGATAACTGGTCACTCAAATGTGTTTATATTATTAGGTTAAAAAACATCACCACCACCCTATTTTATGCAAAAATTACTTGGCCAGAATGAGTGTATTAAGCTATGCCTCCAGTAAATGTATTGAACTATACCTGTAGTAAACAAATATTTAGGGTATTTGGACGTTCTGTTAATGTGTAATTGTACTAATATTCATGGAAGCATTGGCATGGCATGGCACGGCCAAACCTCTAAGAGAGGTTACATACAGAAGACTTAAATAAGTGGCATTTATGTCTTTCAGAATTCAGTGCTTATATATCCAAAAAAGCTAAGGACACAGAATGAAATTGCTCAATAATTTTCATGTGAAACCTTGTTAACAAGTTGTGTCAACAAAAGACACAGAGATTAATAGGGGCGTGCTCATTAACATTGTGCTGTTTGAGCAAATAGTTTTTACTCACAGAGCCAAATGAGAGTTTTGCAGTTCATTTTTTTGAGACTCTGAAATGGTCATTGCCATAGCCCGTTGGGAAAACTGAGAATAAAAATTGCATGATAAGCCCATTGATTGAACATATTAATGTATTAAATATATATTAATACATTTAGAGTCTAATTATTTCTTATCAAAATACACTATAGAGAGCTTTTTAATCCATAAATTGGATTTTGAAATTTTGGGATTTTGAAAGTAGTGAGAATGATATAATTCTAAGGGTTATGAGAATCTTTATTTTATTTAAATATTGTATCTCAGATTTTAGGATAGTCTTCAGGGCAAGGCAGAGGTCTGTAGGCCATTCCAGAGATGAGTAACAGGAGGTTACAGGTCTCTTCTTTCCTAAGTTCAGGCTCACACCAGTCATGCCCCGCACATCCAAATATGTACATGACGTCATAGAATTAGTCTGCTTACTCAGAGACCTGTACAAGCCATCAGTGATACTGACCTGTTTAGCTTCAAACTTGTGGAAGGCACAAATACCATAGATGACAGTGAAACACAAAGGTCCTGGTAACTGGAAGGAGAGGGTTATGTCTTTTCTTATTCCTGATAGTGTTTGTTACTTGTCTTACACAAGCCAGTTGATTTCCTGTACATGTAAAATATAAATAAAGCAAAATAATGTTTTGATTCAATCCTTTTTAAAGGAAATGGACGGTTTGGAAACTTGAGAACTAAATAAATCAGACTTCCCAGTGTCTGGTCAAGTACTATAAGCCAGAAACTAGATCTAGAGATGCCAAAGGAAAAGACATTTTCTATTAAAGTATTGATAGTGGTTTAGAAAACAATTTTGGTTGTAAAGCAAAGTGACATATTTATAGTATTGATTTGGATATTTCCAGGGGAGGGGGGGGAAAAAAAAAAGCTCTGCCTGGGGCTTGGACAGAACCCATTTGGGGCTCGGACAGAGCAAGAATATAGTGGTTGCCTTTCAGATATGCCCATTGTTCAAACTAGGGTGGCATCTGAATGGGGAATATAAAGAAGTCTTTGCAGCCACAACTGTGGAGGAAAGTTCAGTTTTCACACTCCTTACTGCAGTTTAGGATGGCTGGTGGCAGTTCTACATGGCTCAAGACAAACTTTTGTAAGTAGGGATATTCAGGTGAAAGGATGTTTTAAGCCCAGCACTCACGTTAATGGGGGTTCCTCCAACATCTGGCATCTTCACTCCTCTCCCTCTGCCATAAGCATTTTCCACCATCTTGAACTTCCAGGTGGGATCTACTGTACGGTGGGAAGGAAGAACAGGAGGAGTGCAGTGAATGTATTATAAGCTCATTTATTCCATTATGAATATACACAACTCCTAATGAGTTGCTGACATCGAAGTACAGCTGCCCCTAGGTAATCTGCTGTACATCTTCAGCAAAAGCCTGACCGTCAAATGCAGATTGAAGAGTCCTGATTTTCCCAGTTAAAAAAGTGTCAGAAACAATTCAAATAAGAAGTAATAGATATAAATGAGCAAATTACACATAGAAAAATGGTAGGCATGGATACGACATGTCTTTCTGCTTGGGAAATTGAAGACTCGATAAGCATTTTAAAACCGCAGAACTCCCAGTTTTGAAAGGCAGTGTGAAATTTTACTAAGCTGTTTCTTACAAACTCCTTTGATCAGGAAGCACCAGTCCTTGTTAAGCTGCCAATGAGTAAAATCAGAGACATAAAAGTTTCTGCATTTTCATGTACATTACCTGCCATTTTTTCATTTCACCCCTTCCTTCTTGAGCTACAAAACAGAAAGCAGAGACCTTCTGATCACCCTGTGCTTGATCTCTCTTCTCAGAAAATGAAAAAATGAACTGTGATTCAGCATCAGTATAGGTTACACGCAGGTACTTTTTTTTTTTTTCTTAAAAAGATCAGCTGCATTAAGAAATCAAACTTGAGTGCATTGTCTTTGTTGTAAAAAAAGGCCATGTTTATACTTACGGATTTAGCCTGAAGTGTTTTCATTTATAAAAGTATAGTAGTCTAGTAGAATTGTAGGTCTTGACTCTTGTCAAACAAACCTCCTTATAGAAAGTAGTGTGTGCAAATCAGAACTGATCCAAATATTGACATTTAAAAGTTGCAGTTAGTCTCTTCCAACAAAAGATGGCAGTGCTCAGTTTTCTTCAAAACTGTAATGTCCATTCATTAAATTAAATGCTCCTAAAACAGTTCCCTTGTCTTTGTCTAGAATCTGCACATTGAGATCACTATTTATCGTTACTGATAAGCTAACAACTTGGCCTTAGATATTTACAAAAATATGTATGTTTCCACAGGAAGTCCCAACCGGAAAAAACTAAGTGCCAATAATTCAATAAATACTCTTGCAAATTTAGCAGCATTAAAAAAACCAATTTAGTCCAATTTAGAATTAATCATTATTTTATGGAAGCAGTTTTTCAACAAATAGGAAATGAAAGGAAAATTGATTCTCTCAGATCTGTCTTTTTGTATGTAATGTACATTAACCATTTAGATAATAATTCAAATGACTATTGATCAAAGTATGCCTTTTCCTTGAAAGTTTCTGCTTATATCATACCTGTTGCCAAAAGCAGCAATTTTACATAAATTTGAACTTTTCCATTGCCTTATATCAAATTAGATAGCGCTGTACTTCAGGACTGTGCTAAATTTAGGTATGAGTAAGAATCCCACGATTAAGATAAATAAAAAATTAGGAAAACAATTAATAGAATTTATTTAGCATAAAGTACAATATAAGCCCACCAGAGAAATTACAAAAATAAATTTGCAGTAGGTCCGTAATTCAGTTTAGAACTTTTACCTGTAACCATGACTAAAACGTAAAAAGAAAACAAGTCAAACCCAAACTAGTAATAATCATAGTAATAATAATATTTAAATGTCAGAAACCAATTTAGATAACACTAAGGAAAAAAAAAAGTAATACCGTAGTATAATGTAAAAATACACAAAATCATGCATTTTTGATCATCGTCTTATTCTAATAGGATCTGAAGCATCTAATATATAACGGTGAGTGAAATTTCCCAAGGTATGCAGAGTGCTTTATGTTAAGTGGTACCAAAGAGGTTCGGATGGGTTTGCGTAAAGAGTACAATTTACTTTAATTTGGGGGGGGGAATTTGTTTCCTGTTATTTTTTGTGAATCGGTGGTGGGGAAATTCCTGTATTTCAGAAACTGCTTTTCAGGTATTTTTGCAGCCTTCTTCCTGGGTTTGTTTTCTAAAAGTAATGTCATGTTGTCCTTTGAGAACATTTCTATTGTTCTTTTTCAATCCTTTCCATACCTCCCTCGAAAACAAAGATTTTAAAAAAAAAAAAAAGATAAATAAAAACTGCTAAGTGAACAATTCTATATTTTCTAAGAAGCTTCTTCAACGTGACAGCAACGTATTTTCAGACCAGAAGAGCATGATTTTGTTCTGACCATAAGAAACTATTCAGAGCGTGGTGAAACCCCAGAACATCCCCCACATTTCTGGTGGCTGCCGTTTTGAATGTGATCGTCTGCAGTAACAGGAAAGCCTAAGTAAAAAGAAAAAAAAAATAGTGGTGACGAATTTAACCAAAAGCTATAATTCAAACGAGATTGTGGAAATTTGACAATGACATTATAATAATTCAAACAATGAAGAAATGCAATTTCAGAAGAGCAATACTGACCTTTTTATTGGCGGGGGAGTCCCTAGTTCTTATATGTAGCTCACTAGGTCAGTCTCACCAGCAAATAGGACAATGATGCATTGATAAACACCCATCATTATCCTCACTGGGTAGAAAGAAAACAGTAGTTTTACAGGCCTGGGCACATTTGCACAGCAAGAAATCACCTTACCTCATTAAAAATACATTATCGCTTTGTTTATCTGTTCAGAAAGAGGGTTTTTAATGAGATTCATCTTAAATTACTGTTTTGAGAGAAGCGGCATATTAGATAGTACACGTGTATTTCAGTCATATGTTCAATGCAGTAAATAAAAAAAAAAAGCTTCAGCTAAAGCAAAAAACCAATGCACTAAAAATTAAGATTTAAAAATCACTATCTTGTGGCTTTTTTTCCTCGTTGCACATGTAGCCCTTGTTCTAATATGCCTGTCCTGGAGTTGGGAATTCCTCCAAATGTAGACAGTTAGTTAAATTTTCCATTTTCACCCTGTTTTTCTGCCTTGTCTTATGCTCAACAGTGAATTACACAACAGCTTTACCCTCCTTCCCGTCTCAGAGCTATTTGCCCTCACTGCATTCTGCCTGCATCGCTGGAGGGACGTCTCTCTCTGTACACTCCCGTCGTGGTTGTGTTCATTAGGGTTGGAAATGAAAAGAAGGTGAGTACTGAAGGGACACTGCAGGAAACCGTCTTCCCAAGGAGCTGAACTTTCTCCTCCCTCTTTGCTCATGGAGAACTCTGATGACTCCTATCACAAACCCGGCTGGCAGATCTTCCCCAGAGGTAACCAAACAGGGGCTCAACTCTGGAAATTCCTGTAGTTGTGTTACATTTCAGGTGCTGAAAACAGTCATTTTACTGCCAAAGCCCAAATAACATAGAATAACAGAACAGAGCTTGGGGGAGAGGGATTGAATTTGATGCTCAACGTTAATGCAAAAGTTTAACAAAAAAATGAATCCTGTTATATAGTGAACGGTAGTAAACCGAAATGCAGACTTCCCCACAATGACTTAAAAATGCATTTGGTTCTTTACTGGAGGGACATGATTTTTGCGGTGTACTACTGTTCCATGGTGCTGCATCAACAAGTAAAACCGTAGGTCAATTTCATGATACTCATGGGTTGCAGATGTCTTCTCAAAAGCTGACCTTTTTTTTCACAATTGGTGTCACAACAGACCATGATATGCAGAGTTTAAAAAGTCAAAATTTCCCACGGGTCATCTTTCTCACATGCTCATTTAGATGTGCTGAAAATGAAGAACTTCTCTTAAATTTTCATTCATAAAGTGGACATTTTTAACATAATGTGGGGATCATTAATGTATTTCAGGTAAAGGATGTTCTATTTTTATACTTTCCGCAAAAATACCATGTATTAGATTTTGTGAAAATCTTTGAGACCAATTTAATTTCAGAATATCTAATTATCAACGAAGTTACCTCACCACACGTCTAAAAATATAATTATGTGTTCCTTAAGATCTCACCAAGCTCCATATGCTAAAAGGCCAAGCACAATAAAATGTAATAGAAAGCAGATTTCAGAGTATAGTAGCACTGTTGTATGGCCAAATTCCTTAAAATAAAACTATGATCTCTTATCTTCAAATTCAGTTGTATGTTACGGTATTGTTTTCAGAACCTACTGGAGATAATTAAGAATCTTGATGGTTAGAAACTCTGGTTTGGCCAGTTTGAAGACCACTGCTGCTTGTCACAAGATTCATGACTCTGGTAATGAAAAACTACTTACTTGAAACCTGAGCTAGGCTCTCTTTCATGTTCACATAGTATCAAGCAGAATAGGGAAAAAAGTAATTATTCTTAAGAAACACTGACTAGTCGTGTGATCTTCCAGTACTCCCCTTCTCTCTGAGAAAGGTCTGTCGTAAATATTTCTTAGAAATAAAGAAATAAACCCCCCATTTTAGCTCGTCTACTGCTGCTGCTTAAATTCAGGAGTAGTGCCTCTTTACGTTTGGCTTGGCAAGCAGCTCCTCCTCTTCCTCCCACCATATGTTTTGGCTTGAATACAATAGTTTCTTGTTTCATCAAGAAAGAGCTTGGTACAGAGTCTGCCCTGCCCTGATGCTTCCTGACCCCACCACTGGAATCAATTTCTATTTGTTTTACTCTTCCCTATCTCCCAGCCCTGTTAAATTCAGCCTTACACACATGATCTAGGTACTTAGAGCAAAACTGGGTAAAGGGCTTACCTGTCTAGGACATAAATAAGAATTTAGATGCCCAAGTCTAAAACCACAGCTTATTTGCTGACATCAGCTCCCAGAAGTGCTCAAACTCATAAGGCTCAAAGATCATGAGATGCCCGTTGATTGTGGCACACGGAAAACCTGAAAGGAAACGAACTTTGACTCTACTGTGTATTCCTAAGTTTGTATATACTTTGTGTATTATAGAGTCATTGGAGAAAATATGAAATCAAGGATAAAAAAATCCAAGACTCCCTCTGTCAGGAGAATGTCCTGACCACTAGCTATTATAATATTGTTAAATAAATGAGTAAATTCCACTCCCTATCCCTGGCAAATGGAAGCTACAGCACTTGACTGCACCTGAACATGTAGGTTTTGGGCCATGCTGTGATAAAAGTCAGGAGTCTGATGAGACACTGTGGGAAAAAAAATGTTTCTAAGTTCAAGGAAAAAAAAATAAAATTGATGTGATCCAAAATTAGACATTCTGACAATTTTTTACAAAAAAATTTGACAATTCTGTATTTCTAATAGAAATAGAAAAAAGAAATGTTAGAAAATTTCCAAAGCAAAACATGTTCCTTATCCCTTCAAACTGCCTAATGAAACCAAAGTTTTCCTTGGGTTTCTAAAAACTAAAGTCAACATTGCTTAATTTCAAACATATTAGTATTGTATTAAAACTTTTTTTTCACTAAAAAGTTTCAGAGCACTCAAAGCTGTTCATAAATAGGGGAGAATAGAATATTCTTTCAAGTTTAGATTAATTTACTGGAGCTAAAATTTTCATTGGTTATACAATTTTAATTGTTTCAGCATTTATTTCAAACAACATGTTTTTTAACCTTTTTGAATACAAATCAGAAATGCTCACTTTTATTAACAGCGTAATACTATTTAGAAATAGTATGAAAAAATAGTCTTCTATTTGCTTTATAAGTGGCAGGAAAGGTAATATAGAAGTACAGTATTTAGATTACAGTATGCAAACAAAGTTTTATTTTAATTTCTGGTGTTCACAGGGGCAATTACAAGTCAATCTCCATCGCCATTTTCCATGTGGTAAATTCATAACTTTTTTCCTTTTAAAATAAGGCATCTTTAAGAGCTCGGGAGTCTTAACAAGTTACTTGATTCTGATTTCTATGATGTCAAAGAGAACTGTGACTTTAATTCTCACATTTCCTCAATGTGAGGAAATGGGCCCAGTCTGCCCAGCCCAGCCAAATTTTAGTGCTGTCTACCTTTTGATCATTTTTTTAGTTGTTCTTTAGCGTTGGCAGTTTGCTCATCTGCTGAAATGATTATTTTGCATAGTAGGTATGACTAGTTATTCTCTCATGGAGAGAACATGTCTCTCATGGAGAAAAGGGAGGAAAAAAATTCCAAGGTCTAATGCGTCCGAAATAGAGACTGGACTAGAAAACCGTAGTGGACTTTCTCACCTCAGATTCTCTGATATAGATATAAATGATGGAGAAGCAGTGATGTTGGCTGTGCAACTTCTTTCAGAACTTAACGTGTAAGGATGAAATCATGTTAAAGATCCTATCTTATCTTCATGATGTTTGGGTTTTTTTATTTAGGTTCCTTGACTCTCTGCCTGTATGACTTGAAACAATCTTTTTGTCCTCTTTCTTATACTTCCCGTGTCTTATGGAAAACATATTGTGTAGGGTTTTTTTACATCGCCTTTTCATTTAACTGGCACCTGTTTCTAATTTCAGTGGTTGGGATTATAAATTACTGAAAAAACTTAAGCAGATGTGAATTTTCTTCTCGTGGTGAGAAGGCAAACCTGGCCCAGATATGGAATAACAAAACTTGAAGTGTGGAAAAGGCCATTCTTTTCTAACTGGTCCCTCTGGTGTTTATAAGGGATGTTCTGGGTGGGTTTTTTTACCTTCTCTTTTAACCTCATTCAGAATACATATGTTTGAAGAAGCATAGGCTAATTTGTTTCAATCCATATTAAGATGTTTGTTTGTACAGGGATAGGTAATCAATGAAATTTTGAAAAGAAAATAATTAGTTGATGGCATATGACATAAAATGGGGGTTTAAAGGTCTGTGGAGTATGTTTGAACCGTTCAGTTAAGTAAAAGAATAAGGAATTTTTTTTTCTGATTTCCAGTTCCTTTTATGGTCTTCTGTAATGTCAATTTAGAAATACATTTTAAAAAGAAGATAAGGACAAAAAGATACAGTAAAAACAGAGATTGAACTCATTAATCCTCTGAATCGGACTAATGTTAAACTACTCCGTTATGCATGGATATGCTCAATCTGAATCTACCTAAATCATATGTGACGGTTGTCAGTTGCATATCTGGCATCTACCTTAGACATTTTGGTGAAGTACGTTTTCATTACAATTTGTTTGCGGAGGGGAAAAAAAGCTTAATTATGTTTATGTTATTCAGACATCAAAAAATGCCTCAAACAATTCCTGAAGAGTGGACCAGGGCCATCCAACTGAAGAGCTGATTAGTGCAATGTAAAGTCATCAGTGTGCAGTATCTTGCATGGCAATGTTCACTGTCTTATAGGAAGAATACCAAACCAGATACCATTTTGATTATAGCACCAAATAAGTTTTTCCAAATCTGATGTTTATTTAATCATATGACAAAAAGAATGCTTATATTTATTATTCCTAGTAAAATTCAAATTGTTTTCATAAATTTTGAACATGTCCATTTCCCTGTGATAGCTTTTTTACCCAACAGTGTTAAAATGATTGAAAATCCAAACCTGGAGAGAAATCTGGGTGATTCTTTTTTTCCTGTGACAACAGAATGAAACAAAATAAGTAAAGAGGTACACAAAGTCCCTGCATTTAAGGACAAAGAATTAAATTCCTTGTTCAAGAACACATGTGTTTCATCTAGTACAGTTAAAGCCAGGTTTGTTAAGAAAATCAGGCCTTATATTTTCAGTAAGGTTTCAATTTTATAATGATGTCCTTAGGGAAGTCATATGAATTCTCTGGGAATTAAAAGAACAACAGTCTAATGGTTAATGCTGATCTGGATCCAAGTTCATTCTGTGTCTTTTCCATAGACTTCCCATGTCTGACAAACCTCAGACAAACCCTTCTATCTAGTTCAGAACTCGCCATGTAAAAAATGACAAAAATGATATTTTGACATAGCTGGTTTTATTCTGTTCTTTGAAGCACCATACTGCTCAGGGCCCCTGCTGGGAATGTTTTGCATTGGAATTACGACAGATTTCTCTCCTGGTGATTAGTGTATGGGGTAAGACACATTTTCATATATAATTGGATAAATAACATTAAAGTATGGGTTTAAGGTTTGTTTGCCTCCCTCACCATCCCCACCTTCATGAAAAAATATCCAAGAGGTACCAGTTAGTAAATATGGAAGTTTCTCAGTTTCATAATTCTACATTCCAACATTTTTCTAGTTCTCTCCTTCTACCTTGCCATTATTCGTCTGCACATGCATCACAATGATGAAAAGAGTCCCCACTATACAGATTTTCTTTTTGCATTTAAACATTATGCTCGCTCACATCTGCAACGCTGAAATGATCAGCCAATATAATTAAAAATTCTTGATGGGTGAAACTCCTTTTCATGAACAAAATATAAATGTCAGTAATAAGAGTTTTGCCTATCTCAATATGTTATGTGATTCATCCTCAAACTTATGATTTAAAGCACAAGAATTACCTTTTCATAATTCATAAGAGTTTATTTTCGAAGTATATTCTTATTTCAAAAGCTAACAATCTAATTCTGATTCCAGTTACCTCTTGCGGGAGGAGGGGGGGGTCAGTGGATATAACCCTAAAGACCAGCACGTGCTTGAAATCAAAACTGGGCCCGAGCCAGCTTCAACTCTGTACAGTTATCTGTGTACAGAGCTTAAAGGATTGAATTTTTGGCCTATGGCCATTTAATGAGTATGGTTGATAACAACAGTGGAGGGATATAGGGGGCAGTGGTGAGCACCCCCTTTTCTTTTTTGTGGAGAATTCCAGGAGACAAAAGCACATAGAACTAAGTGAAAACAAAAACTAGCTCGCTGCCCTTTCTTCCCTGTCTTGTTCCATGAAGGTAATTAATGACATTTAGTGATCGTTGTTTGAACCACAGTGAGATACTTCTGGGCATGCTGCCAGGATAAGGGTGGTATGTGTAATTGAATAAAACACCCCATGAATAGCTGAAATCACTAGATAATTGATTTCATAGAAATATGAGGAAAAAAAAACCAGCGATTCAGTGCAATACTTCACAAGGAAATATACATTGCTGTTGAAACGAGAGGTCTAGAGCTCTCAATATCAATTGCGTCTTTGGACTAAAGTTTATAAATAAAATTGCGGAAAAGAAGCTTCCTTGTCTCAAATAAGCAAAATGACTTTGTATTGTTACTCATAAGAAAAGAGGTGGAACAAAGAGATGCAGCTGAAGTGAAGAGTCACTTTTCCTGCCTGCTTTTATTGTCCATGCTAATCTATTGTCCATGACAAATTCTACTTGAGTGTATTTTATATAGCTTCATAAAGGTGTCTGAGCTAAAGGTAATTGGTAAATAAGAAACAACATTCTCAATTATTATATTTTTTAAGATTCTGTTGCAAATCTAAGGACTGACTGTAGATACCACCTTTGGTACATCTAAACATACCTAAAAAAACTAAAAATATATCTGCATCTGCCCTCTCACAAGTCCTGTTGTCACTCTCTCACACGCTTTTTATTTAAAGTTTATACAGTCTATGCATTCATAGTCTGTACCAGCAGCGGTCTTGATGGCTTGCTCCTTTGATGTCTTTCACAAATCTTTGCTCCGAGGGGGTGTCATGTTCATGACATTTGCTGATAGGCCCTACTCTGGGAAGAAATGACTCCAGTCCCTCCCTAAGACCACCGCCGGAGCAACAGAGCCAGGGCAGGAGAACACGAGGCTGTTCGCTCCCAGACCACTTTCCTTCTGGGATGCTGGCAATTATCGCGATGGGCCTGTCCCTCAACTCTTGGTAGTTTGCAGTGTAGTTTGTAGTGTAAGGGTGCCTCTTAAACACTTTTATATAAGGCTGAAATGTACTATAGCCCTTGGATTTTCTTGAGTATAAACACTGCAGAGTATATATAAAATATAAAACGTTAATATATGATTAATATATATTTTTTAGTAAGGGTCACTTACTGGAGCTTGATACAATGGTAACGTCTTGTTGGCCAGTAACTTTTAGTGACAGCAGAAGTAACTATGTCTGTAAAATAGGGCGTTCTTAGAAGATCTGTTATTCATCAGTCAGTAAATTCTGTGTGTACCAAATAAATGTACATCTATGAACCAATGTGGGGCTAGGTCCCTTTCTCCTGTAAAAAAAGCAAAAGAAAATCCTGTAAGGCAACAAAATCTCACTGAAACTTTTAAAAGGGCTTATACCACTGTAAAATAGATTGCAAAGTTACTTATTGACAAATCTACAAACTAGTCAGTATTTATTCACATTCCTTCCAACAGTAGAGTTCAACAGCATTGAAGAAATGCTGCCAGAAATCCCATGTGCCTTTGATGAAGTCTTCTTCTGACGTAATCTCTATGGAATAGCATCTTCCTTTGCTGTGCCGTCTCCAGAACAACTCTCTCTTTGATCCCCAGTGAACTTTGCATATTTTTGGAAGAGAAAATTTATTTTAATCTATTAGGCAGATAGTTAAAAATACTTGAAAGATGGTGGTTGACTTGCTTCTATCAAGAGTCGCTCTTGTTTTGATTTGCCATTATCCTTTTTCCTTGATGTAATGCCCATGCTATCAGTTTTTGAAAAGAACTGCACTAGTCTATGAGTTTGTGACTGATCAATAAACCTCTGCAATGGGAGAAGACTCACAGGGTAAGGGTGAAGGTGATATGCTCATGAAGCTCAGGGAAGAATGGAGACGGTGACTGACCACAGCTGTTACAAAGGAAATTGAACTTAGTCCAACACAAAGGGGACCTCGGGGTGGCCTTAGATCAATTGAGTGGATGAACTGGTTGTGTAAATGTTTCTGCCCGATTTAATCAAAAGAGTGTAAATGTCTTCCTGAGGTAGCCAGACTAACATGGGGGAGTGTATAGAATCATAGAGGCTCAATCCAACACAGAGTGTATACATGGCTCAATCCAACACAGAGTGTAAAAGCTGAGAAAAACAACAAAATGAACTTCGAAGACAGCAATAGGCTTGAGGCTAGCTTCAAACCACATATACCTTCCTGGCAGCTGGGGATACCCAGTGTCTTGACAGTGAGCATATTATAAAGACCAGTAATAAGAATCACACTTGTATTGTGGTTCAGCTCTATACTGCAGTTCCTGTATTCTGTGAAGTGTAATTTGCACATGTATTGTGATTTCAGTACCTTGCGGTATCGCTCTGCTAAATCAAAATCCTGTTAAATGTCAAGTATCTACAAATAAGTAAATCAGGGATTAAATATTAAACCCTCCATGTGTGAAATATCTAGAAGAACCTGGTCAGAAAGTTTTGAACTCTGACAGACTTAAAATGGTTATTCACCTCTTTGATAATAAGACTCAGAGTGTCTATTACTTGAGAATGAGGTTTTTTTGCTTCACCTTGATTAATTCCACAGACAGCTCTCCAGTTCTCCTTTTTGGTTAGGTGCTACCGTACTGATCTCTGCTGATCTCTGTTTAGCTGGAATTAGCCTTCAAGTTGTGTGCAGAAGACAGGTAGACCACTCTAAGTGCCACATGAATCACAGTCCTTCATTTGACCGCAATGTTTTTAGGCATACTATTAAAAAATGTCAGATTTGGAAACCTTTCATTTGACATTTATCTGAAAAACCATAATGTAACTGTACATAAATGTCAAATGAGAATAAAGCTGTATTCTTACCTGTATAAATATCAAATGAATGGTTGTTTCCTCTGATATTTAGGGTTCGGAAAGGACAGAGGTCAAGTGAGGTGCCTCGCCCAACAGAGGTTAACGGCAGTGATGAACCGGGATATTGCAGAATTCTAAAGCAATAACTCACACCCATACCCTGGGGTTTGTTGCCCTGAGCAGCTCAAGTTAGTGACTTAGGAACAGGATCCATCTAAGGCAACTGGACCCTTAGCCAACCCCATACCTAATTCCTACCTCCTTCCCCAAATGCTGCTTGTACATGACATGATTTGGAGAAGGGAGATGACCTCAGGTATTACACTTCCCAGGTGAAAACTCAATCACTAAGTTATTAGTTGTTTTGTAGGATGCCTCATTTTCACACTTACTGAACAAGAACTGGAAAACAGTTAAAAATGAAGTATCTTTTAGTAGAGGCAGTAGAGAGATAAACGAAAACATCGAGATTGTGTATGCCCCTCATACTAAGAACCACAACATTTGTACTTCGTGAAACCCATCTGCTTTTTTTATCAGGTAGTGGCAGAACAGAATTACTACCCAAGAAAATTTTTGTTTCGCCACCTCATCCATAAGAACGTTGACTGTATTGTGAGTAATCTAAAATTATTACATTAATGACTATAAGGATCTCAAAAAAAAATTGAAATTTTTTTCTTTGATATCTTTATTTTTGATAAATAGGTCCAAAACTCAGTTTGTCCATGAACAACACCAAACAGCACTACATCTCTCAGCTTGGGAACCAAAAGATCACCATACAGGTCAATAAACCAAGTAAATAATTTCTTCCTCTAAAACATAAAGGAACTCCTAATTTTGTTGTTCATTTGTAAGCATCCACAACACAAATACTTCCTATCTATAGCCATAACAAAAATGGTAAGTAGAAAACAAATCAAAAGGATCATTGTCTAGAAATGAATATGGTATTCCCATGTAAGATCCTAAATTTGTTGGTGGAATGCCTGATGCTATTATAAATCTGGAAATGTTGAGATTCACTATTCCAAGTGCTGACTGTCTTGTACACTGTAAGTGCAGACTGTAAAACTTAAACATAACAAGAAATGATATTTTGCAACACCTGTTTCAAGTACATTAGCATACTGTAATGATATAGTTATGGTCTTATAAAAAAGCAGAATTTAGGAAAAGGGCTGCTCTATCATCTATATCATTTTTTCCACTGGGGAAAAAAATAAAGTAAAAAAAAAAAAAAAAAAAAAAATCCTCCTTACAATTCCTTCCTCAGCTACCTGGCAGGTAAATCACAGTATTCCTCTTTCCCCACCTCCAAAAAAAAAAAAAAAAAAAAAAATTAAAATAATCCCAGACTTCAACTGGCCCTCTAGGGAAAAAACCTTCAAATTCCAGGGGAAGAGCTGCTGTGTGCCCTGTGCAGCAGCCATTTTGCCTGTCCAGTGCAACACCCTAGAAGAATGCTTCAAATGTGAAGTGTCTTCCATAGGCAATTCCTTGGGAGATTTAGAGCTGGGAACAACCACCTCAAGCCTTTCCTTTCTCCTTTCTGCCCTCATTTTGTCATTCACTCATTATAAACAGGATTCCTTTTATACTGCTGAGACGTCACTGTCTGGAAAACCATGATACCCTATTTGGAGTCCAAAATGTATGCCTAGGTATCTTGAACATCCTGAGCTGCAGCAGGGCTCTCCCCTGTCTTCGCTGTAGGTTGTGCCAGGACGTTGGGCCTCTGAGGATCCCTACTCAGACAAGCACCTGTCCCCAGGTTAAGCTGGGTGTTAAACTGAGCAAGGCATTCCACTAGATGATAGGGAATCTAAAATTCAATTTTGTAATGCTGCCTAGAGATACCCAAATCTGCTTGCAGTTTCTCCTCTTGATGCTTTGCATGAAATGATTGTTTTCTTTCCTAATTTCACTGCAATTCTACTCCTGCAGAAGCAAGGGAGTTTAGGTTGGGTTCATATAGTCAGTGAATATCTCATGTTATTCTTTTCAAGTAAGCAGTGCGTAAGGATGACATAGATATGTCGTAGATATGGACTTGAGTTTCTTCTTCCCCCTAAAATATATAGTCAATTCAACTTCTTTCTCTATTCAACTCTGCAAACATAGGAAGATGTGTGAAATGAACAAAGTATGTGTATATAAGCATGATGGGTAAAGAGTGTTGATGTTGAACCTGAAATGAAACTAAGGAAAGCATATGATGTGTGAAACATATGGCAATGCATATGTATGAAGTTTGGATCAGGATATGCATCACAAAATAGTAATAGGTTTTTATTCTGGGAGAAGAGTGATAAAGCAAAGGGGAATAAGAACCTCACACTGAAAACAAGAGAAGTTGGAATCTCCTTCCTCTTTGCTATTTGGCATTTCCTCTTGAGAGAAGCGGAGGAAGTATTTAAATATTTTATAACCTTCGTTATTGGAACATACATCTCTTTATTACATTTTTGGAAGCATGTGTTCTATTTGAAATCAGTATGGATGTATAAATATTTTTAGGAGATGATTATTCTCTGTATGTAGGTGGAGAAGAACATCGAATTAGTGAGATCTTGCTTTCGTGAGTAACAGAGCAGCTGGCATTATCCCTCCTTTCCCTCCGCCTCCCTGGCCAAGGGAAAACACCTCTTATCCTCAACTTTAATTCCTAAAATAAAATAAGAAATGGTTTTGGCTTCGCTCTTTCTGTCTGCTTCTCCAGGTGATACTGAAATTGCATCTGCCGTGTTTGCAATTCTTTTACCAGGTCATTGTGGAGGTGTAGGGAAGGTGAAAAGAAATGGCAAGCAGCTATCGCAGAACTGTAGAAAAGATCTTTTAGTCTACTTCCCTGACTAAATGTCTGTCTGATTTGTCCTCAAAGGCATTTTGACATGGAGACTCAAAAATGTTACCTAATCTGTACAATTCACACGTAAGCATCCAGGTTTAAATACTTAGCAGGAGGACCAGCTCCTGTTTATCTAACGTGTGTAGCATAGACCTCACCACCATGAAGATTAAGTACAACTGCCAGTCAGTGGCGAGTCAAGGCCCCATGGTCTTCCCCTTCTGTTTTCAGGCAGTACTAGTGGGAATGTAAATGTCCACCAGTGGTGCTGAAAAAAGAATATGCTCCCCAGTTCTGGTAAGATATCAACTTCTCTGAAGGGGTTCAAGTCCAAGAATGCTGCTCAAGGATCATCATTTGGAAAAAGATTCAAAGACTTCATTTTTCCTTCTCCATATAGAGATAAGGCAAATGAGCAATGAACAACAGCAGATACTGTGGCTCTAGTTTATTCAACTGAAGCCTTGAAATCTTTAAATCTCTTTTTTGTACTATTTCATAAATTTATTTTTAAACGTTTGACAAAGTTCAAACTTACCTCTCCTGTGTACTGTCTTCCTGACTGCATACAGTAGGAATATTTTCCTACTGTATATATAAGCAAAACATATATTTTGCTTACAGTAAAAGAACCAGGTTTGATGGAACAGCATTGAACTGTTGCACGTGAAAATTTGGCCCAATATCTTCTCTAAGAAACCACTGCAGAAACGCAACTTCACAACTTCACAGAAACGTTTGAACTCTTTCTCTCATTGTTACTCATGAATAACATAAAAAGGACAATTGTTTAAATCTCACCAGAGAAAAAAAATTGTCATGATTCAAAAAAGGTTTGAGACAAGATGAAAGTGAAAGTAGAATATAATCAAGCAAGAAAAGGAATGTCATCATTCTATTATGTTCAGCAAACTAACTTTACTAGAAGACTGTGACTACTGGAGTGAAGCATCCATGTTAAAACTGATCATGGTTGACACTGCAGTGTATTTTCTAATTGCTCATCTTATCACATAATTCCAAACATTTGGATTTTCTTCTGAAGGGTAACTCAACAGAATTGAGGCAACTAGAGATAACCATGACGTCTTCAAGATAGTTGAGTTCTTCATTCTAAACCAGCTACATAGTTTCGTCTGTAATTTGACAGACTGGATACTATTTTCCTGTTTTCTTACTCATTTGCCATCAAAGCTTTACATTAAATGTAAACATAAATGAAACAAAATCGGATTTAACCATTAGAAAAATGTGTAAAATAAAATTTTTCCTTTACTCATTTAGTTTGGTTTTAGAAAGCTATTGACCAGCTTAATTCAGAAGGATGTATCTCAATTTTGAACAAGCTGTATGCTTTGGAGTTCTGATGCAGTTTTTGCTTTGGCTCCTTATAAAGATTGAGGCAATATACAAATTTTAAATATAGAATAATGTTTGGAATTTTGAATGATGCCATATTCACTGCTCTTTGAATTTCATGCTTGGATAGTAGCCATGGCAATCTGCAGATAGTGAACTGCTTTAATAAGCACCCTGAAGACTCTAACACACGTGTGTGCCTATTCTGAGTTAACAAACAATAAAACTGAGGGATTCAGATTAAAGAATCGTTTCAGACTAGCTTTACTCTTCTGAGTAACTTACTGGGCAAATATGTAGTCCTCACCAGCTTTTTTCCAGTAACTAATCTGGCTATTTCTGCTGCCTCCTCTTTCCATTAAGGCTTCTCCCAGGTCAAAAAAAAAAAAAAGCCAAAACAAAAAAAACCAAAAACACGCCACAAAACAAACAGACAAAACATAAAAACCCAGCTACAAGACACAACTAATAAAACTATGTTAATTGTACTTTTTCCATTTCTTTGCATGATGCATCACTTTGCCAAGCTATTATTTGCATTTGTAATCTTAAGGCATCTGGAGGTAAGGAACATGTCTTTTTATATTTGTACAGCTCCCAGCACAACAGGCATTAGGTGCTGACTAAGCCCTAATGTCCTATAACTACTTTGTCATTGTCATCCGTACTAAACAAATACCTTTGCTTGAAAGTAAGCATGTTGAATGAGCAACAACATTTAATAAATCCCTCCCTTTTACTTCACTAGTAACAGGCATGTTGAAACAAAATTACACTGATGTAAATTGGGAATGATCCTATTATTTTTAGTGGAGTTAATCCAAAATAATATAGATGTTAACTGAGAACAAAAAAGTCCGGAATCCACAGGGAAAACAATAGAATAAATGGGGTTTAGATATACACATTTCTTTTGCCCAGGTTGCAAATCAGACTTGAGGCAATTCTGTAGAATGCAAAGCTTACTGATAATCTGTACCACAATTTACTTCAATTTTAGATTAGTTATTTACTGCCTTTCTGCAGATGCACGTTAATTAAGTTGATTTTGATGAATATATTATCTATAAACCCATAGTACTAAAAGGTTACGAACTGCGAAGTCTTAATTTCTTGAGATTTTGTTTCAGAACTATTTATCAGATTAGGCTACAAGAAAGAGCTGGCTGCTTGTGGGAGAAGTGTCACTTTCTGGTCATTTGAATCCAATTATGAAAGACGTACAAGTAGAACATTCCAAAATAGCATCGCTGTCGCTATGACTGCATGTCACTTTTGTCTCCATGTCGTTGGTTTTAGAAACATCACACAAAATGAATTGCATCAACCTTTTGTTTCTTTTCCTATTCTTTTTTAAGGCAGCCTCAGAATTTCCTGATAGGGTTGAGATGGAGCACCAAGTACAGATTTTCCTGAGTGTCCCACAGACACGTAAGTCATTTGGTTCATATGTGGGTGGTCTTTGACTTATTCAGCTAGCTCTGTTACAGACTCTCCAACACATCCAACCCAATTAGATAGATGCACAGTATGGTCTTTACGAAATATCATTCAACCATGTATCTTGCAACAAGCAATTACAAGTCATTTTCGGGGCATTGATTTATTTCTCATTGCCCTACCAATTTAATGACCTTATGATTTATACTGATTATGGAAGTCTCTCCTTGGCAAGCAAAGTAATTATCCATCAATCTTAAATTCTTTAAGGGAAGAAAATGTTTATTTTCTGTCTGCATAATAAGTTTTATGTCATTTTTAATGTCATGACTCCCACATGCACTGAAGATATATGTAGTGACTTCTAATGTCTCACAGAATGTCAATTGGAAATGCAATTCGACAACAGGCTTAGCTTCTATTGTCTGAATATTTGACATTATGTAATGAAGATGGTTAGGTCCTCTGCTTGGAAATGCATACATTATCCTAGGATGAAACAACGGACAAATTCTGTGGTTCAGTCATGAGGCCCTACAGAAAATTCTCAGTGAGAAAAATAGGAGATTTTAAGTATATTTAAATATCAACTGTACAAATAGAGGTCAAAGAGCAACAGGATGGATCATGCCTCAGCACAAAGGGGTGAAGCACACGACCTCTCACTGCCCCCTCTGCTACTGTGTTTCTAGAGTTGTTGGATTTACCGTAAGGATTCCAGCACTCTGTGTGTGTGTGAGAGTTTATTTTGAAAGGAAATAGGTTTTATTTGAGTGCAAATAGGAAAAATTCTAGGTTGCATTGCATTATTTGCCAGACTAAAATGTTCTACGTGGTCTTCAGCCAGGTTGTAGATGACACTAAGCTGGGCGGGCGTGTTGATCTGCTTGAGGGTAGGTTGGCTCTGCAGAGGGATCTGGACAGGCTGGGCTGATGGGCTGAGACCAATGGTATGAGGTTCAACAAGGCCAAATGCCGGGTCCTGCACTTGGGTCACAACAACCCCATGCAGCGCTACAGGATTGGGGCAGAGTGGCTCAAAAGCAGCCCGGCAGAAAAGGACTTGGGAGTGTTGGTTGACAGCCGGCTGAATATGAGCCAGCAGTGTGCCCAGGTGGCCAAGAACACCAACAGCATCTTAGCCTGTATCAGGAATAGTGTGGTGAGCCGGACTAGGGAAGTGATCATCCCCCTGTACTCGGCACTGGTGAGGCCCCACCTCGAGTACTGCATTCAGTTTTGGGCCCCTCGCTACAAGAGGGACATTGAGGTGTTGGAGCATGTCCAGAGAAGGGCTACAAAGCTGGTGAGGGGTCTGGAGGACAAACCTTATGAAGAACGACTGAGGGAGCTGGGGTTGTTTAGCTTGGAGAAGAGGAGGCTGAGGGGAGACCTTATCACCCTCTACAACTACCTGAAAGGAGGTTGTAGAGAGATGGGGGCTGACCTCTTCTCCCTGGTGACAAGTGATAGGATGAGAAGAAACGGGTTCAAGTTACGTCAGGGGAGGTTTAGATTGGATATTAGGAAACATTTTTTCACTGAAAGGGTTATTAAACATTGGAATAGGCTGCCCAGGGAGGTGGTGGATTCACCATCCCTGGAGGTGTTTAAAAAAAGGGTAGATGGGGCACTTAGGGACATGGTTTAGAAGTGGCTTTTGTCAGGCTAGGTTAAAGGTTGGACTCGATGATCTTAAAGGTCCCTTCCAACCTCAGCAATTCTATGATTCTATGATTCTGGAAAGCCTATATTATTTTTGATTTTTTTTTTAATTTTTTTTACTGTAGAACTCACAAAGTGAAAGGTTCTTAAAACCTGAAGACCCTGGAGAGACTGACAACCTAGGAAACAGTTTTACAGATGTACCAGTGAGTTTCCCAAACTTGGCTCCTTCTCAGCCCTGCTCCTCAACAGTTATTCACACGCAGTAGATCCAATCACTGCTGATGCCACTTTACTGTTTATTTCCATCTTTTTCATTATCTCCTCCCAGTCTTTGCAGACTGATTGACATGTAACTTCTATTAATAATCTTAGTGTTTTAAGACCTACAGCATAACTCCTATGTAAGATGATGAAGTCCCTTCCACACATTCTGAGTTTGATGGGAAGATTCACTGTTCACAAGATTTAGTATGGATGGAAGTGATGGTTCAAGTTGGGTATAGAAATTAAGATGGTGAGGTGCCAATGTGTCCAACATATAGCTTCAGTGATACAGACAAGACACTAGAATTATTTCTGTCCGTACATTCAAGTTACGGGAAATGATGATAGAAGAAAACTCTTCCACTGCTCAGGGGCGCTATACGTCAAGAGATTTTAGGTTTTACAGCCAAGACTCTGCACTTTACCCATGAAAAATGCCCATTAATTGGGCATGGATATGGTTTTCCTATGATTCTGGAGTTACTTTATTTCTGAGTCCTTAATTCCCTACTATAACGTCTCAAAACTAAGATCCATCAGAGATAAAAACTGCACAGAGAACAAGATGCTGTGAAAAATTTAATAGGAAATGTCACCTTCTACAACTCAGGTGACATCGCCAACTCAATGTAAGAAGGGCTGATTTAACTTTTCACATTTGACTTCTTGGGTTGAAGTGAAGAAAGAAAATCTAGACAAGCCAACAAATACTCTTTCTCCCTGAAATCTGCAATTACATGTTTTTTTAAAGTTAATGTCACCAGAAATGACATGCCACTTCCACCTTTTTAAATCCTGAAAAGGAAAATCTTCATGCAATCTTAACGCAACATTACCTGTCATTTGACTGGCCTGGTACAGGGATAACATGTGAGTGCATCCTATCACACCTTTCATTACAGACAAAAACTTTTTTTGCCCAAGAGCTTTAGGATTTTTTTTCTTTTTCTAAAAAAAATTGTTAACTAGGAATGAGACCAACCCAAAATTTCAAATTTAAATACTTCCTCCCATGCCAAATCATTTAGGTTGACCAGAAAAGCATCCTGACTGTTTTTTCTCATGTTCTCAACACTACCAATTTCAAATACCTAAGCAACTCCAACACCAAGCGGAGTGGATTGATTTCTATCCACGCTACTTAAGGGTAGCCTCTTTTGGGGTAGATTTGCCCACATCCAGGGTGGATCTCACTATCTTCTGGTCCCCGTGTAGTGCTCTGTTGCCCTAACACATTATTATTACTGTACACTTTTAAAATTTCAGTGTCTGCCTACCAGAGACCTTGATTTTATAGCTCAAAAGTGAGGTGACAGAAAGAACCAGGAGAGTGGCGGGAGGGTGCATTTGAGGGTGCTGAACATTCTGAGATAGTTTTTTAAAAGACTGCGTAGGTAGAGGAAGCTAAATTTGATGCACTGATTTGATTCATCCTGCTTTTTGGGAGCACTCCAATTCCAGCTTTGGAATGATCCTAAGTAAACCAAGGAACTGAGTGGATGGTCAGTGATCCAGTGCTTGAGCCTGCTTCCTGGCCATCGTTAGCAGTTTAGATATGCCCCATGTAACGGGATATAAAACACAAATAACACATATCTCAGTTCAGCATTTTTTAGTTCCTATTTATATCCTCAGCATACACTGTGAAACAGTATCTAGCTCCAAGAAAAAAATTGCAGTATTAAGAGCAACAGCTTTGAAGCAAGCCGAAAGTATAGAAACAGATACTACAAGACAAAAATAAATGGGCTGACACACAAAAATAGGAGTATTGCCAATCAGTTCCAATTTTATGGAATTAAATGTCATCAAACAAACTATGTAGAAATTTGGAGCAGATTAGTTTATTTTTCATGTAAAATTTCTAGATTTTAGGCATTTTGTTTAGCATTGAGGAATACATATGGAAAAATCAACATAAAACAGAGGATGCTGACAGATCCCAAGCCACTGTGTTAATGGGGAACCTTATTAACTGGAGATTTTGCTGTAGAGTTGACCGACTTCATTCCATGTTTATCTCATTGGCCCAGTTTAAAATTGGAAACTTCCATGGCTGTTTAAAAAACTTGCATTTTAACACAACTAAATGCAAGATGATGCGTGCAGAAGCTACTATTGCGCACAGAACTCTCTTTTCAAGATGTGAGTCTGTATATAAACACACCTGGAGTTATCATTACTCCCAACGTGATGCTTTGCTAAAATAGCTAATTTAATGCTGGCATTCATAATATGAAGATAACTGATTAGGATCAGCGGTGTAGTGTCTTCTAAGATTAGTGGATTACCGCACAGCATTAATTTTGATGGTCACTTTACAAATTAATGACAAATTTAAAAGAAACTACAAGAATGATGTTACAGCTTAAAAATATGGCCTTCCATCACAGATTATAAAGGCAGTACACTGAGAAAATGGGAAAACTTCATCCTAGTTCGTAAGTACTCCTATGATTAAGACTGCTAATGTGGCAGACAAGTTACTAAGTGAACTAAGAAATTTTACTATTTCAATTATTTTTTGTCGCACTCCTGGTCTTCTGCTTCAGGTTATTTCCCTGTAGTGGAGCCTGTAGAACACAATGTCTGCCATTCTCTCTGCAGTTTCAGTTCGTAATTCAGAGTCTTAGGTTAAAAATCTACATTTTGAGTTGCTCAAGCTAAAATGCCAGTTCAGACTAGACTTGCCAAGACGGGGATGCACATTCCAGTAACTGACCTATAGCTGAGAGCAAAACCTTCAAAAAAAGGATCAGGGTGAATGGCTTGAAGATCTCAGGCAAGGTTTGTCAGTTACTCTGGTCTAATCCTGAACACGTGTCATGGAAGCGGAAAGTAAATAAAGGTATTCTGTTGTGATAGTGCAGAAAGAGCATTTTTAAAGCAAAATCTATTGCAGGTCTGTGAAAATAACTACTAGGTACACAGAAAGTAGCTGGGAATCACCCATTTTTGCATGCAAAACAGCACAGTCTTCTTGGAAAACAAAGTATGTCATGCAAAAATTTAATTCTGAAATTAACTTTTTGTAGATTACAGTTAGTTTTTACCCCTTTTAAATTAAATTAATGCACATTTTGTAACAAAACACAAGATCATTATGTTTAAAATACATATAAAAATATTTCAAATGTATTTTTGTATTTTTCAGATCAGAATATTTGTGGAATATAATGTATTTTCAAATACTTTTTGACAATGTGAATAGCAGTTATTTTCCAATTAATTTAACGCATCTTTAACAATCAGTACATTCTAATATGAGACTTAAAATAATGAAATGTGTTTTAAGTGTGTGGTTAGTGCATTATCAGAGTTTGGGGGGTAGGGTCATATATCTAATTGTGAATTTCCACACCCTACAGATTTATAAAATTTCATAAACACAGCTAATCTTTTATGTGCCATGCATATAATCTATAAAATTTACGATATTAGTCTAGCGATTTTGTCATCAATTATTAAAATGCATTCTAAACCTGAATTCCATCTTTAACACATACTGTATCTTTCTTGAAATACATGAATATAATGCGATTTACTGCATCCTGAAATAGTTATTTCTGTACACATTTCTGCGTTTGTAATCTGCCTTCAAAAATTATTTCCTTCACCACAGGTAAATTCTACTGAACATTATTGAATTCCTTATTTTAGGTAAGTTTCTCCCAAAGACAAGCACATAACCGTATCTGCAAGACTATCCATCCAGCCCGTTTATCTTTCCACTCACCTTCCTACCTGGCTGTCTCATTTTAGGTATTTCTAGGGACCTGGCACTTGGTATCTAGAAGCATCTACTTGCAAATACAATTTTTCAGGACATCATTGAATTTTACTACAAAACAGGTCTTTGCCCGGTAGGATTTTTTTCCTTTCTCTGTGATTCACTCAGACCTCCTGTACGGCACATAGACTTATACAGATTCCCTCACCCTTTATCACAGCAGTACATCATACCCCAGCTATACAAGACCTAAAAATGGATTGTTTTTGTAGATGAACCAAAGAGAGAAAGGAAAACACAACAGAATTTAAAAACATGCTTGAGATCTGCACAGTGATTCACCAGTTATTTTTATATTGGAAACAGCATTGATCTGAAAGTTAAGTATGTCTCATAGATCACAGGTATGTGTTCTTTGCAAACATTCATGAGGACAGGGGAAAAGGAGAAAAAAATACTGGCATCCTAATCTACTGTTTCCCCCATCCTTCATCTCTGCATTTTGCAGCATACAATCGAGGAGAATATAGGAGACAAGAAATCTATGAGAACAATTGTGACATATTTTTCCTGTGGATCTGGGTTTTGGGTTTGTGTGCTTTTTTAAAAATACTAATAACGTTCCTACTATTGACTGCTCCAAACTATTTTATCATGAAGAATATAAGAAGGTTTGGTTATGTTGGAAATGTCAGGGCCTTTGGGAAGAAAACATGGAAAACAGATGTTTCTTGTTTAAGGTTACAATGTAATTAAACCAATGGGACTAATATTACTTATATGCCATTACTTAAGAAGCAGCTGTTCCTCCCACCTCCAGCTTCGCTGATTGGATCATGTATATTTTCCACCCCCATAACACTGTCTCCTTGTCAGCCTAAGTTTCCTCTTTCTAGTAAATTGGAAAGCAATGTTAACATAAATTTAAAGGAACCATCCTCAAACCTTTATTGAGCGGAGGTTGCTAAAGACATCGTTATTCTTTACACTTGTAAGCGATATTAGGAATTTCACTACACTCCATTAGTTTTGCCTGATCAGAAATTTAGCCCATCTCACAACTAGAGTGAAAACAGTCATGCATAACGTGTTCATATTGTTTTAAGGAATTCCTTGAAAAAGTGAAATGGAGCACTACTAGAATCCAAGCCAAGTTACAGGTTAACAATTATAGAAAATTTATGAGGAGGAAATATGGAGTAGTGCCATCCCTTGAGAAGGACCGGAGAAAATAAAGCGTTTGTATAGATGCCTGTAGCATCAAGGAAAGGGTAGTGGCCTATTAATGTTTATGCTTCTAGGACAAAGATAGTTTGAGGAACATAAAGACCACAAAACTGTGCCCAGTTTATCATTTGCCATGTACAGTTTCATAACTTCCATGATCAGCAACATCTGATAAATGTAAATCCTGCACTATAAGAGATTTATATTCTCTGTATAATTTTTTTCGCCCTATGAATTACAGGACTTGTTTATACAGGGAAATTAATGTGCTGTAAGCTACAGTAGAATAGTTAAGCAGTCGGCTCAATTAATATATCACTCTTAGACAATACTATGATACAAAAAGATTAAGCAACATCTTACTTTATACAAGGAATTAGTGTATTGTTGCTGGCTCATAACGAATTCTGTTCTTGGCCTCATGTGAATCAGTTTGCCTTTGTAGCGCAGTCCAAAGCCTATCCTACAGTTAAAAAAAAAAAGGTGGTCTCCTTTAAGCAGCTGAAGTTTTTCAGTTGCCATGAAGTTCTTGATCTGTGTTAACTCCCAGTATAGAGGCTGTTTAACCTCTATACAGGTCTCTAGAGAGGCTTATTAGTTATGATATAAGCAAATGGTTTCGTTACCTTAAAACTTCGATCACATAATGAGATAAGTCCTTCTGCTTGAGCTTAAAAATGGGTTGGATACAAGTTATGAATCTTTGTGTCCTTCATTGCTTTGTGTACCATTACTGTACCCCTCCTTAGACATCATTTATCAAAGACCAACATTTTCTGTTTCTCTGCATGTAGAATATTTTATGTTTACACTTATTTTTACTGTTAAAATCTGAACATCCCCCTATTTCTGCTCCTCTTGTACTTCAGTGCTATTATTGACTCCTATTTGAAGATGCTTCTGCAAATAAGTAGCTAAATACTCTATCCTAAAAATTGTCCTGTGATGAATTTTTCTATAGTTAAAATTATCATATGCAATTAGAAAGTTAATTCAGCTATATACCTGACTAATCCAACCATGGGATTTAGAAATATTAGGTTAAAAATGAATTGAGTGCATTTAATGATTTTGCACAAAGACTTGTGCTCTAGACTCTTCACCAGCCTGGTTTCTCAGTTGACTTGATCTCTTTCATGCTTTTATATTGCCGTCTGTCTTCACAGGCTCGGAGCGGCTGGATAGGAGGGGACTTTCCAACCAATAAATGAAGTGCAAGCCAGGTACTGTGTACTCCAGCAGTTCTTCACAGGAAAGTGGGGCCAAAATAATGGTCTTGCACTTTTTAGAAAGTGTTTTCATTAGTGTTGAATGTATAAAATCAGAGGAGGAAGCAAAGGGGCATGTTTGTTTTTACTTTCTGACCTTCATCAGTGCTGAGAAAGTTGTGGAGCATCACTTACTTTAAGGTAGTGTTGGAGTTACATACTCAAAATATGATCTAATTCTTTAGACAGGGAAACCTATCAGAAAGTGTTGCTCTCTACACTGGATATGGGGTAATGGAGTTGCAAGTGACATCAGAACTTGGTACTCAGAATACAAATTTTCAGAAGAAAGTGCAGATAGTTCATGTGTAAAAGCTTTGAATTTGCAAGTACAGTCTGTTCTTTCAACTCATTAGCTCACACTTTGTGCTCTGTCAAATTGCCAATCGTAATACTCAAAAAAAAAGTAATTTTAAGCAAATTGTAGAGAACAGTGACATTCATAACAATAGATTAATGCCAAGTATTTTAGTACCAGCTGAAGGATATACGCAGTTTGGGTTGAAGAAAGTAATGAGTCAGAAGATTTGGGGTTATCTATTTTTGTACTACTTTTTTTGGTTTCATTTAATTTTTAGTTTGTATTGATTTTAATAGCATAGAGCAGAGTATTTTCAATGGAGATTCTGCTCTATGTGAAATACACTCTGGAGTTCCATTCAGGGAACTCCAATTTTTGTCATGAGCTTGAGGCACTTAACACAAGATTTGCAAAGATGCTGAGGGCCCTTGATTTCCCACGGTTTCAATGAAAGCATCAGGTTTCTGCATTTCTTTTGTACCTTTTTCAGATCAACAGGAAGCCGAGCATGTACCCTCATAGCTCACTAAAGTAAAACTGAAGATACATCCCACCATTTGAAACTGGACTCTAAAAACCCACTCAGCTACAGAACTCTAGGCGTATCTCATGCTCTCATCAAATTGCAAAACCATCACTGATCTCAGTATTTATTTAGCTACTGAATCCTGGGTTTTGTTAAAAATAAAGAATATGCAATGGCAGCTTTGCAACCTTACATAAACGTATATATTTTTGTTTCGCGAGAAACAGTCCTTTGTAATACAGAATGCTATAGTGCTTGACTACCACAATTGACAAGAATTTGCTCTACGGGTACTTTGTAAGCATTTATATCAATCTGTTTATGTTCATGCATGTATAGAGGCTTACAGTCTCATCAAAACACCTCTGCTGCAACATTCCACTCAAGTTAATAAAGCTACGGCTGTTTATACTTGCTACGGATCTGGCCTAAGGATTTTTGTTAGTAAGAGCTGACGTAGTGCCCACTGAAGTCAGTGGGGTGACCAGAAGAAAATACCTGGAATGCATAATTAGACAAAATACAAACTATGTAGAGAGAGGAAAAGGATATTTTTCTTTCCAGGCATCAGAAAAACACTAGATGAGAGATATTCCCAGTTGTGCAAAAAGGTTTGGAGAAGTTTCTCTTTTACCCACACCACTGAATCACCCTTATCTCAGGCTCCATCTGCAGAATACTTACTCATGTAAGTAATATAGGACTTGATGTTTTCTTCAGTGATTTTTAAACCGTTGCATTTCTCTTGAAAGTAGAAGAGGAAAAGGTAATCTCAGGAGCCTGTGTTTACCCTGTTTCTACCAAAGTGTGGTTTTTATTTGTGGAAAGGGGCAGAAATACGAGAATTGCTTTTAAATGAAAGAAAATGTAAGGTTATAATGAGTTGACATGAATTTCAGACTTACCTTTAACAGTAAAATTCAATGTGTAGTATTGAACATTTCCTGTAAAATGAGTATAAGGAAAAATTTATAGTCATATTTCCAATAAAACATTGGATATCCAAGAGACTTGTCAAATTTACAATAGTTTAACTGCCATAAATCACATAAATCAGACCATACTTTAAAAATCTTATATTGTAAACTATCTGTTTCTAAGTTAACAATCCTATTGGAATAATGGATCTGTTTTTCATAAAAAATTCTCATATCTGAGGGAAAATATCTGACTGCTTGTTTGTGCAGGGAGATGCAAACCACAGTAGGTAGTAAATGATGTAATATAATCAAGTAAAGATAGGGCCGTAAGCTCCTCGCGTCTGGCAGTGTAGCGTCAATACAATTTGCCAGCGCACCTGTACCATCATCGCAGTCCATACAATCCACAAACTTTACCGAGTAGTAGAATAGTTTTGCAGGACAAAGCATTCAAAACAGAATAAAACTTTCGTCTAACATACCATCATATAAATGTTTCCGATTTAAGTTTGTCAATGTTCAGTGGCAACATACGAACATATTTATTAAGAGTACTGAGCCATCTTTCTTGTGACCTGAAAGTTGGTGATGATTTCTCCAATTGCCTTGAAGCAGTCCTGTGAGATACTATTCTTATGTCTCTGTACAAGGAGAGGCGTAATATGGTCTTAAGTATAAGCCATTTCTGCAAGTTCTCTGAGAGAGCTAAGAATAATAAAGCAGCAGCAGAATTTATTTTTCTTGGTGATTAGCTATTTAAAGAAAAATCTATGTTTTATATGGTAAAAGAAATTAGGATCTTTGTTTGGCATGTGGATTTAGCTTTCTACTTCATTTAAATTCTGATCAGTTTTTAAATTCCTGTTTATTTTAAATTTAACCAAAGAGCTTCTTCTACCATATATATCACACAAAACCTACTCATGTCCTCACAGTCTCTACAGTTCATAATTGAGGAATGAATAGCTGAACCATACAATTATTTGAATTTCATTATATAGGAAAAGATGAAAGACAGAAGAGGTTACCATAAAACCAAAGAATTTTATATATTTATATTTATATATATATATATATATATATATAAAAATCAGACTATGTTAAATTAAAAGACATCAAAGAAAATGTGAAACTCTGAAATAAAAATTATTGATGATGATTAGGGAAGCTATCATATGAGTATTTTTAATAAAACACAACTGAAAAGAAAATTATAAAAAAATCAAGGAAAATGGCTGAGATTAAATAATAGAAAATAATGCAATGAGAGATAAACCTGCTACACTTCCAAAAGGTGCAGGTAGAAGCTACAGAAATAGCTACTTATTTTAAGTATCAGAGAATCGGTACTGAAATTACCGAGGGAGTGAAGATATTATTTTCTGAAAATATTAAAGCAACTTATTTTGTGACTATGAAAAAAAAACACACTTGCCCTGATTTCAAAGTGTAAAGAGAGCAGTTGCCCGCAAGGGCATGTGACTGGCAATCCCACATGACGCAAAATGAATCATGAAAAATGTAAACCTTTTCAGGGGAGGAGGGGGGAGTTATATAGAAAAGTCACTGACTGTAGTAGGTGCCCGCCCCTCTCTCATGCTTGGCAGCAGGCAGGGAAGTGGAAGATGTAGTTATGTGACAGCTCTTAGCTATTGAGCTCTACAGCCCGGGCAATCGCTATTACTTAATACTATAGTATGCTGAGCGTTTCTAAAGAACACTTTAATAAGCAGCGTATCCACAAGAAGAAATACAGTGTCTCATAAACCTCCAGCCCCCAATGGGTGAGGAGCAAGGGACCAAATTCAGATTCCACATGTGGAATTTTCTCTGGCAGAAAGTCCATCTCTGCCTAGTGCACGAACAGGACTGTAGCTCTACTGTAGCTCTCCTCTGAGTGATGTGATCCTTCTTTCTGTTTGTCACAGATTATTTTGTCATATTTTCCCAAAGCAAGTTTCATTTTATTTTGGTAATTTTCATTAGTGGATGGAGGAAGGATGAACCAGCAGCTTCGCACTATTTTAGAAATTAGGAAAAGTCTCAGATTATTCCCAGATATCCTACAGATTATTTTTTTGGTAGTATGATTTTGAAAGAGTTAGCCTTTCTGTATTGCATTTTGCCAGTAGTATGAAGAATGATTATGATGCTGTGATGATGAGAAGCTAATGTCACTCAAGATAGATCCTAATTCAAATGTTTTTGAGCATAAATTTATCACCATCAGGGAGTACCACATGTGGAAGTCTTGGAGAACTGAAACATTAGATTATTTCATTTAAGAGACCTATATGCTATCCATATGAAACAAATTCTTTGGTGACGGGGCTACAGTTAGATCCTCTATTTTACATGTTTTATCTGTTGGGATTTTGTTGTTACTCCAGCTACCAAATTAATGATGTATAGAAACAGCAAACAATGCAATAGAAATTGTGACGCAGGGCACTGACAACAGAGGAACAAACTTTTCCAGATAACAAGCACTATCAAAAGCTAAAGAAATTGGATAGAGAGAAGAAGCAAACCTGAGCAGGTGCTTCTGCATGCAACAGAAATTACAGGAATAGAATTATTAAGTGTATGTCTAAAAGTATGTAGTGCTGAAAAAGACGACCAATGACTACAAAACATTTTTTTTTTCTGACTTTTGCGACATGGTTTTAAATTTTAATCTCCTCAAGAAGAAACACAACTTTATTAAAAATATTGTATTAATCATGAACTAACTGACAAAATACACTCCTGCATTTCGTGTGTCACTCTTCACCCTTACCAATGTTTCCTGCCCTTGTGACAAAATTTATTGCAATTTGAGTTGTGGCAATCCAAAGAATTGAACAACATATGATGTAGATTTGTTCAATTAAATTTTTCACGTTAACTAACAAACCCCAAAACCCTGGAATATTTTTTCTAACCCAGGTAACTCCATGTGCAGGAGTGTTGGCACAACTAAAACTGCAGCACAGGGTCAGGAACAAGTACCTAGGAACACAAACCTCTAAAATTATCTGTCTGGCTTAAAAGAATAAAGAACCATATCTGAGTGTGCAGGTAGGAAGGCTGTATTAAACAGAGATGTTGAAAAAGCACTGTGATGCTCATGCTCTAATACAATCTTTAAGTGGGCCTAAAATGCCAGCATAACTCACTCAACTGAATAAAAAGAAGAATCTCTGGCATGTCACAGAAATACTGGGGAAAAAAAGAAAAAATTTCTTCTTTTATAATGAACATCTAGTATGGCTCTTAAAATCCCTTTCTTATGCATAGAAGTGAATAAACAAAAGTAAGAATGCCCTTCAATTCTTAGAATTTATTTTCCTTGAACATCACTCAAAGAGCAGAGATAATAGATTCCCCACACGCACTTGGTTTTTTTTGCATGAAGGGACATCTGCAAAGTTATATTTATATAACAAAATAATGCACTATGGAAAGAAAAAACCACTAGATATATATACATGAACTGTGTGTAGCAATGTGTGAACTGAAGTTACACTGACAAAATTAACTCAGCTCTTCAGAAAGGATGATTTATTATTTGCTATGTCTAGTTTGATTAGTCTACTCCTTCCCAATCTTTTAAAATATAAATATATAATGAAGAGTTCTTGATGTACACATAAGGGAAAGTACGGATTCTTTGAGCTTTACCAATATGAAAGTTTTCTTTATTGTCTCTAAAACTTTTGACAACCTTTGGCCAGTTAAAGCATCCTGGCTTCTCATCCCTGACATTTTATTACCTCTTCTGTTGTCCTGGCATAAGCATTTAGTCATAGAATCATAGAATCATCTAGGTTGGAAGGGACACCTTTGAGGTCATTGAGTCCAACCATAAACATAACACTGCCAAAAGCACCACTAAACCATGTCCCTCAGCACCACGTCTACCCGTCTTTTAAATACCTCCAGGGATGGCGACTCAGCCACTTCCCTGGGCAGCCTGTTCCAATGTTGGATAACCCTTTCGGTGTAGAAATTTTTCCAAATATCCATCCTAAACCTCCCCTGGTGCAACTTGAGGTCACTTCTTCTTGGTCTATCACCTGTTACTTGGGAGCAGAGACCAACCCCCACCTCTCTACAACCTCCTTTCAGGTAGTTGCAGAGAGCGAGAAGGTCTCCCCCCAGCCTCCTTTTCTCCAGGCTGAACAACCCCAGCTCCCTCAGACGCTCCTCATAAGACTTGTTCTCCAGACCCCTCACCAGCTTCGTTGCCCTTCTCTGGACACAATCCAGCACCTCAATGTCTTTCTTGTAGTGAGGAGCCCAAAACTGGACACAGTACTCGAGGTGGGGCCACACCAGTGCTAAGTACAGGGGGACGATCACTGCCCCAGTCCTGCTGGCTACACTATTCCTGATACAAGCCAGGATGCTGTTGGCGTTCTTGGCCACCTGGTCACACTGCTGGCTCATATTCAGCCAGCTGTCAACCAGCACCCCCAGGTCCCTTTCTGCCAGGCAGCTCTCCAGCCACTCCTCCCCAAGCTTGTAGCGATGCGTGGGGTTGTTGTGACCCAAGTACAGGGCCTGGCATTTGGCCTTGTTGAACCTCATACCATTGACCTCGGCCCATCGATCCTGCCTAGTCACCCACACTGAACCAAAGTGGGGAACTGCTCTCACTGACAAGTAAGCCAGCAGAGAAAATGATGTTTTTGAGATGGTTGAGCTTCAGAGCTGCACAACTAGCTGCCCCAGTACACTGGGGAAGGAGAGGAATTATCAGCTGGAGGTGCAGACTGATTAAACCAGCACTGCTGCTAAAATTATATACAATCTAGTACAGCCTCAGTTGTCTTGAATGTTGGTTTAACTTAATACCAGAGTGATGTAGCTTACTTTGTCTATGTCCTGGTTCCGGTGGGGATAGGGTTAATTTTCCCTGGTATTCCATGCCATGTGAGCCACGCCCACCCTGAGCTGCCGGGGGAGGGGGCAGGAAGTTGCTGCTTAAAAGCGGGCTGGGGCGTCCCGGGTCCGGCCGGCGAGCGGCGGTTCCGTAATCGCGTTTGTATATTCCCCTATCCGTGTTGTTGTTGTTGTTGTTGTTGTTTGCCTGTTCCCTTTGCTGTCCTGTTAAACTGCCTTTGTCCCAACCCAAGAGTCTTGCCTTTTCTTACGATTCTTCCTGTATTAGGAAGGCGCGAGCGAGCGGCATGTGGTTCTTTGTTGCCGTCTGAGGCTAAACCACGACAGTCCTTTTTGGCGCCCAACGTGGGGCTCGAAGGGTTGAGATAACGACAGAATCCAACTAGAACGTGGAAAAAAACGGTTTTGGGTTTTTTTTTTGTATGCATTTATTTTATTAGGTAAATAGTCACTGGTCATCATGTTGCTTGGTTTGTTCTCATGGCTGTGTTACATAAATTCCTATATGGCTTATGTACTCCCTGCGATGCTGTTTACCATGTCTGGAAGAGGGATGACGATTATCATTCTGCTGTCCTGTGCGTTATCTGTCTATGATATGATAACATCACTGTTCAGACGGCTATTTTGGGGTGTTTATGTGGTTTTGCTGTCCTGTCCGTACACTGGACACCATCTCTCAGAATTTGTTAATAATTTCCCCAGCCCTTTTGCCTCCCTTTTCTCCTTCGGGTCAGGTATGACAGCTTTTGAGAATTTTGAATATCCTTGGGATACTCAAACCAGCGTGTTCCTAGTGCTATGTCTCCTGAATACGTTCCAGGTCTTGTTTAGGGTTAAGCGACTATTTAAGACTACCACCCGGAGATCTGCTCCGAGGCTGGATAGTCAGGGGTGGCATGGCATGTGGGAGAGCATGGGCAGGTACCTAGAGAACTACTCACCTCCAATGGTCTGGGACTTCACCCCTGAACAATTACAGGACCCTGATAAAGTGGTAGAATATTTGAAGGGAAAATGCTGTGGCTATTCTAGAGAGGAACAACTCACCGCGCTGTGCTGGGCCCTGGCCAGTATCTACCAGGCACTGCTCAGAATTATGCAGCACCCTCAAGGGGAAGAGATGGAAACCAGACCAGCAGCCCCTGCGGCTGCGGCGGACACTGCGGCTGCGGCAGCCCCTGCGGCGGACACTGTGGCTGCGGCAGCCCCTGCGGCGGACACTGTGGCTGCGGCAGCCCCTGCGGCGGACACTGTAGCTACTGCAATCCTTGCGACAGACACTGCGGCTACTGAAACCCCTGTGGTAGACACTGCAGTTACTCCAACCCCTGTGGTAGACACTGCAGTTACTCCAACCCCCATAGCAGCCACTGCCACTGAACCAGGGAACCAACCCGTGCCGGTATCAGTTGCCCCCATACAGAAGAAGAAGTATACAAAGAAATCAGTTCGCTTAGTAAGAGATGATGATGAACCAGGGCCATCACGAGAGCAGGAGGAAGAGGCAGAACCAGAGATAATTACTCGATCCCTATCCTTGAGTGAGCTGCGGGATATGCGAAAAGATTTCAGCCGACTTTCAGGCGAGCACATTGTCACCTGGCTGCTCCGGTGCTGGGATAATGGGGCCAGTAGCCTGGAATTAGAGGGTAGGGAGGCCAGGCAGCTGGGATCCCTGTCTAGGGAAGGCGGCATTGACAAGGCGATTGGGAAAAAGACCCAAGCCCTCAGCCTCTGGAAACGACTCCCGTCAGGCGTGAGGGAGAGGTACCCCTTCAGTGAGGATGTCGTATGTCAGCCAAGCAAGTGGACTACCATGGAAAGAGGTATCCAGTACCTGAGAGAATTAGCCGTGCGGGAGATGATTTATTATGACTTGGACAATGCCGACTTACCCACAGACCCTGATGAGGTGCGATGCACAAGGCCCATGTGGCGGAAGTTTGTACGGAGCGCACCATCGTCATATGCCAACTCCCTGGCAGTAATGGAATGGAAAGGTGAAGAGGGACCAACGGTGGATGAGGTAGCTGGCCGGCTCCGGCAATATGAAGAAAGTCTCTCTTCCCCCCTTGTCTCAGCAGCTGGCGCCCAGCAGTTTCCTCAAGATCTACATCTTCAGCCCACGGACTGCATGCATGAGCCACACCAGGTGCACCAGTCACAAGCTCCGAAAAATACAGCATGCAACAGACCAGCACCACCCAGCATCTCACCTGCCCTGAGAGACTGTTCTAACAGATGGAGCCCAAAGCCGTGGATTAGAAGAACTCAACGGACACTTTGGAGGGATGGCCCATAAACTAAGGTCATTATATGTGTGTATATATATATATATAACAGGGGAAAGTGGTGGCAATTCATTGGAACCTGCTGGGCATGGCATAGATGGTATGGAATAAGGGGTGGATAATGTCCTGGTTCCGGTGGGGATAGGGTTAATTTTTCCTGGTATTCCATGCCATGTGAGCCACGCCCACCCTGAGCTGCTGGGGGAGGGGGCAGGAAGTTGCTGCTTAAAAGCGGGCCGGGAGCGGCGGTTCCGTAATCGCGTTTGTATATTCCCCTATCCGTGTTGTTGTTTGCCTGTTCCCTTTGCTGTCCTGTTAAACTGCCTTTGTCCCAACCCAAGAGTCTTGCCTTTTCTTACGATTCTTCCTGTATTAGGAAGGCGCGAGCGAGCGGCACGTGGTTCTTTGTTGCCGTCTGAGGCTAAACCACGACAGTCTATTTTAATTATTTTCTTAGCAGATGGTGTGATTCTGCTGTACATCTTTCGATGCTGTTTTCAGGTTGTGGACAGTAGTGAACCTTGTAATTTTTCACAATGTTACAGTACTTGCCATAGGATTATGGAGGCTTTAATTAAGTTAATAATTTAGATGTTAATTTTTTAACAGGCAAACTATTATATGTCTGCATGGTTTAAACACAACTGGGTTGATATTTTTTTTCTGTGCAGCTACTCAGTAAACTAAGAAGAAGTAAAAGGAGACTATTCAACAGTCACCCAAAGCCTGTGTGTTCCTTTGATGACAGGTGGAACTGATAACTGTACTGAGAGCAAAGCTGAGAGTGCCTCAGGATGCAGGAAGTAGAAGATTCTTACACAGACCAGCTGAGCTGAGGAAATGAAGTATGTAATCCTTCAAAAAAAAAAAAAATTAAATTGCTGTAACAAGAATACATAGTGTCCTGATTTGACTAACGTTAACTAAAAGCTTACATTTTCAGGGACTTAGGATGAAACCATTAGAACTGTTTTCCCTGATGACGCTGGGACTTGTGATGCTTGCATGAGACATCATGTCTTTACAACGTGGAATGCCTTGACCCAGAGTTATTACATTTTTTTATTCTTTTCCTTTTAAACCTCAAAGGCAAGATGCAATAAATCTTACAGAATTTTTTTCCACAAAGTGGCATATATGTGTGGTGTGCATGCCTGAACCGAGCATAGTTTTACTAATCAGGGTTGGCAAGTATTGATACCTATTAACCACTAAATAATGGGACACATTCTTCTTTCATTGAACTCTTATTTATCTTTAAGAAATCTGCTTAAAAGGAAACTTAAACGTTCTGCTGCTACTTTTATTGTTTTTATGTATGTTTATAGAAAATAATAATGTACTTTATGTAATTGTATAACAGATGTTTTTATAAAACCTACCAACGTGCCAACTTTCTACTCTGTGTAAAGTTAAAATGAATACTGTCATTTTGTACTATAATACTGATCTAATTAACATGTGAAAGGATTAGCTGCTATGGCATTGGATGCTATAGAAACCTCAGGTTATACAGATAATTAGAGGCTGAAGAGGACTCTACCACATGATCCTCCAGGGCATGAATAAGAACAGCTATGCTAGGCTTCTGCTCTAAACTGTCCCTTGGAGAAGCTCATCTCTCTTCACTGACTACAGCCAGAAGTTAGGGAGATTTAGCCTAAGCTATAAATAGCCCGTGTGTATTCCCCCTAAGTACCTATGCAGAGACTACCATCAACTTCATCGGAACTTGAGTCAAATTTCTAGTCCGTCCTCTGCTAATATAGTATAATTCGTGAAACTATCTCACATTAAGAGTTCTGTTATATTGCTTGCTTGGTAGAAAGAGAGATTCATAGCCTCAATTAATAATTCCCATTTAAAATTTAAGTTTTAATATTAAATATGTAAATCTGCTACCCATAAATAATTCTAAAATGTTAATAAGACAATGTAATCTCCAAAGTAAAACAGAGACATAGAATGTGTTCATATCTGGTTTTGGAGGGTAAAATCTGTTTGAGTACCTACAGTATCTGTATATAAAAGTATATAATTATTATTTCAAACAACTTGGAAAAATACACAATAGGCCACAATATAGTATCGAAACTAATGGAAAAATATTCGAGTGATATTCTATTCTTTTTGAAACTAAAATAACTTTCTTGTTATATCTGAAACATAAGAATGACATGGACTTGTTGGCGCCGGTCCAGGGGAGGCCACGAAGATGGTCAGAGGGCTGGAGAACCTCTGCTGTGAGGACAGGCTGAGGGAACTGGGGTTGTTCAGCCTGGAGAAGAGAAGGCTCCAGGGAAACCTTAGAGCCCCTTCCGGTACCTAAAGGGGCTCCAGGAGAGACGGGGAGGGACTCTTGATCAGGGAGTGTAGTGGTAGGACATGGGGTAACGGTTTTAAACTGAAAGAGAGGAGATTTAGATCAGACATTAGGAAGAAATTCTTTCCTGTGAGGGTGGTGAGCCCCTGGCCCAGGTTGCCCAGAGAAGCTGTCGCTGCCCCATCCCTGGAGGCGTTCAGGGCCAGGCTGGACGGGGCTTGGAGCAGCCTGGTCTGGCGGGAGGTGTCCCTGCCTATGGCAGGGGGGTTGGAACTAGGTGATCTTCAAGGTCCCTTCCAACCCGAACCATTCTATGATTCTATGATCAGACAAGAAAATCAATATGCAGAAGTAGATTAAAGAATAGTCTAAAATGTTTCATGTAGAGCAAAACAAATCAGTGAAACCATCTAAAATATGAAAAGAATTAAATATTAAGAAATCTTAGGAAACCAAGTGAGATGAGAAATCAATATTGAACACAGACTGTCAAACAGAGAACATAGAGCCTATGTGTAGAAAAACACCTGAGCTGAATTCTACGATAAAGCTTTTTACCTAGACACACTGTAAGACTCAAAGAGGAGGCAGCAAGATCATCCTAGCAAGGACAGTTTTGAAGTCATGATTCCACATTCTTAGCTTAGTAACATCTTTTCCCACGTACCCTTCTCTTCTCTCCTTGTTTCCCCCCATGTTGCTCTCATGCAACTGCTTATGGAGCTACGTAAACTGCATTAGGGAACTCATCCGGCCTAAAAATAAGCCTGCAGAAAATAACTACACAGAACAGGAATGAACTGTTGACAATGTGGCCGGAACAGCCTGACCTGGCACTCTTACTGAGAGAAACAGATGAAAAAATGTGGCCTAAACGAGTAAATAATTGTTTAATGTGCTGTTCAAATATAAGTGCTGGGTCCTCAATGAACAGTTCCTATACAAAGCAAACAGAAAAAGCCATTTAGTTTCGTTTCCTTGGAAGAGATCTCATTTATCAGTCTACAAACGTGGTGTATACTTACTCCTCTTGTTCTAAAAGAGGAAATACTGGGTTTGTGCCAATAATGTGTGCTTCCCACTTTTTTCAACAGGGAAACTAATACCAATTTTTACATTGACCTTCAGGTCTGTAATCAGCTGCTCTGGCACAAAGCAGATATTTGAAATGGCTGAGTACCTTCTCCTGAGCTAAATCTGAATGTTAATAGGAACAAAACAGGTTCATTTTGATTGCTAAAACACACACCTATCAGTTCTTCAACCCTGAGGGAAAAAGCAGGGTGAAAATACAATGTAAATTATTCAACCATGATGGCTGATCCTCAGAACCTGTAGAAACTAGTCTTTTAACCTGCCTTGTGGCAACGAAAGTCTGAAGAGTAAGCGCAAGTGAAAAAGGACAATCAATAAGCAACATAGGTCCTCCAGACAGACACCAGGAAGGGTTGTGCTTACCTCAAACGGGTTTGTAATTCATAAAGATGGAGCACAAAATTACCTGTGACTGAACCTTCCTTCCCTTTTCCCACAGGATGCTCAAATATTTTGCCTTTACACAGAATATTTGAGGATTCCTCTTGTTTTCTGCTTTTCAGGGAAAGGAGAAAAGCAAATGAGATATGTTTTCGTTATATTTCTTATACCTAACCCATACCTAAAGATTTTCTTCTAGAATTTTATATGTCTGCCCACTAAACACAGAAAACTGTGTGGCCTCCTGCAAGTAACGATCAACAACTGCAACATTTTATGCTGTGAAATGTTTGGGGATTTGCCAACAAAATGCTTGTTGTAATCAAAAATGCTGTCACCAAGGCGAATAAAACCATTTTTGATATTTCAGTGGGTAGGAGAAATTAAAAATATTTGAAGTTATGTGAAAATAATACTAATATGGATGAAAACTAGAAAAGTATGAGATAATTCAAATAACTAGACTACAGAAATTGTAATGGAAAAAGAGGGAAACTCCGTCAGTGATCCTTACGTATCCCTCTGGACAGTGAGGAGTGATAAAGAACAGATTTATGAATTCAGCTCTCACTCTATCAGAGATTTTATTATATTTGAAATACATTTGTTAAGTGACCATGTGTTTTTAAGAGGATGTTACATACGAACTACAAAAAAAGGGAAAATTCTTAGGACATTTTTAAAAGGCCTAATATTTACCTCTTATCCTTCAGTTGCGACTGGGACACTTCATTTGCTCGAGTGAGTGCCCGGCTCTTCTCACCTGAAATCATGACAATAAAAGTGTAAATAAATGTCAAAGAACCTACTCCTGACTAAAAACAGTGTTTCATGGACATTCCTGCAGTCCTGGAAACCCTTTTGAAGGAAAGTGATAGCTGAGATGCCACCAGCTATACTAAACTTGTCGTGTATTAATACAAAGTACTACCCATATGTGCCACCACTAGGTAGGTTACATTGCAATGATAACCACTGAATGATAACTACAATGATACCACCAAGGATATTGTCTTTTTTCCAATCATCATTTCTTTGCCTCTAAGCGTTAGCACGTGCTTGTTGGAGTTTAGAGCAAATACTTCTTACAGTCGCTGTATGCAGTCCTAGGTTATGAGAATGCATTTCCATGAGTCTCAACAGCTTGTCAGTGCCCAGTTTCTGTCTTAGAAGGCCGAGGATGAGATTATGAACCTTACATTTTATAGATTTTAGGATTTTGTCATTTTTTACATAAAGGAAAAGACAACTAAGATATATTTGGTCATACTTAGCCTGAAGCAATACTACTGTCAAAAAAGCACTACCTGAAACAGAGGTTTATGCAGCAGGGTTGTGTATCAGGAAGGAGACCAAGAACACATTATACATCAAGTGCTCTCTAACTGTGTGCTACGTGTTTATTTTCCCAGCAACACATATTTAGTAACTACAGCATAACAGTACCTAACGATGGCTGGTCCCTTGTCATCATTGGTGTCGTAAAGGCAGAGAGCTTTCTGCCAGCAAAGAAATTCTCATACCAGAGGGGTTCTCTAATGTCAGAATGTGGTTGCTGTGCCAGCTCATGCAGCTAAACAGAACGGCTGAACACAAGTAAAAACTAATAATGTACAAAAAGGCCTTAGTTAAGTATGTTGAAACAAGCAGCAGCTCTGTATCATGCTCTGTATCATCACTAGCATGCAGCCTTCCCTTACAGGAAAGGAAAGGCAGCAGAAAACTGAGGCAGTAAGACCTCAGCTAAACGTGGGTTGGAGGCCCACTGTCCTCTACCAGACTTAGCTCAGAAGCTGCCCATTTTCACCATTCTTAAATGGTGAGACCTGAGGATGTCCTCCTGCATTACACTTTGGCAGTCAAAAAGCTGCCCTTTGAAATGGTTGTCACCAAGTTAATTAACTGAGTTGCTAAATGATCAGTGTGAAAATAATGACTATTTGGAATTTGATACATGGATTTATTACCAACAGAACAAAAGGTCTGAGAGAACAATCTTTTTCTCAGGAGTTACCGTACACTGGTTTGTGAGGGTATGAAGAAGATAAGCAGCTGGTTTTATGATCATATAGTTTTTAAGTTACGCAAAGGCAATAGGATGCACGCCTGTAATCCCAGAACATCTTTGCACTATATTTGGAGGGCTTGGGATAGGACTACAGAAGACATTACTAAAGGAAATTGCAACTACAATTCATAGGAGCTAACTGTAATCCCTTGTAAACCAGCCTGTGCCCTGGGCACGCAGGATGAAAATCTCACCTATCGCTCCCAGGAAGCAGGCTCGCTCATCTGCAGGTTCCTGCATCGCAGCACAGCCATTCCCTCTGTAACACAAGGATGAAAATTCTGCTTCATTTCACTGGGGTGATGCTTGAAGATAGTAGCAGTTTGTTCTCTCTGTGTTTGTGCAACTGAGCTGACCTAATCCTGTCCAGAGCAAACTTTCAGGAGTACGTGTAGATATTTTACGTATGAATTGAATAAATGGATTTCCATCAAATATAAACCAACCAACAGAGGAACAGCTTGTATAAAGCAATGCACACATCTGCCGTCATCACAGACCACTCGGGCTTTGCTCTCATGGTTACCATGATATCATCACAGTCCCTCAGAGTGCGCACTGCCTTCTCTCACACCACGAATGTCAATTATTAATGCCTGTTCATCATAACAACACATCATCTAGAAATGCTTTTTTTCTCCCCATATATATTAAAAAAAAAAAAAATTGTCTCTCCTAATTTCTAATACAAAAGTGATTGTAGAAAAAAAAAAAAAAAAACAAAACAGAAGTGTTTGCAGATGTCCAAAAGAAAGTATTTGCCTCTCCTGGATTAACTGGCCTGCTAATTACCCACAGCAAGTGTAGTGGGTTTTTATCACTGGAGGAGAGACAAGCAAGGCAGGTGGGAAACGTTTATGCAGGCTAGACAACTAACTGTTCCTTGTGCCAAAACAAACAGGTGCAGATTTTATTGATGCAACAAACATGGAAACAAACCCAAACAAATACACAGTCGATGGGGTGTATTTCTGTGCCACAAAAACAGTACCTGCAAAGTAAAACAAAAGATGTTCTGTTTTCCGGCGGAGACACTTTCAAAGTTAGAACTTGTCCTCTACCTTCTGATTTCCAACATGAAGGATTACACCCGGAGGATTTTAAGAAAGTTGTCCCAAGACAGGGACAGGAAAAATATGTGTTTGTTAAGCTTATTTGAAGAACAAAATACAGCTAAGAATAACGAAAGCTATGAGAGTTCTGTGGCAAAACATGCATACTACCAAAAAATAGATGCAATGAACTCCGCTTTTTATGGCAATGCGAAAACCTTAGCTGCTTTCTAAAAACGGCCATTTGATAAGTCTCATCAGAACAGCTTGAAATTGACTGTGAAGGTACCTATAAAATCATTGAGCAACATTCCATGCTTAAACCTTATGCATGTTTTAAAAAGTCTTGTAAACTTAAAGGAATAAGTATTTCAGCAGCTCTTCTGGCTCAAAGTCTGGGGTGGATGGAGAGGGGCAGCTGTTTCACACTTGAGTAATGATGAGCTGTGACACAGCGGTGTCAGTTTTGGGGAGCTGGCGTTACATTATTTCGCGGTAAATTACTGTCCGGTTGTGTTTCCTGGCCAAAGACAGACAATGAGGTTATCCCAGATAGCCAGACTCAGAGCTGAAGATCTAATCCTGATGAGACCACTAATTAATGAGTAATTAATGGTGATTGCTGAAGCAATATCACCTTGTATACCCATTACCACAATGATTATTACCTACAGCATATTTACTAGGCACTTCATTTCACTAGTCTGGGGTATGGATGGTGTGGGGTAATTGCTACAGTGTGACTGTCTTTTATTTGAAATATTGAACATTGCGTAGGACAAACTCTATAAAACACCTGATGATCAGCTCTCCAAAAAGTCAAAGTTACATTGAGATTTTTGTCTTGACACTCTCAAGAAAGTGTCTTAGAATCCTAAATGTTTTCATATATTTGTAGTTGCTTTTTTCATCTTTACTGCTTCTTTATTATTGTCCTTTTTGCTAGAAATATCTGCAAATTTGTCAAAGTTCATTTGCTAATTTTTTTGAACGTGTGTGCTGATCTGAGAAGTAGCAGATAAGTGGTTTATTTAGTAAACTTAGTGACAATTATTTTTAGGAGCTTTTATATGATAGGCTATTACATTTTCTTCAAGAAGTTTTGCTTGAATCCAAATTTTATCCACTATATCCTTGGACACTCTATCTATATATCACTATATCTTTGGACATTTTCTAAGTTACATGAATAAAATTCTCTATTTTCTTCCCCATTTTCTTTGCAATTATTGCCTGTAAACTCAGTAATTTTCAAAAGAATTCCCAGATTCTTTTTCCTGTTACTGTCTCAGTAGTCCATTTTAGTGATTAGTACCTGATATCTTTCAGTGCACTGGCCTCACTCTATTCAAAGTCTTTAGCATAATCGCTCATTGCATACATTTCTTGAGCAACCATCTAAAAATGAAAATCAGAAATCCATATTTCAGAGCATGCTATCAGCATATAACAGTAGACTTGCAGGTTCTCAGCCACTAAGTAAAACAGGAAGAAATTGTTGCATTACAAAGAAAATCAGAATATCTATATGCAACATACTTCATTCGTACCAGCCAGCTCCTTTTTTTTTAATCAGTAGTGCTTAGAAAATGCTTAATTTTGATTCATTTAACTTCTTTATGCAAAACAGAAAACATGTAGCTTTGTAAATATTCCTTCAAATTCCTGTCTGCATAATTAACGCTAAGAAGGAATTCCCTTGTTGTCCTGCACCAACCAGTGACTGTAAATAGAGCAGATAATTAGCATTGTCTAATTGCCCTGGGAAGTGGTTGAGTCACCATCCCTGGAGGTATTTTAAAGGGACAAGGTTTAGTGGTGGCCTTGGCAGTGCTATGTTATCAGTTGGACTTGATGATCTTAAAGGTCTTTTCCAACATAAATGATTCTATGATTCTATGGCCAATGCCAAGCATACACTTATTTATTTTGTGCAGATTAACTAAAGAATTAGTAGACACATAAGCATGCAGAATAATAATTTGTAATTTCTTAGAAAATATTTTGCTGAAGTTAATCTACAGAAAGTTTGGGAAGATCTGAACTACTATTAAAAACAGATGGCGTGACTCATTTGTTAAACTGTCAGGAACAATCAGGTTGATCGTTCTTTTCTTGTGAAGTAACTCAAAGTACTCTACCTGCACGATGAGTCAAAGTTCTTCTCTATACTTCAGTTCCCTGCCTGAAAGAGCTGTGATATTTATCTCAAGCTCTAGATGAAGGCACTGTAACTCTTTGCAACTTCTCCTTTGATACCCCTGAAAAGCCTTTACAACTTAACTATTGTGTCTATAAAATCTTGCCAGACTACCTGCCATAACAGCCTACAAGTCAAATCCACAGGCTGTGCATGCTGTCTTGCTGCGGAAGCACATGAGGACATGGTTGACCACCTCAGCTGGAAGACCTGCTTGAAAGTCCTTTTCCACGGCCAAGGATCAGAACGCTCGCTCAGGAAATCGTACAGGAAATGGGAACGACAAGTCTTGGAGACTACTGCCATCTAGACAGAAGCGTGTCTGAAACAGATATTTCACCATACTTCATTCTATGGTCCATACAACAATGGCCTCATGCCACATCCAGATGTCAGCAATATCTACCTCCCTGTAAGTTCTTCAGAGCTCACTGGGCCCTCTCTCATTTACTACTTTGGCCACACCACAGAATTAGAAGTTAGTGCAAAAAAAATGCCCATCTTTTCCATAGACACTTATGTATTAAAAAATGTCATCTGGTTTTCACGAGATGCCCTGAGGAACATAGTTTCTCTCTGGTCTAAGACAGACAGAGAGAGGAATAGCCTCAGGGGGAAGATAATACTTTGGGAAGAGGCACTTTCTGCCTTGTTGACCAGGATATGTTCACATGATGTGAAGTATAGTTCTTCAGTCATGGGAAACGTGGTTGCTGAGACCATGTCCAAGGTAATCCTAGTTACTAAATGAAGTGCGGCTGGAGACCCTCCAACTTTTATTGATGTTAACAGGTGGACAGAAACCACCTGTTTGTTCAGTGTGATTACAGGTCCTAAAACATTGTGTAAGTAGCCAGAGGGACTGACCCAATTGCCTCATCTGTAGCTTTTCATAATAACCTGTGTCTTTGCTTACATTAGAGATAGAAAATATTGAGAACCATTTCAGAAAATCTTTTCTGTCTGCTGATTTGTACTCAATAATTTAATCCTAAGCAAAGCAGTACTATAATTATTAGTAGTAATATTTAATAATAGTGTAAAAGTTCTAAAAATTCTGTTTTCAGTATTACCATTGACTTTCTCCATACAAATTTCCAATCTCTTCACACATTTTTTCATTCCCTGTGCTTTGATCTAGTCTATTTAAATGGTGAACTCTTTCATTCCATGCTTCTATAATAGCTAGGAGTTAAAGCTCTAGACAGTTTCCTAAAATAATCTAACCACAGTATTTTAGAAGGCTCATTGTTCTGCTGTAGCTGAAGCACAATGTTTCTAACTGCTGCCAGTACTGTTTAGTATTCAGATAAAGTAACATTTATACTATTATATATCAAAAGAGCAATAGTAACTAGAGATACAGGTATTTTAAAAAATCACTAAATAAAAAGACACAGTATATACATAATGCCTATGGCTCTATTTATAGCAGTGAGGATTTCTCTATGATCTTGTGGTGACAAATGACTCAACCTAGCTGTACTACAACATCCGCGAAATTTTCCTAAACTTATATTGCATAATTAGCAAACAGCATTAAGAAATTCACTGCAGTTTATAAAATATTTAAAGTAATTATATATGATTATGTCATTAGTTCCTAAAGCACAGAGCAAAATGCTGAAGTTACTGTATGAGTCATTCAGACAAGTCTCAATTTTTGGTGTCAATTGATTGCTGCTCACTGCTGACAAGTTTTTATTAAATTTGATTAATAGCATTGCTCTTAGTTTGGTGGCAAGTGATACAACAGGTGTGTTTTTCACTTCATAACTAAATTCTGGGTCAATTTAGACACCAGCTTATTAGTTTAATAAGACACCAAAATGTCTACAGCTCACCAGCTCTGGGATCTTCCAGGGTACCCAGCCAGCCTCTCAGAGGAGCATTGGGTTGTGTGCAATTAGGCTTCCAAGACTGATTAGGAAGGGCTCAGATTTTGAAGTAAGCGATCACCATCTCTCCAATGAAGTGAGTTGGTTTTAGAGAGTGTTTTGTGGTAGATGCTCACCCTGTTAATAACTGAAAATAGTAGCCTGAATAGTAACTGAAAATAGAACCCTTGGCTACTGCAACCAGACTGCAGCCTGCACCCTAGGTAGTTTAGATTTTATTTGAGTATCTCTGCATTAAAATTCTCTCTCCCTGTGCATTGACCTCACGCTGCTCACATGTTCCTGTTCTTTTGCTCTAGTTCTATCAGAAGAATGAATGAGAGATTGACTCTGCAAGTCCTGTAATACAGACTCACCAAGAATAAGAAGACAGCCAACTGTACGTCCTTTCTCCAGTGTATCGCTAGTTATTTATTCAAAGTGGAAAGGAGGCTAGAAGACAGACTATATCCTAGATCTTTAGGGCATTACCTTGGAAATCAAAATAGTATAGGAATGAGGGCTCAAAACTTTCTCCAAATAGAACAGGGTAGTTGCCTGCATTCAAGTACATTCTGTCTCCTGGCCAAATGCCTTCTTCATTGAACTATTACTTTCAGTATGGTAGGAATATAAGTATCTATAGTTGAGAGAAAAGTCATATGGCTTCCATGCCTAGCCTACATGAGAATCCATGGAGAAATGGTTGTTTCCTTGCCAACTAGAGCTAGACTTCTAGACACTTCCTTTTGCCATTTCTCACAGATGAGTTTGGGAAGCTGTCTATTAAGTTTATGAACTGTGAATCCCATTCTTCAATATTTACTTTCTCAGTACACTTTATAGAAAACTTAGACATGTGGCACAGAATGAGGAGTTCCTTATGTGGTAGAAGGACTGAAAGCCAACATGAAGAAAAACATGAATTTGTCCTTCACCTGTGTTGGAGCTATCATTTTGGAGTCAATATCCTTTACATTTTATGAGCTTTAAATGCAATACTAATTTAGATGGGTTTATCTGAGGGAAAGAAATGGAAGAAGCCCAGCATGTCAGAACCATCTACTCAAAGCTGACCAGTTCTCCATGCATCTCCCTAACTCTAACAAATCAAGAGACTCATGTACACAACAGATACAATGGGGCTCAGAAACAGCATATTTCGTGATTAATCACACATTCTTGCTCTTTTTTGTTGCTTACAGCGGAAGTAGTCCCTTCTCAAAGGAAGAATAAGCTACTGTACAATTCTCAAAGACATTAAATTGCTGCAGTTAATAGTCTATCTCAGTAACCTCTTGTTATTTAGAAGCCACAGACAACTGAAAAACAATCTTGCAGCCTGCAATTCCACAAATCTAGCAGGTGCAATGATTGCTCTCCTGAACCCTTTCCTGTCAAATATCTGCCGAGTATAAGAGTTCACTCTAGATGTGTAAATATGCAATAATACACAAGTCAACTTCAACAACACAGAAGTCAACATCAGAGACTCTTAACATACCATCATTACCTGACTACAAACTATTATGACCTTTTCACTAATGGTCCACTAGGCTGACACACACACACGCACAGAAAATCACCTGGTCTTATGAAAAATAAAGAGAATTGATAGCTAGTTCCATTCATTAACCAACTTTATCATTAAATCCTTACGTATATTATTTGAATTTATCTTGCTCCACTCATTAGATCCCATAATATTTTTCATACCCTATGTTACATAATCCTACCAAGTTTAACACCATTATTTAAAATGAAGCACAAAGTGAACTGTAATTTAGAAGTTAACATTTCGACAAGTTTTCAACTTGTTAGTTTGCTCCTAATAATAGATGCATGCCTGCAACCTTTTTTACTTTATACTGGTGCAAGTACTAAGACTTAACTATTAAGTTTAATATATATTTATATTTAAATTTTGCTTTTCCTGTTGCTGCTCCCTGAAAACTAAAAATGGTTCTCAAACTAAAACTGTAAAAATATATTTATTCTCTAGTTTCTATAGATTAGAGCTTGCTATTGCTGCTTCTACTACAACTTCGAAAGCATGCTGCATCATGACAGAACTTTAATATTTTAATACATAAGGATGAACTGTTGTACTTTGTATATACACACTTACTTGTTGTGACACATGATAATAGAAGACAGCAATTGTTTTTGAAAATTACCATTTAAAGCTGTGACACTTAACATATTCGCTGTACACAAGAGATTAATATGTTATGGCTGGTACTTTGAAGCCATAACAATAATATTTAGAAATTTGCAAGTGGTTGCTGTAAATATGGAATTTATTTATTTTTTAAGAAATTCAACACAGAACTTGAACAAAAATCTTAAAATACAGTTTATGTAACTGGTTTCCATTCTTGACAACTATTTCAGGTTTGCATAGTAATAAAAATAACAAGTCACAATAGCACAAGTGGAGGCTTTTTGTTGGTGGCAGCGGTCGTTTTGTTGCAAAATATTTACAAACTGAGTCATGAACTCTCCTACTATTATGAGATCTTGAGGTAAAGTGTGACCTTTCCTGAAAATGGGACAAACTTGCACGGACAAAATTTGTAGTCATGCATTTCTAAAGAACAGAGTATTGGCCTCACTGTGTTCCTGAAACCAACAGGATCAGTGTTTGCCAGCGCTGAATACTTAAGAGAAATTGAATAGAAATAATCTAATAGAAATATAATAATCTAGCAATCACATCATGACTATTACAGATATTTTTTATTCACACTATAGGTATTTTTACTTCTCTACTTCATGGATACTGAAATAATCTCCACCCTTCTATTTCTTAATTAAAGGAAGGATGGCTTTCAAATATTTCATTAGTTTTCAATATCTATCTTTCATTTCTTCTATAATCAATCCTTTGTCAAAGAATATTCCCAGCAGCAAGCAGTGTCTGGTATCAAATAAAACCACATAATAAACTGATTTATTTGTGTCTTAAGTTTTACAGTAGTTTTATATTTGTCTTTTGAAGAGTTGGAGAGGGAGAATATATTTGGGTTTTTATTTTCTTCAAGAATATATACACATACTGGATTTTGAATCACCATCAGCAATTCTGAAGCACCACAGCGATAACAGCTCAGTTGCTAGGAAAGGTTGCGTTCATGTGTCATATCGCACTGACTGCGGACATACTTGGTACCATGGTCTTTCCTAGAAAACTTGACAGACAGTTATGAAATATAGCACATCCTGGTAATGTCTTTGGTCTGTTCCGATTTTCTTCCATGGATTTGTCTGCTTTTCTATTTTTTCAACCAATATCTTACTGGCTTAGTCAGAGAAATATTCAGGATGCAATTTTCTATCACCTTTGGTGCACTTTTATATTTGTCTGGCCAGCTTCATTGGCTTTATATATATATGTGTGTGTATATATGAATTTATATATCTAAAATAGATGTATTTTTTCTAAATTTCTAGATGTCACTAAGTGAATTTCACTAGAATTCCATTTTGCGTAGGCAAAACCAAGAATAACAGTCCTGTCTGCTTTCTGTAATGCTCTTCACAATGTTGCCAATTTTTACTAAAAGACACAGTACTGCATGTATATGCCTTGGGGGCAACACTACTCTCAACAACTGTAATGCTTAGTACTGCATTAAAGTAAGGCTGGCTATATTTTCTGCAGCATGCTATTTATTTTACTGTAGTTATACAATCTCTGCAATTGCTAGCCTAACTGCATTGTTTCATTCAGTAAGGAGCTGACATTTTCCCTGGTTAGCGTCAGTCTATACTATTGACTTTTTTGAAGTGCTTTAATTAATCTGTGCATTACAATATTTCAAACTCTGATCAAATATTGCAAAATATTTGTACAGACATTAAAAATAGCAGTGCTTAACAGGTGGCCTTGACTGCCACTCCCATCTTCTGCCAGGGTGCCGGGGAAAGCACCTCTAACACAGAAAGCATAGGCGCACACTGAAATGTTGGGAAGTCCCTGGTCTGCACCTAAAAGTGAGCGGAGCTGGCTGTGTTACAAACACACAAAAAAAGTCAAATCAGCCTTACTATCAAAGGTAACTGGTCTTGTACATAGATTCAGTCTTAAATTTGGAGAGGTGAGCAAAACTTAATCTAGTCTAAGTTCAGAATAGCGACTTCCACAACTTTAGAAGAACGAGCATGGGATAGAAGTTTTATTTTCAGATCCTTGAAGAGTAGGCTATAACAAAGCCAGAGGAACAGAGTTTCCCCCAGACTCTTCCCCTGCAAAATATCAGCCAGGCAGATTCATTGATGTGACAGCAGAATGGAGAGATCTGTGGGTGAAAAAATTACTTTTATGGGGAGTTCAAGGCAAAATGTTGAAGGCTTCAAAGACATTCAAACGTAGAAGTTTTACAGTGTTCCCTGGTCACTACACCAAGCCTTTCCACATAAAAGTCAAATGTGTTCCACATGATTCTTCCTACCTACTGTGTAACAGTTGAGTAAGACTGCGAACATGACCCTAGGGGCTGGTGAGTAGGATGTTTTCAGAAAAAAACATAATATATTTTGGAAACAAAATCTCCCAATACACATAGGAGAAGGACCTGAGATTTGTTGCTAACTCATAGCGCAGGAGTTATTTTCACTGTCCTTTGGTACAGTGTCACTATTTTCACTGTCCTTTGGTACAAAGTTACTGACAAGTAAGGGTATTGGACTACATGACCTTTAAAGTTCCCTTCCAACCCAAACTATGAGTCTACGTAAGAAGGCAATTACTGTGGGATAAGAGGAGATGACCGTAGAGAACTCAGAGCAGCATTGTACATTTTGGACAATTCATAAATGCTTCACACTGGGACATCTCATCTTTACAAGAACAAAACAGAGATGTCTTTCCTGTTAAAAGTATTGAGAGAAAAGTTTAATTTTCTGTGGAGCATTTTAGAATTTCTCTCGGTTGTCTGCACTCCCCCAGTCCGTGTCAGGTAAGAGGAGTGTGTCGGGGGAGAAAAGTATCCACTTGCTGGAAGCTGGGTAAGTGAGGGTGAAAGCAAAAAATACCAATTACAATGCAATTACTCCTCAGGCATGAGTGTACTGGAGTGCTACCCACTCACCAACTGCCCATATCTGTGGGTTGTCACTAGTTTAGCTTTACTATAGTTAAGGAAATGTTGCGTTACTTGTTCAGATAGACTGCGTGAATTTAAACACTGTACTCGTTCTGCTTGTTATTTTAAAAGATGTATTGCTTTTAAAGCTTTTTTTTCTTGGAAGGCGGACAAGTACAGTGAGTTTGACTGACAAGCACAAGACAGATTTATCACTATAGACCCATTTGGTTTGTTATTTTTGTATCTAAATAGCTTTATAGATAATTTCAACATAATGAATCCATATCTTCCCCCAGCTTCTAATTATTTTTATTAGGACTCGTGCATCCACGAGTTATTTGTTGGAATAACCTCAGCCTAAATCAAAGAGCTTTGCAGAATAATATTTAAATTTGTTAAAGAGTCCGGGGAACACAGTAAAAGCCATAGGTCACTCTTAGGCAACTGAGCTAGATTTTGAACTAAGAAACAGGAGTTTGTCTGATATTGTGGAGAGCTAGAGCACAAGAATAGTAGAGAGAGGATTAAAGAGCATTAATGTGTCAAATCTTGTTTCAGAGACAGAAAATGGAAGTTGTTTAAAAGAAAAAGAAAAAAAAAGAAACAAAAAGCACAGTGAAAAGAGACAAGTGGTAGGTTCCTTTCTTCCACGAATCAAAAAAGGCAGGAAACTACAGGTCTTCACTTTTGGTCATTCATCTGCATACTCATCCTTCTGTGAGAACAGCAGCACCCCCTTCCTTCCTCTACATTTTCTACTCAAGAAACCCTGTAGATTTTTTCTTTTTTGATCCCCTCTATTACCTCATAAGGAGAAGTTAGAGTAGGCTTTCAGAACAGTAAAAGATGTTCTACCCCAATAATACTTAGTGTCTGACAAGGTGCTTATAAAAAGGAAAGGGAAGCATCTACTAGACAACAATGTAATCTGCTTAGGTGTGAGGATTAGAAAATTCATTGTGCTATGAACATAATGAGTAGACAGTCATTTCAATAGAACTTGGTGACGTCAAATATGGTCTTTTGAAGGTCAGCAGTTGAGATGATCTACTTTATTACAGGTTTAGAAAAGGACCAAAAGTTCTTTGATCTGCATAAAATGTCCCATAAATTATTTTGTTGACCTTTGCAAATAATTAATTTTAAAACACTATATGTTTTGGTGACCTACCTCAAGGAAAGAGAGGTCCATGATTCAGCAGCAGGCTGCAGCCATTATTCACTGTGTTCTAATTATTTATAATTGTATACCTACAGTGAAATCTACTTTTTTCTCCACATAGGTTGTTAAAGCAGATATATAATCATTCTCTTAAAAGATATTTCTCTGATAGAGATATATAAAGCCTATGTGTCTTCTTTTTATAAAAATGCATGTAGCTTTACAGATGAGGCAGTTCTGTGATTTTTATTTATTTTTTTTTTTAAATCAAGCTTTATCAAACCAACTAGTCCTCAGACTTGTGTTTACATGAAATTGTTGTTATGACAGACACATGTGGAGATTTTTAGCTTTTAGTATAACAAGCAAACATGATAAAATGCAAAATAGGTTTGGAACAGAGACTCTGTAATGGACCCAGAAATATGCATGAAGGATTTCTAGAGAAATCTCAGGATTTCTAGATATGGAGGTGATATATTTTCATTCTGCAAGAGGCAACGAGAAGATCGGTCAAGTGGGGAGAAAAAAAAAAGGAGAAATGGCAAAATGTCTATATACATTACATAGGAAACAAAACCAGGATAGGGCATAAATGGAAGTTAACACAAAAAGAACTAAGAAATAAAGAGGAGGTACTTAATTGTATGAAGAGAAGAGAGAGGAAAATAAGTAGGAAAAGAAACACAAAAGAGAAAAAAAGTCACAATGGTCTTGATTCCCTCTTAATCAACATAACGAAAACAGCCTTAACAGCTGACCAGAGTGCAGATTTGCCCTAAGTAAAGGTTATCTTAAAAAGCAAAGCTGAATCATGTTTGGTTCCACTTAATTATCAAAAAAAAAAAAAAAAAAAGAAAGAGAGAGAGAGAAATAAAAAAGAAACAAAAAATGTTTGTTCTTTCATGACAGAATTCCATTTCAGAGTAAACAAGAGGAAGAAGTTATACTGGTATGTCAGCATGTCTAGTTCATGCAGCAAAAGGGTTATATTTTGGTACTAGCACTGATCTTCTCAACTGTTCTTTCCATCATATGAGTCATCAGTGACATAGATCTGTATCTTAAAGGAGTTATAAAAACATATTCACAAAATGACCATCTCTGAATGATCATCTTTACCTATTGACGAAGACATCCAGACATGATTAATGTCCTGACCTAGGAGAGTTATTAGTCACATGCTTAAATGAAACTTAACAAATCTGAAATAATTTATGTAAGATTATTCAATATGCTTGAATTTAAGCAAGTGCTTCATCATAGAGAAGCCTAAACCCCAATATAATTCTCTGCCTCATATCACGCTATTTGTGTACACTGTAAAGCATCAGCCACTTTGCTATTGTTATTTTGACTATTTGCTGCAGCCCATCAGGTCTTTTGCTCATTTCAAGTATTGCTCCTTTGTCCTCTGAATCTGGGGAGAGACTTTTGATTTGCGCTTACACTAGCCCACATTCTATGGCAAGGTGGTAAAGAAGGGTTGGTCAGAAAGTTAAATGACTGAACAGTGCTCTGGAGGCCTGGATGTGTTTTGTGTTCCGTCACAAACTCACAGTGCGACTTCAAGGAGTTAAATATTGCAGCATTTACCTTTTAGACGCATTGCTACATGGTAGGGTAATGAAATTACACCTAATTAATGGCTAAATTACTTAACTTCCTATACGATACACAAGAATAATTAACAAGGCTAGCAAAATTAATAAAATCTGAAATGCTGAATGAGGAGGCACCTAAGCATCCAGTAGAAAATCCTGTTGTGCAGATTACATGTGAAGGGTACACGTGAATGGGGTGTGGACTTATATATGTCCCCCTTGAGCTGCAGTGGAACTAACAGCAATTTCTTCCCACTACAGAACGTACCTTGCAAAGCCTCTCCTGGAGGTCGGTACTCACAATGACTGCTCTTCAGGACACACAACAGAAACCAAGCAGCATTACAATGGATCTCTAATTTTTCTGACAGTATAATGGTTAGGAACCTCGCCAACCCTTTCACACATCCAGGTCCAGTTGCCTTCAGTGAGCAGTTGCATCAGGTCAATAAGAGACTCAGTTTCAATGACCTCACAATTATTCACAGGGATGTTATCTGTGCCTTGGTGAGACAAATGACAGGTAGTTACCTACACATGTAATTGTGGAGAGCATTTAGGCAATGACTAAGGCCAAGCTCTTGTTAACAGAGAAAAACACTGACAAAACAGTGCCTTTAGTATTATTCTATGTTATTGAATAAAAATAATTTTAAATCAATAGCCATTTTGAGTTGTACTTACCATCAATAAAAAAAATTTAGGAAGAAACGTATTTCCTGATTAACGTTTTGTTTGCTGCCCAGAGGCTGATACTCTGAGTAAATCTGAAAGTCCTCTAGTTGTTTTCTGAAAGGGTTGGTTATGAGCAGTGAACTGTAATGAGTTAAACATCATCATTTTTTGTAATTTAGTCTATTTATGAGCTTTAAAACTATTTAATTATGAATATTGTAGATGTTAATACATATATACATGCAGATATGTACACGGAAAACTATTATTTCTGTTATCTACAGATAATCTTATAATTTAAAAGTATAAAAGCTGATCTCTTGTTTTTCTTATCACACAGGGCTTTAGGGTTTAAAATAATTTAATAAAGATTTCAGATGAAGCTGGAATAGTTGGTGACTCATAGGTCATCAGTGGGTGGCAGGTGAGAGAAGGGAATGCCTAAAGCAGTTAAGGTTTTAATGAGACACAGAGCTAGTTTTCAATTCAGAACATTATTAGTTATTATTTTTTCCTGTTATTTTAACCAATACACAATGTTAAATATATTCTTTTTTCTCAGCTTCTGTTTTGTCTAATTTGTTCTTTCCCTTTTCTCCAGAGACTTTGCAAAAAGCAAGAGGATTCTATCAGAGTTTCAAAAAAACTAAAACTCTAGTAAATATACTGAAATTTTAGCCATAATTTTATTCTCAAAAGGGAGAACTTAGGAAAAAAAAAAAAAAAAAAGAGTGAGCAGTTTCAGTTATCAATTTTGATTCTTAAAATTTTACAAGTTTTGAGTAAAATTACTATGGAAATAGCATCTATTTAGTGATGCATCTTATCTTATACAGCATGTATTTATTTAGAATTGAACTTGTGAAGAGAAGCCAGAATTTGACAAGCTTCTACATTTTCCCAAGTAAATTCAGTTGAATATGTTAACCATTTCTGATTTCAAGAAAGCTGTCTGCCCCAGTTTAGCTGAGATTTCATGACAGGGGTAGGATCCAAACTTTTGGAGAGCTGGTTTAACATACCAGACAGTTCTATCTGAATTACCCAAAGTGCATCCCCAGTTGAATTGCTGAAGCTGATCCTTTTATTGTCATTTGGTTTCAGCCCTAATCTTATGATGGGGAATCTCTCTTTCTCTCACCCTGTAGATGGGAGGCAGCCACGTATATAGCAACAGTTCCTTCAGAGAGGTTAATGAATGCATGAGTCAGTCGGACTGGCTGAATAACAAGATAGTGAAAAGGAACATGCAGCATTGTCCCTAATGTCAAATAGAAGCCAAAGATAAAGTTTAGAGAGCTTTCGACTACATGAACTTCTTTGAAGAGATTCTTGTCCTCACATTTCATAGGCCTATATCCTTCCATAGAGAAAAAAAGTCTGGCTTCACATTTTTTCCCCCTAGAAACCTATATCATCACTGTATGCTGGCAGGACATTGGATTTATTTACTTCTCGTTTAAAAAACAGAAATAAAGGGTTCTGGTACTCTCTGTTCTTCTTCCAGTTCTCTAGCTTCTCCAATCTATTCTGTTTTTCTTCACGAATGACTTTAAGGAGCAAACATGACCTCTCCTCTTTACAGACAGAAGTGATAGAACCTCTTGTGCTAAGAAGGACTGGAGGACAAATAAAGAATATGGCTTGCAGTCTGCCAAAACCAAAACAGTTTCACAGAGCTTTTCATTATCACAGAAACTGAGAAGCAAGTCAAAAGAAAGTCTGAAGATCTGTTCATACACACCTCTGCAGCCCTTTTGTTTTCACAAAATGAATCAAGTGCTGAGATTGAAATCTCTATGGCTCAACTCTCTGCCTGACAGTCTGGAAAGACAGTGTTCTCTCCCTTTCCAGTTGCATAGGACTGTAACCTATCTGAAATCCTCAGCTTCTAGCTAGATCTAGAAGAGATTGTTTTCTTATATATGCTCTGAATAAGGGAATAAATAGTGTTTCTCACTATGGTAAAAGAAAGAAACCAACCAACCAACCACCACCACAGTATCACCACAGAACTGTGCTACCTCCTCCAGAACCTTTTGTGCAGAATTGACAGCATAATATACACAAGTTTGTTCCTCCGTTCCTACTAATTCATACGGGAATGCCCTGATTCTGCAGCAAAGTGACAGTTTGGTGCTGAACTCTCCTGCAACCTCAACTTCTATTAAGGAATCTCCACAGCACGCTGAATATCACCTCCAAACTGAACAGAGGCAAAGGATTATTACAGCCTACAAGACTAATCTAATTATTATTTATAACTCAAATATTGAAAAAGTCCAGGGTTTAAAAGTAATGGGTCATAATTCTTATTCTACTAACAACAGTCATATGAGGATTCCGGTCCAGTGACCTCACCGTGACTGCGTATTGCTATATTGGTGCATTGAGAGAAACAAGAGTGTTAGATTGCAGCCAAAGACAAGAATGTGCGAACATACTCATCCTCCCTGTGCTTCCACATTAGCATCTATGGTGTCTCATACACAGACTCTGAAGGCAAACATTAATGAACTTCATATTTTAAACTCTCTAATGTGAAAGCTGTCCTCGGTCAATTAGAATGACCCCAAGGCTATACCTGCTATTGGCATCAGTTTAATAATCTTTGTGCACAATATTTCATAAAGACCTTAGAGGCAGTGAAAGTGATTTTATGTTTCTTGGTTTTTTTATTTTCCTTTTATGCAGATCTCACATTCAGCCATTTTGAAGAATGTGTTTTCCACATAGCTGCTTTTATGCATGTACAAGTGTCTCATGCAGGAAACACAAAGAGCTGTTCTCCAACATACAAGGTAGGACTAGGGTTTGCTTTGACCTGGATTTACATTAACAAAACTTACAAATAATTCAATGAATATTAGTATAGATTTTTTTACATTATTAATGATTTGTTATTCTTACTGTCACTGTACCTCGGCCAGGAAATGAAAGTATTTTGCTAAGTTTTGTAGACAGTAAGGAAGAGAATTCCTTCTGTTTAAAAAACAAAAAAACACGTTTGAAATTTTTAAGAGAAACAAAGGAATTAAATAGAACAAAAAGGGGAGAGGGGAGGGAAGAGAAAACAAAGCTATTCAGCATGACAGGTGGCTACCTCAGTACACCAGGGACTTTCTTTTTGTATGCATGACAGTGAAGAAGCATGCTGAATCACAAGTGATTTACAGTGATTTTATGTGAGACTAGAGCAAGGCCCTTCAAAAATATGCACGCTGTTCAATTTCTAGAAGACACTGGTAAAGAGGTAGTTTTGTGTGCAAAATCTCAAGCAATTCATAGTCCAGCTGAGATCAAAAGCAACAATCCTACTAAAGAGAAGCAAAAAAGCCAAGTTATAACTTATATGGTGGTTTCTAGACAAAATTTGCATAGTTCTCTCCCTAAGATTACAAAGATCAAATTTAAAATTAACCAGAAAATAATGTTGATGTTCTGAAATTATCAAAGCTGTAGCTAATTAAGGCTTAATTTCTAATAATAAATTACTCCTTTGTAACTTGCAATTCTTTTAGTTTGCAAATACAGAATTCCCAGAGAACCTGCTGTTACTACAGAACTTGATATAGTCCTTTTGTGGTCTTGAATGTAATGATACCCAACCATCAAACGAAAGAATAATGTAATAGACAAACTAGGGAGGTAATTTTAGAGCGTTATTTAATGATATGTCCTATAGCACTGATTTTTTTGCATTTGTTTTAAAATATCCACAACTTATGCACATAATTTTCTCACTATGTTGGCACTGCACTTTTTAATCAATATTATTTTTCTTTTATTAGAAAACACACACAACTTTTTCCTCTTTTTCACCATTACTCTATGGTCATGGCAAACTTCTCCACGTCCAGCACTCTTGAATTATCCTAGTACATTATGTACCAGTCTAATGGGAAATGTGTTTGGGAGTCTCATTTATGCAATCACAGATTGGTATCCCCAATGAGTACACCACTCTGCTTTCCCTCAGGCACAAGCTGAATGCTGAGCAAAGGGTAAAGCATCTCCCTCGCTCCTCCTAGAGTGGTCTCTGTGCGGGATCATTCCAGCCCTCTGGAATGAGAAGTCCTCTGTTACTACGCAAGCCCTTCTGTCACCGTTGGCTGGGACGTGTAGCACAAACAGCCCCACAGCCACTAACGCTGGGGAACAGGACTGCAGAAAAACCTGAAAAGCCTGCTTGGTCTCCAAGCTTATGTTTTCTTCTAGTTGTGTTCCCCTTTGCTCTCATACTAAGTTCTGCAAGTAGCACGGGTTCAACATGAAGATGAAGAATTACCCAACTGGGGCAATTTGTCTGCCAGCTACCAAAAGCACTCTGCAGGAAAGTAAAAAATAAATATCATACTTGTATTATCCCAGGGCAACAAGGAAACTGAATTTAAGCTTTCTAAGCTGCCCTTCAAAACAGGATATTATTAGTCCTCTTGTCTAAATTTCTGAGAAAAGGTAGCCAAACTTAAACACTGAACTCAATTTTCTGGTGGATATCAAAATGTTCAGGACCCTTTGGAGACTTAAAAAATGTGATTCCGTGGAAATGAAACTATAAGTCTTTAATAGGAAATAGGCCTGCATGATGGTTGGCTCAGCTAAAACAGTGATACCCCCTGGCATGTGGACTTTAGGCATCCCAGCTGATAAAAAGCTAGCCCTTTAGTCTCTCTGGCCAGCCAGTAAATTGTGCTTAGCTTGTATTTGGGACACTTGCATTACACACTACGTCTCCAAAATCATTGATTGAGGCACCTAGAATAACAATTCAAACATTGCTCTTATTTGCACAATTTTACAAAGTGAACAAGAGCATTTTTTACCTTTTTGAAAAATAACGTTATACCGAGACCTTGTAAACATACACGAGGAAACATTCTGAGGATCAAGCCAAGTGGCAGCAGGCATACTGAACAATCAAGACGGAAGAGACGTCAGATTTCTGAAGGGTAGATCAAACACAATGCATCACCACTAAAACAATATCTCCAAACTATACTACACCAAAATTGATCTTTCTCTTCTGGGAGGACAGGTAATGCCTGACTTTTTCCAGGGAAAAGAGGCACGGCCTCTTCCATATATAGCAAAGGAAGTCATTTTCCGGGATGTGGTTCCTTTAGAAGAAGCAATGTTAGCAAACTACAGAACTAGTCTGTCTGAATGTCATAAGAGGAAAGCGCAGAATTCTCCCTTCTGCCACGCAAAAATCAAAAGCGGAAAGTTTTCTGAATAGCCTCTGTTGTACTTGACCCTTTCCTCACTTTTTCTTGGACTTTGCTTAATTTCTAAATTTCTCATTAAAACAAGATATATTTATATTGATTCCTAATAAAAACTAGATCAATGTACTCCCAAATGTCATTGCACATTGACTGTAAAGGATTCACTATAGAGAACAATGTTCCAGGTTTCATTTTTGAATTCTTCATTGCTTCAAATTCTTACTATGTTGAAATAAATTTTGAAAAGTTTCAGTTTCTGATTGTGTGAAGACTACTTTTAAAATGAGAGAATACAATACAGGGGCAGTTGCTCTTGTCTGCAATGAGCCGAAAACAGCAGGTAAAGGAACACACTGTGAACTTTCTTATTGTTAAAGTCCTCTGCTTAGGTAACACGCAACTGCCATCTTTTTGAACCCGCTGAATGAACCTGATGAAACGTAAGTTGCAACTTCACTACGGTATAAAAATTTTTTCCTTCTTCTGTTCCTCCTTGGAAATACCTACAGTGACCTCTAACTTCATGGAATCTTCATTATCATCTTATCTTCATGTATAAGGGAGGTAAAGTGGTAGAAATTTATCAAAACCAATAGATTTACACCCCAGTACCCAGACCTTTTCAACTTGCAGCTGCAGACTTAGCATTAAAGACTAAATTTTCCACTGCCAGTCTGTGCAGAGCAAAGAGAGAAGATGGCAAAGTAGTTCACAGCTCTCTGATCCTTTTTCCCAACCTCACGGTAGGGAGCCAAGGTTTAATTTATTGCAGTGTAAGAAAGGTCCTACCGGTTGAGAAGAATCCCAAAACAACCACTCCCTCTTCTCTCTTTCCTGGATATGTCCCAGCCTACTCCCTGCCTCCAATTTTCAGCATAGATTTAACAGGTCTGGGCAGTAGAGCAGGTACCGGAGGCAAAACACTACCCAGGGTACTCTTCGATGCATATTGCGTCTTATGGTGTCCTATGAACTCAGGGAGACTATTTTTCCCTTCACAGTTGTTTCTGTGTACTGTACAAGGGGAACGAGTGGTCATAATGAAGTGAGAGTCAGATCCTGAGGTGGTATGAATCAGTATAGAACTCATAGCAGCGAATAAACTAAAAGTAGAGAGTTCTCCCTATCTTCTTTTGCTTCAAATATTCCTCTGCTGATTTCATTGCTGAGCATCCCTTGCTCATAAACTGATCGAGCTAGGAATTTTAATAAAAATTCATTTTAAAAGCTACTTTAAAGCTAATAGGAATCTTGTTCACTGGCATCTTTTTCCAGGCTCAGTCATTTCTACAAAACTATTGCCGAAATTTCAAAATGAGACTCTTTTTATTGAAACTTAGTTTCCTTTTTCACTTTTCCTACCCTCACAAAGACGTGAAAAATAAAACTCCTAGAGTTCTTTCTCATACCTTCTGATGGAGCTGGTGATAAGCATATCACATAGAGCTGGAGCTGCATTTTCTAGTTCTGAATCATACTACTAGGTTTTACAGTAACAGTTACAGTATCCCTTTCCCTTTTACTGGGAAAAGTACGAGATTCAAACTTACTGAATTTATCCCATTTCCAAGAATCTGACTAGATTTCAGCCTGTAGCTTCTACCACAGTAAGTCTCTCCGAATGAGTTGCCAAAACTTCAGCATTTGCTTGCACCTTTCTCTTAAGCTGGAAATGAATCCTGAGCACGCAGCATCACCTTAAAATATATTTCTGAGGTGTGGGAGGAATTTTAAGACCTGAAAATGAACAAACCATGGAAAATGTCTTGAAGCCAAAATACGGTGATAGAATGACATAGTGACTGCGTCATAATATTATTTTTTTTCTGGTTAGAGCTGCCAGCACTCGCTTTTCTAGAGATTTGGTATGTGTAAAATAGAGCAAAACCATAACGCTTCAGTTAAGTTTTATAAAGGATGTAAGTTTCTCTTAAGAATTAATCTTTCACAATTTACCGTGAAATAAACCAGATTTTGATACAAAGTACAAGCACAGGAAAATTCTTTTAGTCCTAGCTTTCAATAGTTTCAAGAAAACTTCTAAATGGTCTACTTTTAATTCCCAGTCTGCAAGATGGAAATTAGGGTAAGTTTCAAGCTTCATGCTAGTAGTAGGTTGGCTCCATCCAGCAATTAGGAACACACCAGCTGCTTACTCACTTCCACCACTCACACTTAGAAACACAGGAGAAGGCCATCCCCATGTCTCAAAAAACGAGCTGATGGGGAAGAAGACCAGCCTGGCTAAATAGAGAGCTTTGGCTGGACCTCAGGAAAAAAAGGAAAGCTTACGTTCTCTGGAAAAGGGGGTTGGCAACTTATGAGGATTGTCAAGATATAACAAAGCTATGTAGGGGGAAAATTAGAAGGGCCAAGGCTCAATCAGAACTCAGCTTGGCCACTGCAGTTAAAGACAATAAGAAGAAATTCTTTCAGTATATCAATAGAAAAAGGAAGACTAGGGAAAATGTAGGCCCACTGATGAATGAGACGGGTGCCCTAGTGGTGGAAGACACAGAGAAGGCAGAGCTACTGAATGCCTTCTTTTCTTCGGTCTTCACTGCTAAAGCTGTCTCTCACGAATCCCATACCCTGGAGGCAAGGGGGAAATTCTGGAGAGAGGAAGATTTTCCCTCGGTTGAGGAGGACCGGGTCAGAGACCACTTGGCCAAGCTGGACATTCATAAGTCCATGGGTCCTGACGGGATGCACCCATGAGTGCTGAGAGAGCTGGCAGATATTATTGCTAGACCACTCTCCATCGTCTTTGAAAGGTCATGGGGAACAGGAGAGGTGCCTGAGGACTGGAGGAAGGATAACGTCACTCCAGTCTTCAAAAAAGGCAAGAAGGAGGACCCAGGGAACTACAGACCAGTCAGTCTCACCTCTGTCCCTGGGAAGGTAATGGAGTGACTCATTCTGGATGTCATCTCCAAACACATTGAGGAACAGGAAGTCATTGGAAGTGGTCAACATGGATTTACCAAGGGTAAATCATGCTTGACCAATCTGATAGCTTTCTATGATGTTAAAACTGGTTGGCTGGATGAGGGGAGAGCTGTAGATGTCATCTACCTTGACTTTAGCAAGGCTTTTGACACTGTCTCCCATAACATCCTCATTAGGAAGCTGAGGAAGTATGGCCTAGATGAGGTGACAGTGAGGTGGATTGAGAGCTGGCTGTGTGACAGAACTAAGAGGGTTGTGATCAGAGGCATAGAGTCTAGTTGGAGGCCTGTAACCAGTGGTGTCCCCCAGGGGTCAATACTCGGTCCAATTTTGTTCAGTATATTCATTAATGACCTGGATGATGGGACAGAGTGTATCCTCAGCAAGTTCGCTGATGATACCAAACTGGGAGGGGTGGCTGACACTCCAGAGCGCCGTGCTGCCATCCAGCGTGACCTGGACAGGCTGGAGAGCTGGGCAGAGAAGAACCTAATGAGGTTCAACAAAAGCAAGTGCAAGGTCCTGCACCTGGGGAGGAAGAATGTTAAGCACCAGTATAGGTTAGGGGTGGACCTGCTGGGAAGTAATTCTGAGGAGAAGGATCTGGGGGTCCTGGTAGACAGTAAATTACCCATGAGCCAACAATGTGCCCTTGTTGCCAAGAAGGCCAATGGAATTCTGGGCTGCATAGGGAAGAGTGTGGCCAGTAGGTCAAAGGAGGTCATTCTCCCCCTCTACTCTGCACTGGTGAGGCCACAACTGGAATACTCCATCCAGTTTTGGGCTCCCCAGTTCAAGAGGGACATGGAACTGCTGGAGTGGGTCCAGCGAAGGGCAACTAAGATGATTGAGGGACTGGAGCACCTGCCTTATGAGGAAAGGCTGAGAGAGCTGGGACTCTAGCCTGGAGAAGAAAAGGCTGAGGGGAGACCTTATTATGGCATACAAGTATCTAAAGGGTGGGTTGAAGGAGGATGGTGCCAGACTCTTTTCAATGGTTCCCAGTGACAGGACGAGGGGCAACGGGCACAAGCTGGAACATAGGAAGTTCCGTTCAAATACACAGAAAGACGTCTTTACGGTGAGGGTGACAGAGCACTGGAACAGGCTGCCCAGGGAAGTGGTGGAGTCCCCTTCTCTGGAGACTTTCAAGACCCGCCTGGATGCAGTCCTGAGTAATGTGCTCTGGGCAATCCTGCTCTAGCAGGGGAGTTGGACTAGATGATCTCTAGAGGTCCCTTCCAACTCTGAAGATTCTGTGATTCTGTGAAAAGGGAAGGCAATTGGAAGAGCAAAAGGAAGAAAAAAATCATGGGTCAATAAAGACACTTAAATAAGGGAAGGAAAAAAGGAATGAACAAACAAACAAACCAGCCACACCCCCCAGGTGATGCAAAGGAAATCACTCACTACCTCCCACCACTGGACTGGTATCCAGCCAGTCTGCAAGCAATGGCTAACTTGGAAAAACTACACACACAAAGACACACACACCCCTACCAGTTTTATTGCCAAGCATGATGCTACCTAGCATGGAATATCGCCCTGGTCACTTGGGGTCAGCTGTCCCGGCTGTGCCCCTTCCCATCCTCTTGCCCACCCCCAGCCTGCCCACTGCACGGGAAGAGCTAGAAACAGAGAAGGCCTTGATGTTGTGCAAGCACTGTTCAGCCGTAGCTGAAACACTCAACACTGTTTAGGTCACAAATCTAAAAAGGCACTATACAGGCTGCTATGAAGAACAAATAACTCCATCCAAGCCAAACTCAGTACAAAGCTTAAGGCACTGCAAACACTTTGAGTTGACTTCTCAATTTCTGGCACTGTTTTCCTGCAATTTTAGTGTAATTATCTAACAAGAATAGACTACAGAAAAACTCTGTACTTGTTTATATGATTTGTGTAGATAACTGCACTCCTGAACAGCTAGGTTTTATCTGTTGATGAAAGCATTTCACTTGGAAAATTGCATGTCCAGTACTATAAACTACTGCTCATCTAAGGACTTGATATTGCAAGCAATTCACGTACCGCGCCTTGATGAACAGGGGGGCAACAATCTTAACAATCACTCACGGCATCAGGATAGTAAGGCCAGGCTTGTGCAGTAGGTCTTGGTGAAGGCTGTTCCCAGTGTTCACTCTGAAATTTCAACTATGATGCAGTCCAACTGTTCAGTAAGGTTCATGTTAGAACCATATTATATCCTCACTATGTATTCAAAAGTATTTCATTTGCAGGTAAAATTTAATTCAAGTCAATACAAAAGCTTTTATTTGCCTCAGTGTAGCCAGGACTTTACCGCATGTTCTCGTAAAATCCTACCTGGTCTAAGCCCACCGTTTCTCATTTTAACGTTCATTTTCCTGCATCGTTCATTAGTATTCATAGTGTGGTAAGTGTTGTCTACATGCTTCACTTAACTCACTCAAAAGTAGGCTGCTTGTTCAACCAGTGGAGCTCCAGACAGCAGAGGGATTGCCTGTAAAAACTCTATTTGCAAAGAAAAGACTAGAGATTTCATGACTTCATATTTTGAAACAAACTACAACACATGTAGGTAAAGAATGACTATTCTGTCACCACAGAATATTGGTACTGTACCAGTAGAAACTGACATTAGATCTATTGATTTTAAGACTATTCTTCTAATTTTCCCTCCTAAATACTGTTTTCAGTTTTTAGAGCAAAATTACCGTGGGGAAAAAAAAAAGGAAAATGCAAAAAAAAAAAAAAAAAGAACTTTTCAGCTAACACCAAGACTGGACTATTTCAACGTTTTAAAGCTACTTACAAGCAGAAGATATATTGTCTGAAACACTTAAGGATCTATTAAATAATTGATGTGCACTGTAATGACAAGCCGAGTTGTAAGACAGTAAGGAGGTAACAGGACATGGCCCACCTAAAAGGGAACTGAGGGAAGAATCAAGCCTGTTGCTGAGAAATATGCTAAACATCTCTTTCACTGTTTTTGCATCTATTCACTTCAGGTGACATTTACTCCATATATTGGTGCTGCCATAATTCAGGAGTGAATTTTGCTCTCTATACAATTGCCTAAGCAACGGAAAACATTTTAAGGGATTCTCCAGTGTAGAAAGAAGGGGTGCGGGGTGTCTACAAAGGGTTAGGTGAATACTTTGCTTCAAAGTATTTTCAGCAGACAAAAGCATCATATTTGTAGAACCCAATCCTAATATCTCTACTCAGATTCATTTTGGACTTAGGGAAGAAGCTCTACTAAATAATTCTTTTTAGGCTTTTATATGAAGAAACAACCATATACAAGGACAAAATTGAGCAATTTTGATTTTTTTTTTTTTTTTTTTTCTTTTCCATTCTTTGGAGGCATAACTCTAAAAGTCAGGAGAACTTGTTGATTCAACAAGGGTCTCAGAATTTAGTCATAACCAAACCTCAGGCAAGCTGGAACTTTACATATGGACTACAGGGGAAATGGATCATTAGCAATAGTTAGAGTGCTGTGTCGAGCATCCTTTTTAATGAAATAAATTAGTGCTTTGTTCTGAAAGCAAGGCAACAGTCTTTCAAAGTCTCAGACTGAACTGACACAGGAAATCCATGGTGAAAAGTCTCTTTCCTCTACCTTGGTTTGATCACACTCCTCTCAATTTTTAACTTCCTTCTATTCTGGCTCTTTCCTTTTCTTCCTCCTACCTCATCTTTGATTTTCTCTCTCCCTTGCCTACAGCCACTATTTTTGGCTCAAATTCTCATGGCAGGAGATGAGAACCCAAGTGAAATTCAAAGCAGGAATTCAGAGTCTGATCTCATAGAATCTTGGCAGCCCACAGCTAGTCGTGGTGGACTAACATTCAAACTAATATATAAACAGTTACTGAAAAAAATAAAACAATGGCCCACAATATCATCCTGTGCTGAAGACTGATAAAGCTTAGTTAAGTCTGGCAAAAGATAGAGTACCTGCAAACCACAGCAACATCAGGGAAAATATTTATGTGATTTAAAATAAATTTTAAAATACTTATTATGTTGATATACACATCATCTAAAAAAAAAGTAGATTCAAAACCAACAACAAAACAAAGAAATACAAAAGAAAGAGGGCAATGGAGAAGGAAAGCCCAAATACAAAAAGGAGATGGGGACAAGAGGTAATAGGAACACATTCTTTGCAAAATGAAAGAGGGATCAATTCAGGCTCCTCGCTAGTGGGACAACTCCACCAAAGTACAGCAAGCAATCATGTAAAAAAATTTATATTTGAACATGAAGTGCAAGTTCATAAAGGCTGATTCTTTTTCAACTGTTATGTAGAGCTGCATGTGCAGTCTAGCAGGAGCTTCACAGCCTCTACAGAATTTTGTGTACCTTTTTATATCCAAAGGTACGTATCATTGGGATCTGGCAACATAGTCATCTTAAGGAGTCCTTGCCATCATAGTTAGCCGCTCCTTTCATCCCTTCTCCTCAGCTGACGCAACTGTTAATGGAGCGGGGCTGCAAGTCACCGCACTAAATACATTTTGCTTAAAAACGATCTTGCCAAAACAACCCCTTTAAAGACCCCTTTAAACCAAATCACTTAATTGTTGATTACCTGAATTACTTGTTTACCTGATTACCTGTTACCTGAATAACTTTATAACCTATTGTCTCACTTAGACTGAGGGAAAGCAGAAAATTATCATGTGAGACTAAGTAGAGGCAGCTAATGGATAGATGTTACGGCCTCTTGAAAACCAAATTTCAGTCAAACTCCTGGCACTGGACATTACATTTCAGAACTCAGCCTTTTAGAGACAATCTTGTCTTCACAGAAAAGCAAATACACTAAATAAAACATCACTAATAAAGTTAATTTTTTAATATATTTGAACAGTAAAATATAAGTTACACCTGATAAATATTCATATTTAATAAACACGCTTCACACACGCTGAGTGAAATCAAGCATCATAAAAAGTATCTAAATTAATAAATTAATTAAAATAAATAATAAAGTATCTAAATTAATAAATTAACTAAATTAAGAACTTCAACATCCTCTGTTAACTTTATACATCCTTTGTACTTCTAAAAAGAAATTGTTTTTAAAGATGAAGCTGATGTTTTTCTTTTAATATAGATTTTTTTTCTACTTGTAAATACAAACATTTTTCATATTTCAGAACTAAATTAAATCAGGCTTTTATAGATGTATGTTTTCCTTGAATGTTTTCCTAAAGATCACAGTTATGAACTATATCTGTATGTACTGTATAGCATGTATAGGAGAGGGAGAAAGTTAAGAGTTCTGTCCTATGATTCTTTATCACACACTGCTTTTCTATTCCTTAAAAATAATTAGAATACCTTGTCTACTGGGAAAATCACTAATTGGATGTATCTGCCATCGCTATGCCGTGTCACAAAGTGAAAAATCCTCACTAATGGTTCCTGAAACACCGATCTGATGTAGGTGGCATTAGATGATTCACAGAAGACAACCATCTATGTAGATTAATTATTTTTATTTTGTTCAGACTTTGCTGATTTACTTTGAACTAGTCATGGGGTAGTTAATAAATGTCATTCACTTCATTAAAAATGAAATTTCTCATCTGTTGTAAATAGTAATCAAAGTAGATGTAAAGCAGAGCAAAGTAGAGCAAAAAAAAGTGCTGTCTATAATGCCCTCTGCTTAGTATTACAAAGCACTACGAAATCAAGCTTTACAGTGGTATATGGACTTTTCAAGGAATTATACTGAGCTATACTTTTCTGAGAATATGGAAAAGCTCGCATTCATACAGCAGAATAAAAAAAACCCTTTGATCCTCATACGCCAGGTGACTGTAGTAAAGAGCCAGTCAGCCAGCAGAAGTAGGCCATCACCACTTCCAGACTGAGGACTGAGATAGAAATAGGTGGAATAATAATTAGCCCGGGAATCACACCCAGACACAGACATTGAGCTACATGGGAAGCAACGTGCATACACAGATAAACCATTAACAGGGTTTGAGGTTGAAGCGCTCAGGCCTCTCTAGAAGGTATTTGCCTAGTAGGTTAGCACCAACCGTACACAGTTTTCAAGCACCTAACTGTTCTGTTTAGACATTTAATTTAAGTACCTAACCCCCTTTTACAGCCATCTCTAAACTTCACTGATTGCATAGCCGAAGCTTTGAGAAATGTAAGGCGCAACACACAAACCAGAAGTCATATGCAAGACAGAAGTATACTGAGAGAACAGGACTCTCCTGATTTAATCGATGACTTGAACATGGAAGACAATTCCACAACACATGGCTTCAAAATCTAAACTGGTTTATGAATTTTCAGGCCTCCAACTTCATAATCTCATTTATATCCCTGCAAACAATTCTGCCTCCTCGCTTCTGATAAAACAATTGTTTTAAACCACAATATTAACTATAAGCAAATTTGCTTATAGCCAGGGTTTTAAAAAAAAAAATAAATTGATTTTTAAAGGTTTGAGCTCCATCTGATTACCTTGGGAGGGAGTGTCTATCATAGAATCATCATAGAATGGTAGGAGTCATATGGGACCTTAAATATCATCTAGTTCCAACCACCTTGCCATGGGCAGGGACACCTTCCACTAGACTAGTTAGGTTGCTCTCACACACTGGATTTTGATGACTCTAGAGTAATTACTGTAGAACGGATTTGCCTCCCTGTGTGAATCAGAATGTTCACCAAGTCTAATCTAACGTTACTGGATAGAGAGAACTAAGAAAAAAAAAATTGTTTTCAGCACGTAGTCTTTTTCTTTGCTGTCTAAAAGGGGCTACTCTGTTACGAAAAAAAATCAGTTTGCTGACCTTTTATTGTGTGCATCATAGTTCTCTCTTGCTGAATGACCTACTCCTGGCTGCATACATCGTGTACACTGAAGGTTCCCAGTCCCATTAAAAGTGAGACCTGGGTGCCGGCTGTACCCCCTGGGGAGCAATACAGGCGCGTGCACCACAGGGCAGCAGTGGTTCCCTACTGTCAGGAGTTCAGATCACCCCTGTGGCCACCACATCCAAGCTAGCTAAGTCAGTCAAGGATCAGCCAAAACTACACTCCTTGTCCTCTTTTCATTGCGGTACAGCAGGACAACTCACATGGAAAAAGGTAGGACTTCAGTTCCAAAGCCACAGGACATTATTCAGAGACAATAGTCAATTCATTTACTATTTTGTCTTAATGCAATTTCTCTTAAAAGATGCAGTTTAACCCTCAGGGGTTAAATGCATTTTACTGTAACCAAAAATCCAAGATAAATCACTTTCAACACCAAACGACTGGCAAAACATTTCTAACTCTTATGACTAATGTAAATTATTTCTTAAAGCAAGGGACAGACAGTTCATGGAAATATTTCTCAGTTATATTAGCATAAGTGAAGAGTAAATTCATTGTTTTCCTTTGCCAAAGACATCACACTACCTGAGACTGGGCCGAACAACAGAATTATCCTCTCACTTTAAGTGCAATAATAGTTTGAGACTGTTTTTCTTCAGCCTCTGAATAAACTCTACTGAAATTTTCCCCCTCTACTTTAGGTTCCCTCTTGCCACAGAAAAATACGCTTACAATTATAGTGCGCCATTTTGGCAAGATTATTTAATAAGTAAAGTATATGCAATGGATTTTTAAAATGTAGAACAATATTAGTAAGAAAAAGTATTATTAAATATGAATAAGCTTGTTCTTACCTCTTTGCTCAAGATTGCCCTCATACCTTAGATGCTTGTTTTCAGGCCCTAAAAATAAGAGACAAAACAATTAAAAAAATGCAGTGAATTTCTATGTTGCTGGCTTCTGTATATGAACTGGAAAACAAAAAATTAAAGGAACTTGCTTTAGAGACATCAATTGTCTCAAAGGACTGGTGTTAAAATACTAAACAGTGTAATACAAGAGGTAAAATAATTCAATACAAAAACAATGTACTTGCTGTATAACTTTAATAGCCTTAAGAAAGGAATCTTAACACTGACATTTTATTACTTCTGCTTAACACCTCAGGATTTACAGGTAGCCAGCTTACAATGAATAAACCTTTTTCAACTTCTAGATATTAAACCAGAAAGAAACAAAAATCTTGCATCAGCGAGCATGAACCTCACATGAACACGAGGATAACAGTTGCATACTATCTCTGGGAGGAGCCTATCTTCCATGATCTAATCACTGATTTAAATCTCTATTAATACAAATACAGCACACAGCTTTTCCCTTAATTTTGGTACCTTAAAGGTAACTAAATGGGTCTAACTCTCTCCCCTTGTGTAAATTCTGCCTCAGAATTGAAAAGTTAACTGCTTCTTTAGGTTCCCTTCTATGATTACTTCTTTTTATTCTTCTGTATTTGACAGCTTTATTTTGTCCTAAACTACAGTAAGGCATTATGAAGCATAACTTGCAGAGAACAAGCATAGAACTTGTATTTCAATAAGGCCTAATATAAAATATAAAAAGAGTCTTTTAGCATTCCTACTTCCCCCAGCTTTTTTTGCAGGCACTACTTGGTCTCTGGATTACTTGTTTGTACAACACAACATATTGGTGCCATGGGCCATGATTACCAGTCTGGAAGTTTGGTGCCTGTTTTCTGGATTCTGGGTCTGACATTAGTTTTGTCTTCCATTAGTAAGAGTTTAATTCTAGCTTGTGCCTTTACAGTACCATCACTTCCTTTGTAGATCATAAATAGGTCATCATAAAATCCAGAAAGAGCTTCAATTTAATTACAATTGGTGCAGCAACAGAAATTTGATCCTGCTACACTTCAGGTAACTATGAAGTGAGGTAACAGTAATTTCTTATCCTACTGTAAAGAAAAAGTAAAGGGGGGAGAGGTGCAAAAAAGGAAAAAAGGGGAGGGAAGGGGGAAGGGAGAGAAGGGAAAAAAGGGGAAAAAAGGGAAAAAAAAGGAAAGTGGTATCTTTTCTGTTTCAGGTTTCTGATATAAGAAATAAGTGAAACTAACTCAGAACCTATATGTGACTTCCAAGATGCTAATCCTGTTCTGGGCAAAGCCAACACAAACCAAAAAACCAACACTCTCTCCGCCTGCCCCCAACAAACAAAAACATACCCCAAAACAAAATAAAAGCAGACAATCATCCCACAAAACAGAATTTTACAAGAGGAGGCTATTAAAAGATGGCCTAAAGCATAACGTGCTGCTTAGAGTTAAAGAATGTCTCGTCCAGCAGTAAGAGACCAAGAATCACCAAGTGTTACCAACCCATTTTCCTAAACGCTAGCAAGAAGATTCACGAGAGCGAAGGGAGATCCTCCACCCTCTAACACCTCTCCCAACCCGCCTGGATATCACAGCATGCTTCAGAGGCAGTATTTGGCTCAGAGCACTTCTTTTGTCCATAGACAAAAGGAAGTAGGTCCATGCCCAGTTTAATTTGTCTCAAAGTCTCACCCCAAGAAAAACCTCTGTAATACTGGAGGTTCATTTGGCAAGTTTAATTAGACTTATGAGGAATGAAATGAAGAGTTAAACAAAACAGATGGCTAATTTTATATGGAGGCTGCATAGAATTAGATAGAGAGAAAAGAAGAGATGAGGACAACAAAAACTTCTTTTTTTTTTTCCCCTTAAAGGTAGCAAAAATGAAGACCGCAGTGAATAACATGCCAGAGTTATATATACATTCAGGTGAAATGAAAAATATCTATTTTGTGTATGCTGTTCTTACTCTGAAACTATACTTTGAAGTAAAAGCAAAGTAAAACTTGAATATGAGGCAGAAAAACCAAGGAGGTTTTGAAGCATGTTTAACATATTATCACCTCATCTTTCCTTTGCTGTTTAGAGATACCTATCTTTTTTAAACAAAGGAAAAAAAAATCTAGCTTTTGAGAACTGGTTGCTATGTGGTCTGAAATCATGTTCCTTGCTGCTGTAACTCTTCACATCCACTAATCACAAACTAAATCAAACATGACAGCCACCTCCATTTCTCAGGTCTTCGTGATTCCTCTCGCCCCCAGAAGGCATTTAACAGTGTACAAAGGCAAGAAAGGAAACACATTTTGATTGGACCTTAGTGTTTTTAACCCTCAAGAAAAAATTAGGGTAAAATACCTAGAAAACAAAATATCTCCTTCTAGCTCCCTTGATATTTCTTTGAGTTTATAGATTTACTGACTGGATGCTGAAGACAAAGTTAATTTATCTCCCAGTTTTTAACTGACAGCCCAGAAAGGGGCATTGGGGTGGGAATCAAAGATGTTATAAGAACACTCTTAAGAGTATGACTCACATTATAAAGTTAATGGGGGCTGAGCAAAGAACATTAAAATGGGCAAAAGCCAGGCCCTACAAAAATCTGAGTGCTCTTGCCTCCTTTTAGCTTCAACAACAACTGAGGTGGCTCAGACCCTAGAAGACTGCATCAGCTGTCTTTAGGACCTAGAGAACAAAGCGGTACTCGAAAAAAGGTAAAACAGAGTAAGGAAATCATTCCTTGTCCATAAAAGCTGTCTCATATTTAAAAAAAATAAAAAACCAACATAGATCTATCATAATAATTTAATATTAAGCATATGCTGAAAATTACTACTATATATCAGCCTCTGGGCATCTTCTGACACAATGGCAAAAAAAAAAAAAAAGAAAAAGGAAAAAGAAAAAAAGAAAAGAAAAAGAAAAAAAAAAGCCTTTGGTTATTTACAGATAGACCTGAAAAGGTCTCAGAAACTCTTCAGGTTCTTTTTCAAAGTGTAAGGATTTTTCTTAGTGTAAATTCACTCAACATAATTCCCTATTGAACCGTACCCATCTATCATTCATTGAAAAAACAGCTAAATCAAATCCTCTAGTATTACTGCTGTCTACGTCAAATGGGCCACTGGACCATTTGAAAAGTCTTTCACTCAGACCTGATTTTCTTTTTTTTTTTTTTTTTTTTTTTTTGAGACTTAGAGGGTCTATCATGTTTTACACTCCTGAGGAATTACTATTATTTAAAAACAATTAAGTCTCATATTTGATCTATGAAACTAATATCCTTGTACCATATCTCTAAAGATACAAATACATGACCTCATCACAGACATACTAGAGCAGTCATTACCAGCAGATTCAGTTAACAATGAATTTTCTAAATTGCATGTGCTTATTCCTTAGAGACACATAACTCCTGCGTCTTTTCTCATGGAATTTTATTCATGAAAAGAAAATGTAACTGGCAGGATAATCAAGTCACAGATTTCAATTAATCCTCATATATTTTCAGTGAAAGTAGAGGCGCGTGTTAATTTGTTAAACACCTCAGTTTTTGTTGGTGTACCACTCTGTGCTGGTTCATTTGTAAATAAATGCAGCAAAGATTTAACGGCACCTTCTCTTTAGTTGTAGGTGTTATTGCAATTGGAGATGATAGCTACTCGCATTCAAGTGATTTTTCTGGAGAAAAATGGAGAGCTTAGAAGTTGTTTTTATGGAAACATATTGGAACACTTCACATGTTCCAGAACAGCCGAAATATCTGCAGGAAATCCACCTCCGCTACAGGGTTTGAACGTATCAATAATGTATATGTCGGGCCAGGTGTCAGCTTTCTGGATAGGAAACACTGTACGAGTTAAGGGAGCAGAAGAGGTGACCCAACCTGCACATTGCTGGAACAGGGCATCTCATGGGTCACCTACTTTCTTTGGGTCCATCTGCCAGCGTTATATTTCAGGTGAAGAGTTTTTTATTTGGTTTCGTTATATATGAATTTTTATATAGGTAGATAAACTTTTATATAAAACTTAAATATGCACATACACACACAGAAAGACTTAAAAGAAAATAACAACAAAAAAAGCCCACACTCCCTACCCAAAGCTATCTTTTAACCGGTCTTGTGCCAAGAAAGCTCTTGTCAAAAAAGTTTATATGTGATGCTGGAGTTAATATAACCAACCGGAAAATTCCAAGAGCTGCATATTAGGCACAGTGATACTGAAGATCAAAAAAAAAAAAAAAAAAAAAAAGAGAGATTACTGTCTTTAAACTTATTTTCCATACCAGTCACAGTAAATGCAAGACATTGACCAAATTTCACAGCCATTTAGCATTTAGATTACAACTGCCATGAAATTTGGGAAATTAAAATATCTACCACTGTACTTCCTGGTTTGTGGGGAAGCGTTTGCTTTATGGATGAGACTTCAGAAAGATACGAACGCCCATCTAGAAAGGAGCAGGTGGAAGCCAGGGATGCTGAGAGTCTGCGTATCCCAATTATCACATCTGCTACGCCAACACACCTCTTACAAGCATCCACGTCATTCTATTTCAAATGTTCAGTGCTGTTCTATAGAAACCAGTAGGGGCTATGACTTTTCTAGCAGCAGGAACAGTGTCCTGAGTAGGAGGAGATGTGGGCTAGAAACAAAGGGCTACGTGACCAAGACCACACAAAGGATGATGAGTAACTTTAAACAGGAGCTTCACGACAAGCTGGATTTATGCCCATCAGTACTGCGCGTGACTGAAAAACACACAGAAGTCCAAATGATAGATTTTGTGTTTGGTCAATTTTCTTATTTATTTTTAAACTTCATTTATATTAACTTCATATATTAACTTCAGCAGTTAAATAGTTTGGTAATTAAAGAGCCAGGAGTGCTGGGATTATTCTGCTGTGGACAGTGGTTTCCTGTTAGACTAATTTTAATGTTAATAAAATCAAGTAGCGCACATGTCTTTCAGCTTTAAGGAGAGAAAAGCGTGGGCCAGAAGCAAGCCACACTAGTACATAAGTCCCTGCATTACACTATATGAAACGTGCTCATGTTCTCTTGAAACCACGAGGTGTCAGGAGCCCTTGATCTATTTTTGCCTCAGTTTATCTGTTTGTAAATGGCTTCAATAGATGGGAAGTGTTCTGGAAAATAATACAAACAAACAAAAAAACCACCAAACTAAAGCATGTAGAGAGTTTTAATAATATCCCTAACAGTGCTCAGCTTTAATTAAAAAAAATTCTATTTCTATGATGCTTTAAAGTGGAATTTCATTTTCCTAGTTTCCTTTTTACACACTGCTATTTATGAATTTGATGTGGTAGTTGGTTTGACAGATGATAGGAGTGTTTGCACGTTACTCATGTTTGGATCCCTATGCGGAAACTTCTATCCTTTTTTTAAGCACCAACCTCATCTTTTTTTATCTTTTTTAAATGAAAGCAGAACTTCCCTAGCTTTTTTTTTTTTTAATTACTCTTTCTTAAACATATGGCAGCAATACTATGATTATAAATGACCTCTGAGCTATCTGTATATATTAAGCTAATCTCGTGGTGTTTTAAATTTAGTTTCATCTTTCCATAGAAAGACTGACTATTGCAAAATTATTTAAAATTACTGTATGTACCACTGGAATACTCTGGGTGTGCGCACGTTGGGGCCAAGGACAGAGACAGAATTGCGTATTTCTCATCCAAAAGGAGAATACAGACAGTGAGAAAGATGTAGCACGGTATGTTCTTGTCGGAGATCACACGCAAACTGCCTAAAACACAGCTTATGATCCTCCCACAATGGGATATTTTTACTATCCTTAATGAAGCTAGGCAGGTGTTTACAGTTATGATGTATGTCCATCTAAAGTTGGAATTAAGCACAGACACAAAATAGCAATGCTTGACGCACTAGACCATGACATACTGTACGCACTGTAATTAAAATAAACTCTACTCCTGAATTATTTTTTTTATAAGGAAACAAGAGAAGCTATGAAGATGCATTCTGGTTTGTGGAAAGCTGCACACTATTCTGAGAAGTGTAAAAAATATAATTTGCAGAACGAACCAAAATTCTCTAAAACACCTTTTTAGCCTTGGCTCGCTCTTTGCCAGGTGATTTTGGGGGAGGAGGAAGGAAGGGAGCTTTCCATCTGTTGAGGTGTTAGGATTCTAAACACGTTCCTGAGTTAATTTTGACTCTTTAAAGTGTGAGATAAGTTAATATACTCTAAACCAATATATCATGTCAATCAACAGTGCTTTTCTCAATATCAACCCACTCACTTCCGCCTCCTGCTTGCAAGCTCTAGAGGCTTCTTGCTGTAAAACTATGTTTCCCTTCAGAAATTAAATGTTCAAGCAGTATCAACAAATCATAGAAGTCTCTAATAAAATAAACCTGAATAGTGTGAATGGAAATAGAGAGGCTGACGTTGTTTATTCACTTTGCGCTGATATAGCATTTTACCTAAATATTTGCAAACATTCAAAAATACAAAGTAACATATTCTTTTCTTTCCCCCCCCCTTTTTTTTTAAGTTCTTGAAAAGTGAAAGGGAAAACTATTATAAAGAAACATTAGCTATGTTATAAAAGAATACTAAAATAGATATGTCCCACAATATCTTTTTTCTGCATCCATTTCCAGTCTTTTCAAACCAGGTGTAGAAGTCTCTGAAGTATATTAACAGTTGCCAGATACTATAAATGCTAAATATTTGGAATATTATATCATCATCTTGTCAGAATATATGAATAAATTTACTAAGTCTAGGCCTGCCTAGTCCGATGTACTTTCCTGAAGGAACTGAAGATCACAGTGGGCGTACAGTAATTGCCTTTCTGTTATGCTTTAAGAATCTTAGAGACTTAGAAAACCTGGAAGTTGTATCTGGAACATCAGGTTTAGCAGGTAATTCAGGAAACATACTCCATAAATTTGCCTAATACCTTTACATTTTTGGTCTCCACAACATCCTGTAGTAATAGGTTCTACAAGCATAAATTGTGCAAAAAGTAATTTCTTCCATTAGCTACAAGTTTATTTACAACCTAACAAGTTTATTCAGTATATCAATTTGTATATTCGCATATCCCTCTATCTTCTCCTCTTCCTCTTATCTCTTCTCCAAGCTACAAAACTGTAATTTAGTATAGTTCATATTATAATCCATATGAAAGATATTCCATGCTTTTCATCAATCAAGGACTTTCTAGTTCTATTAGATCCTTTTTTGGAATTAATCAAACCAAATTGCATGAAGGATTCAAAATTTAAATTTACATAATTACACAACTTTGCAAAAGGATTTATCCACCAGGACAAATTAGTTCCTAATTTGCTTAAAATTTCTCTGCTAGCTATGCCTAACGTTCTATTTGCCTTTTGACCAGTGATGAATATTGGGCTGGCTTTTTGTAACTGTTCCCAGCAGGAATCACTCAAGTCTTTGGATTGTGGATAGTATGCCTAGAGTTCTAACCTACATGCACAGTTCTCCGATTCTGTAAATTAACAAGATATGAGCATTAGTAACCACAGTATCATCCCTCAGAGCATCCAGCTTATTAGCTGAAGTGTCAACTTAAGTATTTAAATAGCTGAAGAAAAAAAAAATATTGTCTTGTAAATATTGGTCTCTCACTTCTCCCCTCTCCCTTTGTTAAAGGCAAAAGGAAAAAGGCAAAACCAGCACCGCTCCCATCACCTCCCCAGAAAACCAAACAACCCTAATGCTGATTTCAATATAAGCCTCTGATGCAGCAACATCTTGGGGACACATCTAACTTTCAGGATGAGTCACTTCACTGTGACTCAGAATCAATAGTAATTTTAATGTGCAAAAAAAATTAAGATGGTCTTCAAGATCCTTACTTCTTTAGCATCCTGTTTCAATAGGTATTGCCTCATGGTTTTACCAATAGAACAAACAGAAGCTCAGCTGCCTTGATTAAATGCCTCTCCTCATGGGAGAGGACTTTCCCCTGTGAAATCCATGGATTCTTGAAACAGTGGCGATTTACCTTAATAGAATATACCCAAAGGTCAATAGGTTACATCCCGTTACCAAGAGAAAAATGTAGATTCTTTTTTATTTTCATCAAAACGAAACAGTACCCTAAAATCACTGGAAATAATCATACAAGTTGTTGGAGTTTTTCTCCACTAAACAAATACCTTTAAAATGTCAGCTTACCATCTGGTTTAATATAATGTGTCTACGAGGACAAAGTTTTGGTCAGGTAACCAATCTGCCTAACACTTTTTTTTCCCCCCAGTATTGAGAGTCACACACACACAAAAAATCTTTTTGTATTGTCTCGAGTGCATTTTGAATGAGGCCTCAACTTACATACCAAAGTATGTAATTGTATGGGTTTTTTCTACCTTATAGCAAGCAGACTATTACTTCAAGTTTTAAAAATGTCACCATCTTCTGCTGGCACAAATAGAATACAGGAAATTTCACATACTTCCCAGGGGCTAGCTTGGGTTAGAAAGGAAACAACATGAGGTCTACAGAGAGGAGTGGGCTAACCCTAATAACTGTCAAGCTGAAACTGAAGGAGGGAAAGGAAGTACAAATCATTGGAACTCACAAAGGAACAGGTCCTAACTAGCAGCTTTTCCAGGGAACTCTGAAAGTTGTTAATTTTTTAGTATAGAAACACATTATTTAGAATTCATTTATTTAGAATTGTAGAATTTTATTTAGCTTTTATTTATTTAGAATAGTGAAACATATACAGACCTAAATTTATTAATAGATGAGATTTTAAAAAAAATGTTAATAGAGGGAGTTGAGCATGGGCATGTGACCTAAATATAGAAGTTTTAAACAAAAAAAAAAAACCCCAAACGCAAAAAAAGGCAGAGGAGGAGAGAGGGATTTCTCCACCTCCCTCCAAGTCCTAAATGAGACATTCAGATTTCTAAATTTTACTAAAGATATGGATGGAAAGTTGTTTTACCAAGTTTCCTTATTAATACCTTTTACCTAAATTGATCCATTGAGTGGCTCATCTTCCATCCACAAACTACTTGCACCAGACTTGTCAAGCATCTTTAAAGAGATCAAGGAGAACATGGGCCTGCCTATCTGACCATTTCTTGCAGACTGGAGAATTTCCAGCTGTCCAAAAGCTGCTGCAATTTTGTCTGTGGTAGGAAGGAAATGCCAAAGGAGTAAGGAAAGGCTGAGGTGCAATGCATACATTACTGCCACACTGATGCACTCATAACCGAGGAGATTCCAGACATTTACACCCAACACGTCATCCCCAACAGCTAATCTAGCCTCAGGGGGTCCTGGAGCAATGTAGGGAATTGTATCAGCTCCCTTCACAGAACTCTGCAAGCTTCACGGCCCAGAAAGTGTTGGATGACAGAGGAGGGATTTTAATTTCCATAAACGGCACTATAACCATAGGCATCTAGGGATTTAGAGGATTTCAGGTTCTTCTCAGGCATCCTGTACTGACAAGGGAAGGCAAGGGGACCCTTGCCTATTTCAGATGTCAAGGTAAGCAGTCATCAGGCCAGACTCCATTGGTTTCAGCCGTGTAATTCAGGGAGGCAAAACAGGCATTTGGTAAACACAGCAGATGGAAGAGATTCAACAATGAAATAATGCAACTTGTTAAAACGTTGCTTTTGGCATGGTTGCATTTTTGTGCTAACTCATAATACTTCCCTGAGAACTCCCAAGCATAGTTCACCAACAATCCTTGCCCTTTCTTACCATAGTTTCTTAATTTCTCATCTACAACTAGAATAGTATTGACATTATAATACTAACTTGAATTATAACTTCCGTAAGATGTAAACCGAGGTGAAGAAAGGAGAAAGGTCAGCCTGTCAATTATATCTAACAGCCTATGTGTTTGTTAGCTATTTGCATGCATTAAAAATATTTTGAGTTATATGTATATATGCATCTCCTATACGTGCTTCTATATTTCCATCACCTATAAGCTACAGTAAATGTCATGTTGACTGTTAAACTTGGATCCATTTTGAGGAAGACTTTGGTTCTCAACCACTCTTAGCTGCCCAATCCAGATATTTTTCTGATTAAAAGCAATTTTGATCATTCAAGCTCAGAATTTTTCCCCTGATCGAGTTGTCTGTTTCTCTTGCCAATATTTAAAGATGCTTTCCCATAAGCATTTGGAGCAAACAAAAAGAAACCCTTTAACCATTTAAATAAAGCCTTGTAAAAATGACTTCAAGTACTTGCTATTAAGAAAACACTAACATCCTGATTCTCTTTCTCTGTCTCTCTCTCACACACACACACAGAACAAGTCTCTTAAAACAACATCACACAGGGAAAATTAATTTTTGAAAGGCTAGCAAGGACAAAAAGTATGACCTTTCATAATCAGAAAATTATTTTTAGATGTGTAAAGAATTCTAGCCATAGTCTTCCCTGTACAATTTTAAATTCAAACACTGAAGTTACAAGGGTAACTTTTGTTCACGATGACATACTGCAAGAACTCTCCAAATGATTCCTCAAAACCTGGAATACTTTCGCCTTCGTAAAATTGAATGCAGGACTGGAAAGTAAACAGTAAACTTACATTCGTAGAATAGAAAGAAATAAAAAAATACTGAAATAGTAGAAATAAAAGCTGAAGTTACATGAAATGCACCTTATGCTTATAAATGGGGTTTATACCTTCAGGAACTTCATTATGAACAGCATATTCATATAGAATGAATCTATTATCAAATACAGTAAATGAGTGATTCACAGTCTAAATTTCCTCTTACTTATTTCATAATAAATCTGGGAAAACTCCATTGAAATGAATAAAAGACTGATCATAGAAACCAAAAATCTGGTCTATTACATAATGGAAAAAATGCATGGACAGAAGATCACTCTAAAATATGATGGTTGTCAAGCAAATCAAAGCTAAAGTGTAAGTTCAAAACCAAATTTCCTCCAATCTAATAGTGTGTTTAGGGGCATTCAAATCACCAAAGACAAACCTGACTTTGACACTCTCTGTCAGAGAGAGTCCAGTTTGGGTTTTTTTTTTTGGTTTTATCTAATAAAAATTTTGTTGCTGAGCTTTGTATTTGAACCTGGACATTCACCAAATTTTGTTTCTATTTGCTATATTTTTGTAAATTAACAATGAAAATACTCCAAAGAACTTATACTTTCAAAAGATCTAGACATTTTTCTTATTTGCCTTTAAAATACATGTCGTGGTTTTGGCTGGATTGGCCAAACAGAATGACAGATTGCCCCTTCCCCCCCCACCCCCTCCAAAGAGAGCATAGGAAAAGATAAAGAGATTTAAGCGTTTGGAAAAAGAACTAAACTACTTTAATGAAAATATTAATAAATAATAAAACAATAAATAATAATAAAATAAAAATTAATAAAAAATATATAATACATGCAAAACCGTATCCAGCTCCCAGGATGATGATCGTGTCACCAGCAAGCACAGGGAAAGTCCTAGACTGGAGTCAGCAACGGACATGAGCTGGATTCCGGATCTGGAGCCAAGAATGCTCAGATTGGGATCAAAAGCAGACAAACAGACAGAATTCTCCTCGGATGTCGGCCATGGAAGAAAGAGCGTTGACCTTTTGATCCCCCAGCTTTTACACTGAGTACGATGCAGGTGGGATGGAATTGGTCAGTTGCAGACCAAAGCTGCAGATTGGTCAGTTTTGGGTCAACTGTCCTGTCCGTTCCTCCCTACAGGTGTGACCCCTCGATGTTTTTCTACTTTCAACCCCTTAAATAACGAAGTTAGCTGACCTTAGTTGTTATAGCAATAAGTATAAGCAAGAGCCTCTCTGCATACCACTCCTTGGTATAATCAGGTCTTATCACTCTGAGAGTGAACAGTTTCTGAACAATATGCTGTTAATTTCAGACTTTAGTCAGCTAGAAGAGACCCAGCTAAAAGGTAAAATTACAAAACAGAAAATTGGTTCTGTTTTACCTCAAACCAGGACAATATAATAAATATTTTTATTCCCTTGGTTTCACAGGGTGACAAGTTAAAGATTATTACAATGACTGACGACTCAGCATTCACTATTTTTAGTTGCATGTCTATTAGCTGGCAGGCGACAACCTTTGCTTTTTAAAATCTAAGCACTTAAGAATTTCTGAAAGAAAACTAGAGTAATTATTTCATTATCTTTCATCACTCAGACACAGAAGGAGCAGAGTACAGCAAAAAAGTGACTATAGTAATTAAATTCATTTTAATTCAGCAATATAGGAGACATGCAACACCCAAGATTATAAAATAGATCCAACTATCTTCATTTTTTTGGCTTCTGTTTTACAAAATTTGCATAAACTGATACATTATACAAATCCAGTCTATTAAAGAAACTAAAAAGGTTACCTAGAGTGACATCTTTTAGATGTAGCTGTGGTGTACTTTATTGTGTTTTCATCGAATAATCCACCAACACCTTGAATCAAAGGATAAATATTCCTACAGTCATATCGTATTTAATTCCCAGATTTTTGGATGTGATTAAGGACTAGACCACACAACTCTCAGTGGAAATGAAGTCCAAATACTTTTCTTCCCCTCGTTAAGTTTACATATGCACTGAACTTCAACTTGCTAGAACAACCTGAAGGCTTTTTTAACTTCACACCAGTCATCAACAAACCTTAGGCTTCCCAGTGTAGGCAGGGAATGTAAATAAAGTCTTGGTGGTATCACTATTTTCCAAAGCACAGCTGTCATGGGCTGACATATACTTTCTGACTTCTGTTGATGGTAGGGTAATCTTGCCATAATTGACATTGAAGGTTTCCAGCCCAATTTTTGCCAACAGTGAAAAAAAAATTAAGAAAAAGTAAAAGAAAGAAGAAAAAAAAAAACCACACAATAACAAAAACATGACAATAATTCTGAAAACTACATTCCCCTATTAGTTGTCTGTCTTAGATGGTAGTGTTGTCTTAACGTCATGTCACCAGAATCTGCATTTTATAGTCGGTATATGATGCTATAAAAATGGATTTTACTTTTCTTTAGAAAAAAGAAGAACCACATATGCTGTTTGCACCACAATAGGGTAAGTACCTTCATTATTAAAAATGCCTTGATTAAAAAAAAATTACTGTAGGAGACTGCAGGTTAAGCTAAGGGCTAGTCTATCTGGTAAGGCACAGTTCACACAGCTATAGAGAGAATACTCATAGCACTCATAGTAGTTATATCCAAATAGCCCTGGAGAACGGACAGGTTACCCCTGTAAAATTAAGGAGTTTTTCAGTCCTCAAAAGTATACTCTGGTAAGACTATGGTAGATGCTGGAAAAATCTTATTTGTTCTTTAGGGTAGAATTTGGGATACATGAGACTTAATTTCTTTGACAGATTCACTCAAACAAGCGTTGCAGCCATCAGCTCATTCCCTACGAACCACCCAGCTACTACCACACTATAGAGCACCCACCAAGAAAATATAATTCCATTCCATCAAATACTATAGCTAATCTGAAATTCACACCTAAAAGGGGCAGAGCCAGTAGAATAAAGTAGTTGATAAATGTTAAGAGGAGAAAGCCGCGTGGATAGGTACATGACTTGTTTTACTGCAGTCCCTTTCACAGGCTCTGTAGACATAAGCAATGCAAAATAAAAGGCAATTTAAGATGTGGCTCTCCTCTACTTCAAACAAAGGAAAGGAAAACCTGGAGCTAAGTACAAGAGTAGCTTTTCAACATGATATAAACGAATCATAGCAAGACGGAGCTGCTTAGAAAAAAAGTGAGCTAGTTCAGTCATTTGTCCCACACTTTCTAAAGCAAGTCCATTTAACTTAGCTCTAAGACAAGCTGAAAATTAGAAGAACAACCGTATGTCTATGCTATTTTATCAAAGATTTTCTCCAATGCTTTGTTCCAACTATTAAACGCGGACACTCCAAGAAACCCATGTTAATGATATCGGACAATCAGCCACCTAAACTAGGTAGGCCTGCACTTTAGTAAAACGTTACATATAGTTAAAACACAACTAGACATTCTCTGAAGTGGGGGGGCGCGTGGAAACCCACAGCAAAAAAACGCAAACCATGAAATTTCATCACTGAAGAGGTAAGACAGACAGACAACATTTGAAAACTTCAGGGAGCCACAGTCTTGCTCCTGTAACCTAGCAGTGCGGCACCTCCAGTTCTTAGGTGGCTCTTAAAAACCACTATGAGTGGGTTTAATTGTTAGGCAAAAGTTTCTTTGTCATGAAATTTGCTACATAAACTGTTGAACATCATCAGTTATTAGTGGAGTCTAATAATATAAAAAGCTACCAGTTAGTTAATTGCAATAGGGCTACATAAGTAGGATGTTAATTCAGCCAATTGATAACTAAGAGTCTCAAATTCTGTCACTCATTAGCAAGCAGTCATCGCATGGCAACATCTTTTGATTATTGTTCCAAGCTTGCTTAGAATTACGTGGCAATCTGAAGAATAACTCTCATTTTCTACAAGGTTCCAATTATCTGCTTCTTTGTTTTAGACACTTCCAGAAAAAAATTGCAAGTGTCTTTTTACTTTATCGTTTGCCATACAGAATCATAAAATAGGTGATATTTTTATAGCTGTAATTCACACAAACTGTTTGTTGCAGGCACCAAACTTTTTTTTAGGAGTTAAGTCTAAAAAGTTAAGAAGTTAAGTATAAAAGTAACTGATCCATTAACTAATTAAATATTTTCTGTGTTACAAGTACCTGTTGAGAAGCCACAATACTCCTGAGATATAGAGACTTTTGAGAAAACACATAATACTAAAATAGGTAAACCTAGCTTTCCACCTGTGTGTGTTTGTTCACATGATCTCAGCACTGAAAGGCACCAGACTTTGAGAGAACACTGAATGAGTAACAGCCTGCTGAAAGAGTCTTGGATTTCCCATTATTTTTTCCATTTATCTAGCGAGTTTACTTAGCACCAATACTGAGGATCAATACGGATCTTAACTGCAACGCTCTGATTTCAGAAAGTATCTTATATATACTGATGTAAACTGAAAGCATCAAAATTAAAATTAAGTTGTTTAATCATGGTATCATAGCTAAAGATATTTTTCTGTTGTTTTTTTGTTGTTTTTTTTTTCTTTTGCATAATATGAAGTACTAAACTCTGTAGTGCTTGTTCTACCTATTTATCTAATAACAAGTTGAGGAGAATGCAGCTTGTATGTGGAACACCTTATTTACGACAGCTATTTTGCTCTGTGACAGACCTGCTGGTGGTTGTATGTTTGTATGCATTGATCACACTTTCTTCTCCACAGTTTTCTTAGTATGTGCAGTGTGGATTCATGACATTTTTACCTGTCAGACATCTTACCCCAGTAATTTGCTTTTTCGCAGTTTGAATGAGGGAAGAAACATACTTTAAAAAAAAAAAAAAAGATGCTTGCTTAAAACCTGCATTTGCTTAGCTTCTGGAGAAGCAGCACCTATTGACAAAACTAGATCTCTCTGCACTTCGAAAATAAATAAAAGAGGAAATCTGGTCAAGGTAAGACAAAACTAACAGACTCTGTTTCAATGAGAAAGAGCCAAACCAGCTTTAAAAAAGTACAAAAAACCCACCTCATATTAGAACCCTAACAAGCACGTATAATACTCCTGGACAAATAGTTGTGAGAAAGAGTACCTGGAGAATACCAAAGAACAGAGTAGCGATGTTTCCAAATAGTCAAAATGTGAATAGATGAGTAGTAGATGGGTTGAATCTGCTGAATTTATGTTCGGTACCAGGAGAAGACTCACTAGATGGCACTGTTACACATACATAGACGGTGCTGGAGGGTTTATTTCCCTTAGTGTACAAGAGAATTTATAGTTTGGGGGGAAAGAAAAGCTGCCTTTTTGCAGTTGACTGTTGGCACTTGTCTTTCCGGGACGCCCTCCGAACTGTAAGCGTTTGAAGGAGTTAATAGTTAAGGCAGAGGTGTTCTCTGGGAGCAGACAGGTAAAATATCAGAGTACAGTCATTGTCTGAATGTTGTAAATAGGACAAGTGGCATCTAGACCATACCAAACATTATTTTTCATTCATGTGTAAGGTTCTGATATCTGTTACTGTACATACTACTACTTTGAAAAATTTTCATGTGCTATATATCTTAAATTTACTTACATTCAATTTCAACTATGTTAATATCCACAGACGAATTTTGAGACACTAACTTAGTGGTTTGGGTAATTGCAGGGAGTGCCAAGAAATTAGGAATTGAAGCTAAGCAGTTATGATAAAGTCTTTGGGACAGCTCAGCAGCACATGCATCCCCAAGGCTTTCACATTGCAAAGCTGTGGGGCCTGATTTTTGTTCAATATACCAAGGTGTGCCAGGCAGTCACCCTCCTCTCCCGTGAGACAGTGTAGTAGACAGAAAATGGAGCACATCATATTTACAGTTCTTTGGGAGACTGCTTTAGATTGACTTAAATATAGAGACGCAAGCAGGTTTTAAAGGCGCAGACCCATATTATTATGAAAGAAGACAAAATAATCATAGCATTCCTGAAAATAAATGGAAGCTGGATCACGTGTTGTCACACAAACTTGTCTACACTAAGGAGCATCAAAGCAGGGTCTGCAAGGCAGGGAGCAAGAGTTCTGCCAGCAAGAGATATTATAAGAAAAAAAGCAATGTAATTTAAAGATGTATTACCTGGTACCAAGTACAGACCATTGCCAAGAATAACAAAGCTAGAAATAATGAATAAGCTGCTTAAGTTACTTATGTGCAACTAAATAGTTTGGGAAAAGAGGAATAGGCTTTGATTCTACTCTGGTTTACTTTAAGTAGATCGATCTGTCAGTATTGGTTCTGTTATTATAAAGCGTAAGCGATCCAGGTAAGACCCTTTCTTCCGAGAGACTCTAGTCTCCAAAACCCCAGGGAGCTGATACATGGTGATGGCGAAGAACAAAGTCTCTAGTTGGAGTAGGCTGCGCACTGCATAGTTCTGAATTCTGTTTGCATAGGTAGGAACCCCCCCAAATAATTTATATAAAACTTCTAATGTATTCACCAGACTTGTGAAGGTTTATGCTTTGAGCACAAGGCTGACACACTCGGTGTCAGCCTCATACCATCTCTTTACCTCACAGGAGATCACGTATTTTGGCATAAAGAGAGATCTACTTGGTCACCTGCCTGTTTATATCACCAAAGCAAAAACTTCATTCTTACCATCTCTTCCATTTTTTTAATTGTCAAAAATGATAACATTTTCCCTGGATTATGATGGAAATGGAAAGCATTGTCTCACAAGTGATAAAGAAAGTTAATAAGCCTTCTTTGACTATTATAAATGAAAAGGAGTTTCAAAGCTTAAGTGTTCTGAAAGAAAGAAAAGCAAAACAAATTTTGAGGATTATATTCACACTTCCAAGTTTACTGAGAAATTCCTAAATTGGTTACCTTAATTAGCTTTCTAACTTCAACTCATAGTGGATTTTCTAACTTTGTAGATCAAGTTTCAGCCCAGAAAAAATTAGAAATTTTGAACTGAATTAAAAATTATGTTTTGGCAGAAGTCCTGAACAACACCTCTACAATAAAAAAGTAGAAGAAATTTAAAGACATGCACGACAGGAAAGAAATACCAGTGCAATCCAGCCACTGCTACTCTAAAATACTATTCTGGCTAAATAAACATCCTCTTTTCTTTTTTTACTGAACACTCTAACTCCATGCTCCAAATCTTTTTTTGCTTTTCTTTCCAATAACTCATTTTTCAAATAGATACCCCCCAAACTCCTGATTCAATCATATTCACCACCCAGTCGTTCTCTTCTCAAAGCGAACACCTTGTTTACCCCCATAAGCAGATCCAGAAGCCTCTCCACAGTTACTGCTTCCTCTTTGTGGATGACTGCTACTCAAAAAAACCCAACAGGAGCAGCTGATCTTTGCTGGGGGAAAGAAAGATAATGGCCATGGGAAAACAATGTAATGCAAGTCCTAATGTAACCCAAACAATAGTTCTACTGTGCTGACTATAACAATGACAGCTAGCAACACAAATATCACTTTATACATGCTTGTGAACTTTGACAAGTACATGGAATTGCTATTATGTGAATTCCTTCAAGAATAAAAATAAGAGCATCTACGCTCTACACATGAGCCCTTTAGTCAATGTTTTCTCTTTTCCGGAGGACAGGCCAGTGAACGTTAAGATTATTAGATGACATTCAGGTTGGGAAGCTTGACGTAGAAGAGATCTTTCATTGTGCAACATGAGGATCTAACACAACTTTGCAAAGTGTAAATATATAAACAAATATAGACATATAAACTTTTAGAAATTCCCAAGTACTCACAAATAGCTTGGCTCCAAAGGCAAAAATTCAAGCAAGCACCTTGAAACAAGAACTTATACGGAAAGAAATACATAGAAGTTCAGCTGAGTAGCACATTTTTCAAACTATTTTACATTTTTGCTCCAGACCATCTCTTTATTAGAACACTCTCAAAGAAAAAAAACACTTAAGGCGACAAATCCACAAGGAATGTTGCTATAACTTGATTTGTTAAAATTAGGTACATAATAAAATGGCTACAGAATTATTCTGTTGACTAAAAGTAATGCTATGCTTAATAACAGACAGTGTGTTTTTTTCTGCCTTGCTTTAAAACTTTGTCAGTACAGATAGTGGTTTTGATCAGACAGAACACAACACGTTGGTTCAAATATCGCAGCAGCCTCTTCTTCTATCACCTGTTTATAAACCAAGAGGCAATATTACAGTGTATGTGCACACGGGCAAGGAAAACTTGTGTTCTTCTCAAACTTTCTAACTTTAACAACCTTCTTTCCCTCAGTACAGTTCTTTTAAACTTATACCACCGTAAGAAAGGAAAATGGGACAAAAAGGCATAGCTTGCCTAAAATTGAAAGAAGTGAGAGAAGAATGAGGTCTATCGCCTTTAGCTGCCACAAACTGATTTATGCTACTGTCAGTGAAATCAGGACCAGGTTTACCAGATTTATTTTTAATGCCTGCTGAAAAAAAAAAAAAAAAATCTGTTCAAAAGACATTTACTAGCTAGGTGCAAGTAAAGTAAGTTAATACTTCAAGAAGAAAATAAATCAAGATCTTCCATAATAAATGGAGGCTTGTGGCTGCACTTAAAAGGCTCCCTGTGCAGCTTCCTGGGCAGGTAACTCTGGCCCACTTTATACCCTTGGGGCATTTCAGCCACTAATTGGTTGATGATTCCTTCTTTGTTTCTCTCCTGGTTTGTTGCTGTAAATACAGTATATGCCAAAAAGATACATTTCTTGGAATTCCTTGTCAAGAAGGCGTATGTCAGCACATAGGGAGAGGAACTAGTGAGAAGGCCTTTTTCTTTCAGGTATGCACTTAAAGGAGAGCATGTACCAAAATAAATACATAAATTCCCATGCGTATTCATTCTGAAGCTCTTGTAGCAGCTTTTAATTAGGTCATTAAAAGAATGTGGAAGAAACATAAATCATCAGGAATTTAAGAACAAAAAAAAAAAAAAAAAGAGAGGTGAGGAAAAACTCAGAGGTGGAGAAGAGTTAAAAATGAAGACAAATCTGTTAATTAATTACCATATCCTGGAGGCTATTCAGAAGAGGAACTATTTCAGTTTTCAAAGATGACAGAGTCAGACCATAAGTGAAATGCAAATAGAAACGAATGACCAATTCTCTCTATTTTGGGGGTGTGCTAAGGAATAACATTTAGAAAGGCAATATAGGCAGCTGGTATAAGTTGTCATAGCACTCTTGACAAACTAAAATGTAACGTTTTTCCCATACTTATAACTTTGTCAATTGCTGCAATTTAGATGCTGAAGTGCTCCACTACATTCAAGTTTGCCAGCTACATTAACATTTTCTCCCCAACTGGCCGATGTCAGTGGAAGAAAAGAGTTGTTTCAATGCAAGATCCCTTCTTATCACATGAGTACTTTCTTCTTCAAATCCAGAGAGATGAAAAAAATCAAAAAGAATCATCAAATTCGACTCTTCACCAATCACCATCACTCCCGATTTCTGCTCCTCTACACAAAGTGGGCAATGTTTTGCACTGACCATGGCAGGAATCTAGAGTAGCTCTACTGAAGACACTAGAAGTGGCTGACTAATATTCAGCAAGTCAATGAATCCTGAAGATAAACTTTGAAAACAACAGAGTAGCTTGGTATAAAGCCAATAGAACTGGCAGCACAATGTAGCTTATGTTTTTCTTAATAAGCTATTAGCATATAAAAGTATGGTCAGTAGGCTGGTGGAGTCCATCACATAACCCACATGTAACTGTTAAAAACAGAGGCTACCATTGGCTTCACACACTAACAGAACTGGCCTTATAGCCCTTCTCCCTTTGACCTTTATAACAAGACAAGCACACTAATGACAATGAAACACCTTACCCTCAACTGACAGAAAATACATTTACAAATGGTAAGTTTTAATAGATCACAAATCGATCAAAAAAACTACCAAGATACCAGCCCCATCAATGTGGATTTTCTAAATCATGTCAAAGCAACAATACTTAAAATTTAATAGCGTTCAGCAGCTTCACTGCCACAAATGGGATGTGTACAAATACATGATATCACGATGCATTTATGAGTTTATTCTGCAAAAATAAAAACCCAACAGCATTAACTTGTGATTCCATCATGCACACTTAGATTGAGATTTGTGTTTCTCCTTATTTGGTGAACCATATGAAAGACAATGAGCATAAACCTGAGAACGTCTGCAATTTATAAACCAGCTAACGAGGTTAAAAAAAATCTCATTTCATCATACCTTGTATTTCAATTTCTGCATTCATTTTCCAGAGTAAAGCCCTATTGTCCATAATTAACTTTATATTTAATACACTTAAAGCAGGAAATATGTATGAAAATATTTTTCATTACTTTTAGCATTCTAATGTCCAAGTTTTCAGCTAGTATAATTTGGCTTAAGAAATCAGTGAATCATGACTATTTCCATTTGCCAAAATTCAGCCATTTTTCATTTTTTATGGAAACCATAAAACCTGACAAAGCAGGGAGTCTCTATAGTATGTAGTATACAAAACAAATATACGCTAGTTTGCACATGAAATTTCTTAACACCTCCCTTCACATTTTTCCCAAAATGTTTAGGGTTCTGTAGTCAAAAAGCATTGTAAAAAAAAAAAAAAAACCTCTAAAATATCCAGACATGGGATGTAATCAAACAAAACATCCAAAACAACTACTTAAAACTGAACTACTTGTATATACAAACAGAAAACATGCCCCAGAACTTTTTATTCTGATATGCTTACAGAAGTCATAAACCCCAGTCTGATCCTTTCCTAGCAGTCTGATCAGGGAAACATGACTTATAAAATCCTACAGTAAATATGCAACATAAGATTAGCCACCTAAGAGAGATCAGGGCTAGGAACATTATCACACATGGGGATTTATGAAGAATATATTCAGGAATATCAAGTTAAAAGAATTAAAACAAAATATATGAATGCTAAATGGGTCACTGATCCACTTGTAGCTAAGTTTTTATGTGAATAACTTAAAAGAAAGTGGAAGAAAATAACAAGCAACAAATTGAGTAACTGTAGAGTAATACCGATTCCTGACTTCTCAGAGTAATACTGCGCTTGCCTTGAAAATATTGTTAGGAGGGAGAATCCCACCAACTTCAGATAAATAGGAGAATAAAAGAAACAAGGGGGACCGAAAGAAATTAAATACCTGAACAGAAAAGTATTGAAACATATGAATATTCATTGAGCATATGAAAATGCAAGCCAACGTCTGGAGATGATGTACATGTCTTCAACAGATGAGGAAACCTGAAAGCAAGAGCAATCAAGTGGCTAGACATGGCGATATTCCAGGCAGAGGGAGAGAAGCTGATTTCAAAAAGAATTTGATTTGGGAATTGCTAAAGGAGCCATTCCCCGTGAACAAAACCAGAAAACCTCACTATAGAGCTCCCCGACAACTTCAGGTGAAATATTAAATTCTACACACATATGAAGGTGTCAAGGGAAGTAGTGAGGGTGAACCAGGTGGAAGAGAGAAAGAGAGGAAGTCTCTATACTACTGCAATAAAATAAAATTTTGGAATAGTTTCCAAATGAAAAGATGGAAGCCAGTAAAGACATACAACCTACTTAGAGATGCTGCCATCGACTCCTCTTTAGAGGGATACTTGGAGGTGTAGAATGTCGCTGATGTTTAAGACACACAGGAAGTCTCAAATGTGACAAAAACTGGAATAGAACTTGATGTGCATCATCTAGTTTTATGGGTTCATTTTTGCAATTCAGCTACTGTAGTACAGCGATCTGTAGCACTTCAGCGTACCTATACAGGGATAAACAATCTGCAATCTCATGAAGGCTTTTAATCTCCTATTTTAGTATCAAAGACACTGACTTAACATTAGCAGAAAAGCTTTATAATACTTGTCCTTCATCCCAAAAGTATTTGCAGCTCCAGAGTTATACTTTATTTAGCCCACCATGTTGATATTAATTTTCAGTGCTGCAAGTTGGAATGTCAGTGTACATTAACACCTGATCTATAAAGGGAATGCTGAGATCTCACTGGAAGTATTAGTCACTGCGCCCTGGGAATGCAGGGTGTTTGTGTTTGTGTTCTTGGCTCAAATGTCTGAGATAGACATGCCTCGATTCTTAATGAAACATACACACCATCAGATTCATTATGCAGAAAAACTTCAGGATTAGAAACGTTCTCCAACTTACCTAGCAATTACTAACCTCCATGATACATATATTCTTTTTGAGGGACAGGAGGCCAGACCAATCTAACAAACATAATTCTTTGGAGCATATATTCTCTACCTATAGGCAAGTAACCTGTTTCTCCCTTTTTCTCTCTCTCTCTTTTTTTTTTTCTTAAGGAAACCCTTTAGATATTTTTGCTTTTAACAGCCCAAGATCTGCACTGTCACTAAGTCGACGGTTATCCCGAGATCTCATTCAGAAATCAGTCTTTTTTTTCTTTTTTTTTTTCTGGTTTTTTTTTTTAGATTCATAACTACGACATATCACAACAAGGGAATTTCTCAGTCTTAACAAGCTACTTCAGTGGGCATTTTACCAATCCTACTTCTAGATACAGCCCTAAGTAGTACTGCATTGCCTGAACCATCGTCTTTCATACGCTCTCACCCTCCAGTTACTCGGACCTCTCTATTATAAGGATTATTGGGGCTACACGCAGTTTCCCCTTTTTATCCCATATTGCTCTTTCACAACTTTACATCCAATAAAGACAGAAGTTCTTTGTCTTTGTTTTACTTTTATTGGTAATTCCCTCCCCAGAGTACTTTTTTTCATAAATTCTCTAGGTCTAACTATAATGGTGTCCTTTTTTGTCCCCCCAGCCCTTTTTTTGTTATTGCTTTGTTGAAGCAGCGGTCAAGTACCTCCTCTTCTACTTTCAAAAAGAGGTTTTGTTGAGATGGACATAAAAAATAGAGCTGGTGTATTCTGTATTGCTGCAGCTAGACAACTACCACAGCTTGTCACTAACCTTTTAAGGAAAAAGAACATTTGTACTTATTTGCTGATGTTTATTATATACTATTGATTGCATAAGAAGTTGCCATAGACTTAACACATGATCATAACGAAAACCAGGAAGAAAGGGGAAAAGAAACACAGTGTAATTAGAGGCAAGGGAAAGGAAAGATATCATATCAGATACAGTTTCCATGGAAATAAAAAGCTATGAAACGTTTTCTTTAGTGTTTTCAAATGGTTCTCTCTATTTAGACAACTGAACCAGGACTTCAGTTACTATACAATTGAAGTGCCTATGTCAATTTTTGCCCTCTCAAAATGCATTCTATTATGTCATGCAGACTTTCTGACCATGGCATTTAAGACAGCTCCTCAAATGAAAAGCACGTACTCATTCTATAAGGTCTCTAACATCAGGAGGTTTTGGAAATTATCAGAGGAAAAAAAGCGAACTTTCAGGAGAAAATAAAGAAAATTTACAGTTGCCATGAATGTATTTGCAATATTATGTTGCAAAAACATACAAAACTCCACGTATCCACTAACAATTAAAGAAGGAGAAGCATAACAGACCAGGAAAAGTGCCCCTGAAACAATAAACTGTTATATGAACATTCAGTCTCAATCAGCATCTTGCTTGATGATATAATCTACATCTGTTGCTTGTTGAACATGCACTTTGTTGGAAAGTTAAAAAAAAAAAAAAAAAACGTTGAAGAGAAGAGGCAGCCTTGTGTTTCATTACCTCATTTGATATGCTGGAGGTTTTATCCAGCTCCATGCTCTCCAGGTGCTAGAGAAAAGTTACATAATACTCTGAGAAAACCACGAACACACATCCTAAATTATTAAATCTCACTTTAATTATGCTAAGTCAACATACACAGAAAAATATTTCACTTCCATTTAGTTAGTCTGGAGCACACCACATATAATTCCTAGAAATTATCTCTGGAATTCATATTAAGATTCCTGGTAGCTGCCAGTTTAAATATGCAATTGCATACTCTCAACAGCACAAACTTAGCATTCTATCTTTCTGCCTGGTTCAAGTAACACTGCAATTATACGTATCATAGAATTGTTAGGGTTGGAAGGGACCTTAAAGATCATCTAGTTCCAGCCCCCCTGCCATGGGCAGGGACACCTCCCACTAGACCAGGTTGCTCAGAGCCCCATCCAGCCTGGCCTTGAACACCTCCAGGGATGGGGCTTCCACCACCTCTCTGGGCAACCTGTTCCAGTGTCTCACCACCCTCATGGTGAAGAACTTCTTCCTAACGTCCAATCTGAATCAACCCATCTCTAGTTTTAATCCATTCTAGTCCTACCATGATCCGACATCCTAAAAAGTCCCTCACCAGCTTTCTTGTAGGCCCCCTTAAGATACTGGTAGGCCACTATACGGTCTCCTCGGAACCTTCTTTTCTCCAGACTGAGCAACCCCAACTCCCTCAGTCTGTCCTCACAGGAGAGGTGCTCTAGCCCTCTGATCATCCTCATGGCCCTTCTCTGGACACGTTCCAGCACATCCATATCTCTCTTGCAGTACGGGCTCCAGAGTTGTACGCAGTACTCCAGGTGGGGTCTCACGAGAGTGGAGTAGAACGGGAGAATCACCTCCCTCGACCTGCTGGCCACGCTTCTCCTGATGCGGCCCAGGATACGATCGGCTTTCTGGGCTGCTAGTGCACACTGACGGCTCATGTTGAGCCTCTCGTCCACCAGCACCCCCAAGTCCTTTTCTTCAGGGCTGCTCTCAAGCCAGTCACTGCCCACCCTATATCGGTGCTTGGGATTGCCCCGACCCAGATGGAGGACCTTGCACTTGGTCTTGTTGAACTTCATGAGGTTGACATACGCCCAGCTCTCCAGCCTGTCAAGGTCCCTCTGGATGGCATCCCTTCCCTCCAGTGTGTCAGCCACCCCACACAGCTTGGCGTCATCGGCAAACTTGCTGAGGGTGCACTCTATGCCACTGTCCATGTCGCTGGTGAAGACGTTAAACAAGACCAGTCCCAGTACTGATCCTTGAGGGACTCCACTTGTCACTAGCCTCCACTTAGACATGTGTTGCGTGAAACGGGGCCAAGTGGTTTTGGCAGAAGATAAACCCCCTTGCGTTCTAACACTCCTCACCGAGGTGGGAGGCTAGGTACGGCTAGGTTTAAATTCTGAGTGATGCCCAATTCAGCACTATCAGTCCAATCGCGTTTAATATGTATTAAACTACTACGATTTGGATACACTAATAGTGGACTGCACCTTCAGTCTAGTCGTGCTCCTGAACTAGCACGGCCTCTCTCAAGTTTTGGTCGCGTTCAGTGAGAAAGCGAAACGGCTAGCTACTTAAACAGTGCAGTTTATTTAAACAACAGATATACAGGTTCTTTAGGATTGCCGGTGATAAATACACTGTCTGCAAAGCACGTGCAAATAAAGATATTGCTAAGTATACAAACGCGCGACAAAATTATAAATGATACAGCCTGGCTATAAATGTAGGGTAGAGATTCTCTAGAGAAATTTCTAAGTCCCCGAGAAAGCGCTCGGTGTAATCGAAGTCTTACCCAAAGGCGTCCCTATGGGGGGGAAGAAAGGCTCAGCCCGTCGACTGATCCCGGAAATCAGCGGTGGAATTCTTCGCGATGGTGTCTTCCCTGACATCCCCCCTCTCTTGGGCTATTTTTATATTATTTTTTTATCTTCAAAGTGGAGTTTGAGTGACTTTAGTCATACGTACTTTTATTATGATTAATGTATTCAAGGAGGAGTGTTCACACCTCGGGGCAGGTAGCCTCCGGGATGGAGGTGTGTTTTGGTACATTGTGGTGAGCAAAGTTCGCACAAAAGGACAGCATTTCATCAACATTTGACGAAATGTTGGCTCGGGTAGCCTGTAGGCCACTTATCAGTTCCGTAGTACCATCTCGTCCCCATATCTGCTATTCGTCACAAGGGAAGGCCACGGAACAAGCGTGTTCCGTTCCATCCCTCGTGTAGTTTCGCAAACAACCTTGTACAGGGAATCACAGATGTTGCATTCTTCGTGTGCTAGCTCCGGCTGTATTCTACCTCAGAAGCCTCTTGATTTTATGACTTTCCTTAATGTGTGAACAATGCTGTATTTTTGTATTCTTGGCCAATTTAGTAATTATTCCACAGACATGGACCCATTGACAGCCACTCTTTGGGTGCGGCTGTCAATCCAGTTCTTTATCCACTGAATTGTCAGTCCATCAAACCCATATTTTATCAGCTTGGAGACCAGGATGTGATGCGGGACAGTGTCAAAGGCTTTGCTCAGGTCCAGGTAAATGACGTCAGTTGCTCTCCCCTTGTCTATTGATGTTGTGACCTTCTCATAGAAGGCCACCAGCTTTGTCAGGCATGATTTGCCCTTGGTGAAGCCGTGTTGATTGTACCCAAATCACCTCTTTATTATTCTTCTGCCTCAGCAGACAGCTTAAGTGTATTTCAGCCTGTATAACTAGCTACAGAGATCTTGCTTTGCAGCCACAACTAATGACTTGCAAAACTATAACCAATAGTCTTACTTGCACAGAATTTTCCCTAAGGATTTGTCAATATTTGGTACCTTCGATATCAGCAATTAAATCTCTCCAGTTTCAAAGCAACTTTAGGTCCTCATCCGTAGTTCCCAGACCAATGCAGATCCCCCACCAAAAAAATCTCTAGAATAGTCTCTGATGTACATCTTTGTTGAATGTCATAGCAGTGCTAAGAATGCAACCTATCGCAGGATTTCTTATATACAAAGTCATGATTGTGTCTCTATGCCCACTTCAACATATTGCCTATACATCTATCTGTCTTCTGTATAAGTCCACTTGGGGAAACTAGGCAATATATCTGGTCAGTGGCACTCACACTCAAGCTATGAGCAACTTTCTAAGTCTTCAGAGAAGAATTGTGTGTATGCATCTGAATTTATAACATTTTTTTCATTTGCAAAGAAAACGCATTTACGTAAAACAAGGAAATCTATGTCAACCTACATACTCTCTGGACTGTGAAGCATAATGAGACAGACCTACAAATTCTTGAATCAAGATAAAAATAGACAATTTATCATTTATTTAGGACTTGTAAAAAAAATAGAAGAAGAGATATATGAAGGGAGAGCTGGCTGGACTATTCAGGAAGACTTTAGAGCAACAACATAGAGGGAAATGTGCAGACATACAAAACATAGAAATACTTTTGGAACTATATCTTGGTGGTTATGTTACACATAACCAAGGAAGGAATACGGAATCATAGAATACATCATTTACATTTGCATGCACGTGTTATAAAATAATTGCTTCTTTATTAAATTGAAGCCTCATAGAAAAGACTTTTCCGATTCAAATAGAATTAATCTTTACACTCTTTTTTAAGAGCAAATGAGGAAGCAAAATGAAATGCGACGTGGGCTCTATGTATGTTTCTCACTTCTCGACAGGTTGAAAATAAAATGAACCTTGGATATTCTAGGATCATCAGCCTGACAGATAAACCAAAAGTAGAATGTTAATAGGCGCTTAATTTGCTTTTGTGGCAAAGAAAGAACTGAACGATTGTTTCCATCTATCTAAAGAGCATGGGGGGATGGAATCCATTATTAAAAAAAAACATCTGTTCAAGTAATGCTGTGGGTGTGTTAGGATGTCCAAAGCATCCTAAAGTATTAGGCTGTCCAAAGCAGGTAAATCTTTAAGTCAAGAAACACTGTGTTTAACTTAATTTGCATAACAAAATTTTGCATGTACTGATTTTTTTTAAGTTACAGAATAATCTTCAAAATACTTACTGCTTTTTGTTTGTTTTTAACACACAAGCGCTATGTTCTTGGGAAAAAATCCGAGGATGTAACCTGTAAATTACTAGCTATTTTCCTCAGCTATCACTGCAGAAATTAGTTTTTACCTTAAATGAGTGGAGAATGAGAACGAGAAGAATAAAAGGTGCAGATAGACACTCCTCATAGCAAAAAATTTTGCACAAATTAGCAGATTTGACAAGAATATTAATTTTGAGAACAGCTGTACATCTTCTTGAAGGCTAGAGGAACAACATAGAACACCAGCAATTAAATGGCAAATTATTATCTTGTGCTGAAGAACATACACAGAGTACCGTAGTCTTTGGCATGATTAAAATTTCTATGAGATTTCATTTTTATTTTTTTTATGACAAGTGATGGAAGAGAACTTTGTAAAACCTTTTGAAAAGTTTGTAGACTTCTATATTTTAAAACAAAATAGAGATCAGAGACATAAATCTGTAAAAAAGACACTTGTGAGAACCAGAATTAGAGCTAGAAAGAGCAACAAGCCTGAGATGCAGTGGGGCTAAGACAAATGTGTAAAAAGATAATGTAATAATGATACCTCGGAGAACTGGCACTACCAGATTTTCCCCCCTGCAGCACATTTAATGTTTTATCTGTATTTGGAATAGCCCTCGGAAAACAAATGGTACAGAGCAGTGTGCTATTATAAAACACCTTTTGGAAGCAACAACTATTTCAGTTACGCTTTTTTTTTTTTTTTTTTTTTTTTTTTTTTTTTTGAGTAATGTAGTCCCTAAATTTCTGTAATGGTAAGCAATTACTAAAGTGATCAACTGATTCTGCTGAAGTAGTCACCAGGGCAAAACTTCTGTAAAAATACAGTAATGGTCAGAGCCCTGAGATATATGCTTTCAATCGTACACTTTATTCCAGAAGTACATAGTATATACTTCCAGAAGATCATAAGAGACCTGCGAATATACTTCCAGGGCCTAAACTAAAGCTGAGGTTGTAATACAAAAAAAAAGCAAAGGATCGACATATGTATGGAAATGTATCTGGTTCTAATATATACAGAAAACTGGAAAGATGTAGTACTCTGACTACAGCTGTATTGGTCTGTCTGTTAGTTCAGGCTACTATTAAAGATAAACAGTGCAAACACTTTGGAAGAAAGTCGAAAACTTTTGAAGTAGAATTTGCTGAACAGGAGAGATGAAAGGCATAGCAAAGAGAAAGGGATGGATTAAGTCTGTATTATATTGCTCTCAAATGAGCACTAAACACAGAAAGGAAAAGGGACTACTGAAAGCTCAGGAATTCTCTAATTTACAATTATTTCCAGAAATTTTAAAAGGTTAGTATAGAGGTGTGTACTGTTAAAAAAAAAAAAAGATACACCATTTTGAATTATTACTCTTTCCTTTCCTGTACCAACATTGCTAGAGAATGCCTACAAAAAAAATGTTATCTCAGCCATAATTGTGTTATATCACATGCTAAATGAAGCAACAAAGCACCAAGAGATAGAAGGGGCGGGGGGGGGAAGAGTTGTGAAGATTTAACAGGTAAACAGGAAGTGTCAAATACATCTGTTAGGCTGTTAGCATCACAAAAAAGGAGAATAATTAAAGAGTAGTATAATTACTTCTTGTTAATGAGAGTTTATGGAAACGGATCTTGAGTAATGTTTGTTAGATATTGTTCTCCAATAATTTCATTACTATCTACTAGAATAACAAACAGTAGCATTTATTTTTCACATTGTGTTTAAGTAGAGAGGTCACAATTGCTGCTAAATGGGTACACATCTGCAAAAGTCCATTCTTGTGTATGTGGTCCTTAGTATTTTTATTGATGTCTTGGGGGGGAAAAAGCACCAACAACAAAATCAGGAATGATAAAGATCAAAGGCGAAACAAAGCTTTGGGAAACAGTTAATAAAGAGGACCAATGAAGAGCAATTTTGGGGGTCAATCAGCTTCAAGAGAAAAAAAGCAAAAAAGCTTTGAGCTGGAGAAATTAAATCAGGTCATTATCAGGGGGTTCAACAACTGAAAAAGTTTTGGGTAATCATTCATTAATATCATCAACTACAACATATGACTGTGATCAAAAGCACAAATAAGAGCCAAAGATGCCTAAACTGGAACTCTGAATAAGAGGGGAAAGCTAATATCCGATGACAGCTATAGGAATACAATCAAGAAGATCATGTCCTGCCTTAGTATTGTGATAACGGAAAGCTGCTGAGGAATGAGGAGAAGTTTGGAAAAGAGCCACAAGACCAATTAGAAGACTGCTAAACATGCCTTAGAGAGAGGTTCCAGGATTTAAATCTATTTATCTTAGCAAAGAAAAGGTTAAGAGGTGATTTGATCTAATGTGTTAAGTAGCTACATGGGGATTTGTAATGTAATAAAAGGGAGTTCTTCAATCTTTTTTAACAAGCAACAGTAACTGGAACATAGAATCATAGAATCTTCATGGTTGGAAAGGACTTTTGAGATCATCGAGTCCAACCAAACAACCTACAATCTCTGCCCTTCAGAGCATGCCCTGAAGTGCCAAATCTAGATGTTTCTTAAACACCTCTAGGGATGGTGACTCAACCCCCTCCCTGGGCAGGCTGTTCCAGTGCCTGACCACTCTTTCAGTAAAGTAATTCTTCCTAATATCGAATCTAAACCTCCCCTGCCGCAACGTCACACCATTTCCTCTGCTCCTGTCATTATTCACCTGGGAGAAGAGGCCAACACCCACCTCTCTCCAGCCTCCTTTCAGGGAGTTGTAGAGGGCAATGAGGTCTCCCCTCAGCCTCCTCTTCTCCAAACTAAACATGCCCAGCTCCCTCAGCCTCTCCTCATATGACCTGGTCTCCAGACCCCTCACCAGCCTGGTAGCTCTCCTCTGGACACGCTCCAGCACCTCAATGTCCCTCTTGTACAGAGGGGCCCAGAACTGGACACAGTACTCAAGGTGAGGCCTCACCAGTGCTGAGTACAGAGGCACGACCACTTCCCTGCTCCTGCTGGCCACGCTATTCCTGATACAAGCCAGAATGCTGTTGGTCTTCTTGGCCACCTGGGCACACTGCTGGCTCATGTTAAGCTGGCCGTCCACCAGGACCCCCGGGTCCTTTTCTGCCGGGCAGCTTTCCAGCCACTCTTCCCCAAGCCTGTAGCGTTGCTGGGGGTTGTTGTGACCGAAATGCAGGACCCGGCACTTGGCCTTATTGAACCTCATACAGTTGGCCTTGGCCCATCGATCCAGCCTGTCCAGGTCCCTCTGGAGAGCCTTCCTACCCTCAAGCAGATCAACACTCCCACCTAGTTTGGTGTCATCTGCAAACTTACTGAGGGTGCACTCAATCCCCTCATCCAGATCATCGATGAAGATATTAAACAAAACCGTCCCCAAAACTGAGCCCTGGGGGACACCACTGGTGACCGGCCGCCAAGAGGATTTCACCCCATTAATCACAACTCTCTGGGCACGGCCATGCAGCCAGTTTTTAACCCAGTGAAGAGTACATTTGTCTATGCCATGGTTCACCAGCTTCTCCAGGAGAATGCTGTTGGGGACGGTGTCAAAGGCCTTACCAAAGTCCAGACAGACAACGTACACAGCCTTCCCCACATCCAGAAGGCGGGTCACATGGTCATAGAAAGAGATCATCTTGGTTAAGCAGGACCTCCCTTTCCTAAACCCGTGCTGGCTGGCCCTGATCCCTTGGCCACCCTGCACTTGCCGTGAGAGCTCACTCAAGATGATCCTCTCCATGATCTTTCCTGGTACCGAGGTCAGGCTGACAGGCCTGTAGTTCCCCGGATCCTCCTTCCGACCCTTCTTGTAGATGGGCGTCACATTAGCCACCCTCTTGTCATCTGGTACCTCCCCTGTTGACCAGGATTGTTGATAAATGATGGAGAGAGGCTTGGTGAGCTCTCCCGCCAGCTCCCTGAGTACTCTTGGGTGAATCCCATCCAGCCCCATAGACTTATGTATGTCTAGGTGCAGAAGCAGATCATTGACCGCTTCCTCCTGGATTATGGGTGGGCTGTTCTGCTCTCCATCCTTATCTTCCAGCTCAGGAGGCTGAACACCCTGGGGATAGCTGGTCTGACTATTGAAGACGGAGGCAAAGAAGGCATCAAGTATCTCAGCCTTCTCCTCATCATTGGTTGCAACATTTCCCCCCACATCCAGTAAGGGATGGAGATTCTCCCTGGCTCTCTTTTTGTTGATGTATTTATAAAAACTTTTTTTGTTGTCCTTAATATTAGTGGCCAAGTTGAGCTCCAGCTGGGCTTTTGCCTTCCTAATTTTCTCTCTGTATAACCTAACGAGATCTCTGTACTCCTCCTGAGTTGCCTGTCCCTTCTTCCAAAGGTGGTAAACCCTCGGTTTATTCCTAAGTCCCATCAGAAGTTCCTTATTCATCCAGACTGGCCATTTTCCCCACCCTTTAGACTTGTGACACTTAGGGACAGCATGCTCCTGGGCCTTTAAGATTTCCTTCTTGAAGAGCGTCCAGCCTTCCTGGACCCCTTTGCCCTTCAGGACTGTCTCTCAAGGGACTCTCTCAACCAGTGTCCCGAACAAGCCATGTTCAGGACATGGATCTAGACAAATACAGAATTGATGTTTTTAACCATTAGTATAGCTAAATATGTGAAAAATCCAAAGACTATGGAGAATTCTCTAATTACTGGAAATATTTCAACAGAAAGATTAATTAGTCTATATTACCTCTAGCTTACCCTAGAATGGGATAAAACAGTTCTGAGACAATAGAGAAGAGACTGCCACCTAGCTTTATTGCTGTTTACATAATCCTCTCAGAGACAATTACTAATTGTAACAATTAAGATATTTACATTTTCCCCCTTTTCAGTCACTATAGCACATTCCTATTAATTATATTTGCCCTCCAATAGCATTTCAGTGTTATTTATTCTATCTCAGAAATTCCATCTGACAAATATACACCTATATATATACACATAACACCATATAGGTTTTACAGCAAGGATCAAAGAAAACCATAAATCTTCTGTTTCCACAAAGAAAAACTTAAGGTTACATTTAGAAAAAGTTTGACTCAATGAAATATTTTCTTCGTGTCTGTCAAATCACTCATTGCAAGATTTTTTTTATGAAACCTACAAACAAATTCAACAAGGGTGCTTTATAAAATAATAAAACCCAAAGTACAGTTCTATAGTAAACAAAAAGAAAATAATAATTGCATCTAAATTGAGTATACGTGAACTTCAGGGTTCATGCTTGCTTGGCATCTTCAAACAAAAGGGAAAATAAATCCTTTATCTTAAACCATGAAGGGTTGAAATGCATGCTCACCACAAAAATATCGCTTATTCACATCCCCATTCATCTTGCCAAGATCATACATCTTCTGTGATATGGGAAACTCACACAAATGCAGGATTTGGTAAACTGTATGGCACCTCCCTCGTGCAGGCTTTTTCCTTGTACAATGCAAGAACAGTCATTCTACTCAGAGCACGAATAGCACAACTTAGCATGGAGGTATCTCCTTCAGCCTAGAAATCAGTTGTGCAGGAGTGAACTAGTCTTTCCAGATCCTTCATATATTTCACATATGGTTTCTCATATGGCCCAAAGTTAAATAGAAGAGCCTCAGATAAATAACCAACGCCTCCCAAGTTTCCTTGTTTTAGCTCTTGAAGCACTTTTTTTTTTTTTACTGTAGATCCACATCTACTGTTAGGTGAAACAGGTGTCCACTTAAGGCCAAATTCCAGCAAAGCTGTCTCAAATGCTTATGATTACATAGGAAAACAAAACAAAGAGAACAGGGATCTTTTAAAATGCTGGTAAAAGTCTGTTTGCAAATCCTGTATGTACAAGTTTTGGCATATTGTTTACCCTACATCTGGGGCACCATCCACCTTTAGAATGTATAAAACATACCAAAACCCATCATTTTACTTAGTCTGAAGTCCTTTTTTAAAAGACAGATTAATATGATTATTATTAGTAATGGATTATTAATATAATAACTTTATTTGTATGACAGGTATTACAGGACCCTAGAACAGACGTGAGTGCAATTCTAAGTGTCACTGCACAGATAGTTACCTAAGCTGTAGTCCATCAATGCAACACAAAGGCAGTAAAAAAGCAGCATTGTTATCACATTTACAGACAGGGAACTGAATCACAGACAACAGTAAACAGAAAACTATTGGTTTTGTCTAGATTAAGTCACCAAGAACTCTTACTCAATGAGAAAGCCATATAAGCCGGTACACATCATCAGACTCAGAAAAATTTAGAATAGATTTTCTCCACCTAAATCTATGCATTGCTAAACCAATTTTGAGTAGGAAGGAACAAAACACACACTTGAGAAATTATAAGCACATACTGCAACAACTCAAGCAGTTCCCGAATTAATCATACTAAATTATACTTAGAAAGTATGCTATTGTTTTTCTTCCTTTGCAGTTAATTCCAGAACATAATTTGTTACTCTTGTTAAAGAGAAATGCAGTCTATAAAGAGCAAACTTACAGTGAAAAGGATGCCCCTAGCGTAGCAAATTTACATTTTCTGATAAAAACAATAAATTCCCTCAAAGGAGATAATGAATTGTTTTACAGAAAGGATCCCAATGAATAAGATAAAGAAGCTCAGAGCCTTCATCACATATTCCCCTTTTAAACAGATGAAAGTGAAGACAAAAAAAAAATCTTAATTGAGAAATTTAGACAGAACATGCAAGAAAAATATTTGTTACAGGTTATTGAGCGCTAAGGAAAAATACTCAGTAGGTCAAGTGGCTGTATGTAGTACAGATGTAACTGATAAAAAGAACAAAACAAGCTGCAAAACAAGGAAAAGGTAAACAAGGTGATTCAATGGGAGGGAAAAACACATAATTAGAAAATTAGTGGGTATTGTAATGCGGACTTTTGTTACATCTCTGAAGTAATGCACTCATCAACCTTTGACATTTTGCAAAAGTCATCTATATATTCATAATGAGGTATTTCAGCATTTCTTTCTTACATTTCAGGATTTAGGTTGAGGGGTTTTTTTTAACCTTTTATTTATAAGTAAATCCTGGCCCTCCCCACCGTCACTAGCTGCACAAAAACCTCTTCCAGAGCGTCAAATTATTGCTCCTTTATTCAGTAAAAAAGTGAAGTGGACACACTATTTTAAGCAAATAATAATAAAACATCCATTTTCAGAACAGCCAATGCAGTTCCAGACAGAGAGGAGACTACATGAGCAAAAAGGCCCTTCCTTTCCTGGGCGAGGGCTGGACTAAAACTACAGTTTTCAACGTCCTTAAGTATTCAAGTATCCACGAACAAATGAACTGCAAACTAAAGCACTCCTATGTTATTTCTCAAAATAGAGAAAAACATATTTATGAACATGTGCTATTTTACAGATGCATATAAAAACACCACAAAAAGACGACAACAAAATTTGAGAAGTAACGTAAAGAACTTTCACTAAGGTCACGCTGAACAATATGATGCGTGAATTTGTCTGATAGCACACGAAGAGAATTTTAAATGAGGAGATGTCTCCTACTGTCTGCTGCAAAGACAAATGCTGTTTGCTGCTTCTTCATTAGAATTTTGCCAGACAACTAATACTTTCAACATGTAAGGAAGTTAAATAAGGATAAGGTTTTAAATGCAGACAATTCAAAAGCGTATTTTAAGATTCACATGAATATTTGGGGGCTGGGGGGAAAAATCATTATAATTTATATTTCATTTCCTTATATTAATAATTCATCGCCATATCACAATGCAAATGTTATGATAAAAATATTAATCAGTTAACCTCAAAATTCAGCCCAGCAGTTATTATGTACGCAGAACAATATTTAAGCATGCAGTTTAAGGGTACATACAAATCTCTTTTGCGTCAACACAAAACTAAGCATATGCTTAAGTGCTCTCCTATGTTACTTAGCATAACGTTTTGAGTGTCCTGTTCCTATTCTAAATCTAAAAGACAAAAGGGGAAAAAAGCTAACAAGAAGTTCAAGAATAATGCAAAGAATCCAACTGAAATAAATATGTTCTAACTTCAGTCCTCTAAGTGGGCTAACAAGGACCTTGGACGCAAAATCTAGGAAACATCAAGTAGGAGTAGGGAAATGATTTAATAGCAACATCTGGCATTAGTGAGGCTTCTACTGATTCATTTCTCCATGATTCAGAAAGGTTTCTGACAAACTGGAAAGGGTTCAGAAGGAAGTTACAAAAATAGTCTTAAGTCTAGAAAATTATGTGCTGCATAAAATTAAAAGTTAAATTGATTCATTTCAGAGCCAAAAAGGTAATGGGATGATTATAGTATCACATGAAAGTATGTATACAAAGAGATTTGGTAGCATTGTAATTTTGTTCTGCCCCCTTCCCCATTGATGTGAAACAAAGATATGAAGCCAATTGTAGATAAATTTAGATTAAGAATAAGCTGCAAAATTTTAAACAGTAGTCCAGCTAAACACAACTGGGACATTTTCTATAACTGAAGGTTTTAATACCAGCGCTAAAAGAAATAAACATTAAACAAAATCTAAGGATTTCACTATGCTTCTCTTGGCTAAATCTTCATAGCTTCGATAACAAATTATCTCACACTTAGTCTAAATCTACAATTAACTATAAGAAAGGATCTAACCGCATCTTCAGGAATGATTTCCCTAGTTACTGGTTCTACAACTTTGACCAAACATTGTAATGCAATATATTGAACTTTCACTTTAAGTTCCAAGATTTCAAAGCCTTCCTTTTTCTTTTCCCTCTGTCCCTCAGAAAGGATAATCAGCTGATACCAACCTTTTTTTTCCCCCCACAGAACCCACACACAGTGGCATGACCCAACTCATCAATAATTAAAATTAATCATTATAAAGCAGTTTGAAGACTTTAAGTTTCTTTATAGTTTCTGTGATCTATTGAATGAGTGCCTTTGAAAGACACTTAAATAAAAACTATGCAATCTCATATGAACCGTTCTCTTTTGGCAAGTATCTCATGTTTGCCAGCCTTCATAATTATTTTTTTTAAAAAACACATCTGCTGCCCAAAAGGAGAAATAAAAGTACAAAATGACCCTTCAGATTTGAAAACAAGTTGTTACAGTTTATGTCTCTTCTTATGTTATAAACAGTGTCTCAAAAATATCTCTAAGTCTTGTTAGCCTTAATATGCCTATGCTAGGGATGTGTTACTCTACTCTAGTCCATTTGTGTAATGGTGGTTTTTACTATTGCTGAATCCATTAAGAAAAAAATAATTTTGAAAACATTAACAATCTCTTACATGCCTCTGCTGCCACAGCTTCGTCCTGATACATTCATGTGTCATCTGCAATGCACTCCGAAAATAAAGGCACAACCAGTCAAAATATTTACATACTTCCTCATGAAATATTTCACACAAAGACTTAACAGGCGTAAGGAAGCTATGATGAGTGTGTTCACTTATCTTCAGAAAAGTACTTTGGGAATTTTCTGGCATGCAGAAATAAGAAAACTAAGCCACACATCAATTTCTGGAATGTAATGTAACCCATTAGCCTTCCTTTTTCTTTTCCCTCTGTCCCTCAGAAAGGATAATCAGCTGATACCAACCTTTTTTTCCCCCACAGAACCCACACACAGTGGCATGACCCAACTCATCAAATAAGCACAAACCTTATCAGGATCAAGAAGTTTGGGGTTTTTTAATTTGATGGATAGGTCTTTCCTTCATTTCACTTGCTAAACTGGGATAAAAATCAAATCTAACATCCATGTTAGTTATTTTAAATTTGATTCAGTACAGGAAAGTAATGGTAGAGAGGGGAAGGCAAGATACTCTTAACGGCTTGACATTTTCGTCTTCCAGCTACATAAGAAACAGTATGTTTCTTGCAAAATGAAAAAATTCCATATGGACAGATCCATACAACTAGGCTACTAAATTAATTTCTGCTATGAGGAAAGTAGATAGACTGGTACCAGGAAGAATATGTAGGCTTTTGTTTTTTAAAAAAAAATAAGCTCTTGTTTAATGACATTTAACTTAGTGGAACAGTTCAAACAGGAATATTTATTTCCTAATTGCCTTGTTCTGCTAAGTGCTCAGCACTCATAGCACAGCAAAAATTAGGAGCATTCAGACACCTTTCAGGATCAAGTTCCATCACAGAATATAGATATCAGTTAGTGTTACAAATGAAGGGCATAAAGCAAACAAATGAATTCATGTACCATCGGAATTGGTGTACAGAGGTTAAAGAAAATCGATTACTAACAAGTGATACATATGACAAAGGCAGAGGAAGACAAGCGGCCCAGAAAATTAATCAGCATATAAATGAATCTTCTTACCTAAGAACAAATTGGAGTCTGAAGTATTGCTTTCAATATACCAGAACGCTAAAACTTTCTGCTGGAAGAATACTAACATGGTATAGCAGAATTTCTGAACTCCTCAGGTAGGTAGATACTGAAATAAGGAGAAGGAAAAAAAAGTTTCCAATTTTCTCTAATTCTATTTACCTAGTTCTACAGGTTTCATTTAGCTCATTAGAGACAATAACACCTTTGTCGGAATCTTGATAGGCTTGCTTAGAGTGTTAAGACTGAACTTAAATAGCTGTAAACTTTATAACCATTTATACACCGAATAAGCTGCTTCCACAATGCTATAAAAGGAGATTTAAAAGGAAGAGACAAACGATTACAAAAAGAGGGTGGCGGTATGTGTAAATGAATGTCATTAATAATCTGTATTTTTTCACTTTCCTTCTGTCTGAAAAGTTATAGATTTTAGACATTTACTTACACCTATTAAAATGCTTTCTCCTCATAACTCATCCTGCATTCTATCAGCGATATCGTTAAAACAACCTGTTTAGACATTCCTTTGGACAAGCACAACTCAGTCATTCATACAGCCAAATATTTTAAGAATGTGATTTTTTTCATTTATCTCGCTGCCTAATGGACAACTTACTGTATAATCATGTGCTTTGTTCCTCTGGAATTTACCATATTCCACCATAACTTATTTGATCAACAGGAGTAGCAAAGACTAGGGCAGCGGTTCATTTCCCGTCTTGACTTGTTTTGAAGCAGATCATTTTCAAACTTAAAAAACATTCTCTCACAAGTGGATAGATCTTAACGGTGCTGGGATTATTCACAATTACTTTAAAATAGAGACATATTGAGTATATAAAGTTTTAAACAAAGCAAAGACAGCTAAAGCACAATAGAAAGATGCTTGGTTTTGTTTTTCCTTATACTTTTCTACCTATGAACAGTTTCTGGAAAATAGAACAGTTTCCACCAAATAGAAAGCTTCACCCTTTTCATCATGCAAGTGATAATCTGAAATTAAAACGTCTCTGAAACTTCGCAAAACATTTACGTTCTCATCTAGAAAAGGCTGTGAATAGACACTGATAAAACTGTATCTTACCAGGTAAAGGAAGGAGGAAAGCTACCTATCCATCTGCATCAGACCATATTGGAAACAGCTATTTTCACACCACTTTGTAACTACTAATTTGCCTTTTGCTCCTCAGTTAAACATGTCCTTTACTTTACTTCTTGGGGAAGTCCAAACAGTGACAAATACTACTCCTTTGGGTCTTTTAAACCAGGCTAATTTGAATATTCCATTTGCAATCACAGGTTCATAAGAGTAAATAGGAGCAAGCAGTTAGTACAGGCAAGTTTTGTTACTCTGCTTACATCAGTGATTTCCCACTACTTTTAGTTGTTTAAGAAAATTTCCGTAGAACACAAAAATGAAAATACTTATATATCAAACTGCTTTGTGTGAGATAACTGAATAAAGAGAGACAGCAGCTGCTACTGAACGGGTTACATTATTCCCTAGAAGTCTTTATAGTCCTTCTAATTATATAACTTTAAGGTGTTTTTATAGGCCAACCCGAGAGGTACCCCAACAATACCTGACAGCACAGTGCTCCCTCATCTGAGACAGTGGGAGGACTGGGGAGTCTGTATTATTTAAGCTTCTATGCATGACAGAGTGAATGTCCCAAGTAGAATGATAGATATGTAACCATATTAACCTGAATAAAATAATTATTCTATTTTGATTTAGAATTAGACTATTAACCAACATGATGAGAATCAAAGTGTGTGTTTCTTTCTGCTTAAGAAAGGTGAGCAACTGTTGTTACATGTTATGAACAATTTCACTGAAGATGGAGGGGTTACTTTACGTCTGTGCAAACCTGAAGCAAGCAGGGCCACAAAGGAACATGTAGCTGCAAGCCTAAGTGCCTTCAGGATAAAGTGTGGAATTGAAATCATAAGAAGTTAAGGTCTTGGGTACACTGGCCCCGAGGAACATTGTTTCTCAGCGAGTCAGAACAGCCAGTACACAGAGCTCTTACCCCTTGGTTAACCACTTCTTTCTTTTGACTGATGTGCAGGTGGGACAGATTTACGCATCCATTATTTTCTACACCTATTTCTGCTAATCTTTTCCTCTACTAGTATGATAGTAGCAAAGTTAGCACATTAGTGTTGTGGTCAAGACAGTAAGGAAAGTCTTAGTTTATGTACAACAGCCAGAAGATGAGAGGTGGGAGAGTCTTCTCCCTCCCCCAAGCTAGCCTACATACTATTACGTCCCATAGCTAAAAGTCTGTAATAAACACTACTGGAATAATTTCATATGATCCAAATAACATGCAACTTATGTTATTAGCAGCTGTGAGGAATGTTGTTGTAAGCAGTGAAAATGCTATATCACAGAATCACGGAATGGTAGGGGTTGGAAGGGACCTCTAGAGATCGTCTAGTCCAATCCCCCTGCCAAAGCAGATTCACCCACAGCAGGTTGCACAGGAACATATCCAGGGGGGTTTTGAATAACTCCAGAGAAGGAGACTCCACAACCTCTCTGGGCAGCCTGTTCCAGTGCTCCATCACCCTCAAGGTTAAGCAGTTTTTCCTCACTTTGAGGTGGAATTTCCTGTGTTCCAGTTTGTGTCCACTGCCCCTTGTCCTGTCGATGGGCACTGCTGAAGAGAGTCATAAGCAAAGAGTTATAAGCACTGATGAGATCCGCTATCTTCTCCAGGCTAAATAGGCCCTTCTTCTCTCAGCCTTTCCTCATAGAAGAGGTGCACCATTCCCTTAATCATCTTTGTAGCCATCCACTGGACTCTCTGCAGTAGTTTCTTGTCTTTCTTGAACTGGAGAGCCCAGAACTGGACATAGTACTCCAGATGTAGCCTCACCAGGACAGAGTAGAGGGGGAGGAGAATCTCTCTTGATCTGCTGGCCACACTCTTTTTAATGAACCCCATGAGACCATTGGCCTTCTTGGCCACAAGGGCACATTGCTGGCTCATGGTCAACTTGTTGTCCACAAGGACTCCAAGGTCCCTCTCTGTAGAGCTGGTTTCCAGCAGGTTAGTCCCTAACCTGTACTGGTGCATGGGGTTATTCCTTCCTAGGTGCAGAACCCTACTCTTGCCCTTGCTGAACTTCATGAGGTTCCTCTCCGCCCAACTCTCCAGACTGCCCAGGTCTCATTGAATGGCGGCACAGCCTTCTGGTGTGTCAGCCACTCCTTCCAGTTTTGTGTCGTCAACAAACTTGCTGAGGATGCATTCTGCCCCATCATCCAGGTCATTGATGAATATGTTGAACAAGACCGGACCCAGTACTGACCCCTAGGGAACACCAATCCAGAATGAGCTGTTCCATCACCTTTCCAGGGATGGAGGTGAGCCTGAGTGGCCTGTAGTTTCCCGGGTCCTCCTTCTTGCCCGTTTTGAAGAGTGGCATGACACTGGCTATCCTCCAGTCCTCAGGCACCTCTCCTGTTCTCCATGACCTTTCAAAGATGATGGAGAGCAGCTTCGCAATAACATCTGCCAGCTCCCTCAGCACTCATGGGAGCATCCCATCAGGGCCTTTGAATTTGTGGGTGTCCACATATCCTTAGGGCTTTCCTAGAATAGCTTAACTTTAGAAGCATCAGAGAGTTCCATAAGTCTATTAAGATTTACAAAGATATTTACTCTTCTTTAGCTATTAAAAGGAAAAATCTCCCTTTGACCTTTCTTTTTATTTGCCTGACATTCTCTTACAATAAAACACATCCGAGCCATTCAAAAATAAACACCAAGGTAACGTTTTCTGCTGCCAAACCTTATGCCTTACTATAGATATTTGACAGCACGTTACTTAAACATTTCATCTTTCAGAAGTACCAACATGTAACCTTAGAGTTGAAAAGAATGAACATTAAGCAGCTACTCTTTGCGTAACTCTACAGACATTGAAAAGGCTTCATGAAATGAAATTACAACACTGGTAAAACTATTTAGTGCTGTACATTGTTTTCACATCAACAGATTAGTACTTTAAAGCCCTCCATTTATTTCAAGATAAGAAACTGAATATAACTGCGTAAGTCCCTTTCTTCTGTAGACATGTTCTTCAGACCTGCCTAGCCTCAATAAGCCTGGTGTAGAATATAAAAATGAACGTACCGAGTCTGACCAAAGATTTGTGTGGCAACTGTGGCCACAGCAGTTCATAATGAAATGTATACACGCACAAAGCAAGCAACAGCCTCCAGCCACTGTTGCAGGACTTCACAGATCACACGTACTTTTTAGAAGTACAAGGGAAATGAGGTTATGAAAAAAAATTTTTTTTAAATTTTAAAAATTTTAAATTTAGCTTTTTAAAATTAAGGATCTTTCACACTTTCCATGTCTCTTGTTCAGCTGGCTTAAATTTTATAAAGATGTCATTCACCGAAGTTGTGTTTTGTTGCTTTATCATGTACTCCTACAGGAGCAAAATATTTAAAATCACGTATCTTGAATTCATATATTTTAGATAACATTTTTATCAAAGCTTTGCATTAGTCTTATTAGTTTCATCTGATTAGATTACCTGTATTAGGGTAAAAAAAAAAAAAAAAAGGAAGAAACATGATGCTTTACAAAACCTCTCATCAGTTTTTAATGTACGGTAAAATTCAACATTTTGTATGTTGCTATAGCTCAAGGAAAATTTTATGTGGTTTGGAGATTTCTGGAAGGAATCTAATCCTGCTCATAGCCATATGGAAAAATTAGAGGATGCTCACTTCAGATTTTGCATTAGTCATTATTCTTACATTTGGCTATTACCACCATTTGTCTGGGTGTGATGACAAAATTACCAGAAATAGGCAGCTTCACACATGGTATGAGATGTCTCGCTAGGATATATTTCTTCTTCTGAGTCGACAGTTACTATTTGTAGAGTTTTATGTCTTGTTTTTACCATTCAACGCAAATGTTTTAAAACGTGCTCGTAGGAGTCCTTTAGGACATAGTCCTACTCTCACAGAAATTAACAGAAAAACTCCTACTGATTTCAGCCCTGCTACCAGAAGAAACCAACCAAAATACCTCCCTTGCATTTTCCCTTTTTGGCCTTTGAGATTTCCCCCCCCCCCCCCCCCCCCCCGCCATTTTTTTTCTTTTGGCTGTCGGTTACAGCCAAAAATCTATCAAAGTGCAGACACAGACTTCCTGAATCACTCTTTAAAGTTCATACTCCACATTATTCTTGCCTTCCTCCCTTCCACCTCCTCTTCCCTTCCATCATCGGCACACTGAAGAATCACTTTCATGCCATGAAGCATTTTCAAATATTGAGTTTGATCACAATTTTCTCTTGGATGCGAAAGCCACATCTCTTCTACAGTCTTTACCTCAACCACCATTCTTTTTCTTATCAAACCTCCTTTACATGGAAACAAGGAAACAAGCCCATCTGAAGAGGGCTGTTACATCTGGCAACATCAGCAATGAGTTAAGAAACAGACAGGAAAAGTCCATTCCTGATCAAAGAAACTTAATTTTCAAGGCAGACTCCTCATTCAAGGCAGACATGGGCATCAGTTAAATACACCAGGATATAAGAAAAAATACAAAGCATTTCTAATTATTTGTTTTGATAACAGTTTGAAAAGGCACATTACCCTTCTGGATTTTAGAAAGGCCATGAAAGGAGGTTGAAGGTTGGCATCTTCTAGAGGGCCCATTATTTGTCTAGACAGTTGGAGAAACAGATGGTGAAAATAGAGTCATAGAATAAATTCAGTTGGAGTGGACCTCAAGAGGTCATCTGCTCCAAAACCCAGCTTGATGAAGAGCTAGGTTGTTGTATAAGGAATTCTATTGCTGTACCATGAGTTGTACGATGAATACCCAACTGAAGATGACATCAGATTGCAGTTCTATGGCAGAGAAATAAAAGTTCCCTCCTCAGGACAAAACACACTAAGGAAGTAGAGAGTGCTATAATTCTAGCAGGGGACATTTCATTTCAAGAATATTAATTATTCTTAGAGCCAGAAAAAGATCCTTGCATTGTCAGAGTGAAAGCATTTTATGATCCGTTACCATGGATCCTCTGCTATTCCTACCCTCATTTGATCTAACATTAATTTTCAGAATGGGAATAAAATTTCTGAATTGTTGATTAAGTTTAGGCAGTTCACCTTTAACAAGACCCTTCCACACAAGGGACTACTCCACTGAAAATCTCTTATTTCTTTAGCTAGATTAAGACAGGCTTTGTCAGGAATAAGGGGGAAATCTCTACGACTGAGAAGGAAGAAAGAAGGCAAGGGAGCCAATATTCATCAAAGTTTAGAATGTAGATCTATTCAATAAATTAGAGCTAGGCTATGCGTTCTTGTGCACCATCAAACATTTGGCCCAGAGTCTGGGGTAATTTATAGATACAGTCTTTCTAAACTTATCTAGTTAGTCCTAGCCACCTTACTTCTACCAGACAGTTAGCACAGCCTAAACCAGCAAGTACACAAAGATTTAGGCAGCCCTGAAAAGAAGCTGAAAGAATTTACTAAGACAAGAAATTTCTCTCTTTTGTATTGGGGAAGCAATGACTGGAATCTTGTCTCCCTCAATATTGTCACATGATAAGCACAGTTATCCTTACGTGCAAGAGATCCTGAACCCGCTACTTCTGTGTCCTCCCAGTGTCCATCCAGGGGGTCGGAATCAAATCCCTGTCCAGAGTGCTGAAACTCACAAGTTTTGGAAGCATGGAAAGCATGCTTCTAGCTTACCAGTTGCTTCTAGCTTGAATCTGAAGCTCTTAATAATTAACATGAATTTAATTGCCTAATAAAAAAGGTGGAATAAAACTTTAGTTTCATAGATAAAAGATTTGGGGTAGTTTCTATCTCAGCTTTCTTCCAATCTAACATCTATAGAATGACTTTTCCTGACATCGTGCAAAGAGTACCTCAATTTTTAAAAAAGCTTACCATGAATCATTCTAGAGTTTATGAAATACTTCTTTGAAATCTAAAAGGAAGTTTATTTTTTTCTGGTTTTTTTTTTTTTTTTCTGGGAGGTGGAGGGATGGTTTTGCCAGATTTAGGCCACTTCTTATATACACAAAACACTTAAAACAGTCAGAAAAGCAGACACCAGTCACTCAGGTGCTTCTCTAAATCAGTTCCTACCATAAACCTTAGTTTTCTAAGAAATATTAATACAAACCTACATTATAATGGAATTTAGGCCTTAAGTTTTAATTCAACAACAGCTAAAAACGTTAGTGAAAGGCATCGATTTTGCTGGTCTCATATCTTATAGATTTTCTATACTTGATGAGCTGAAAATTACATCAAAATAAGACCCATGCCATTTCTATTTCCCGTCATAAAGAAAAATGACAAAAAAAAATAATTTTCTACAGTTAAGTTTTGCTTTTTGAAATGTTTAACCTGAGACTTTTTAGTCTACCACAAAACATTGAATTTGATATAATACAAAAAGACCATGAGAAATCTCCATCCCAAACTCACCAATTACAAGTTGATGGCATTTCTATGTACTTACCCATAATGGAAAAATGGAAACAGACTAAAGAAATTGGGTATCGTAGCATCTAAAATACAGTTTGAAAGGTATGCAAAGAAAATGACAACAAGTGCCTAGTATTAGCTGGATAATGCAATAGGTGATAATGACATTTCTGGCAAAAGGTCAGCTCATCTCAAACATCTGTTAGGACTGAAACCATTAAAAACAAAGCAGTTCCATATTGTGGTGGTTTATGCAGACATTTGCTTCTGTTTTGATCTGCCATGGTTTAGACTCCTTGAACTTTATCCTTCAGTTGCTTTACTTCCTGTTTTTGTTTTGTTTTTTTTTTTTTTTCCTTTACAAAACCTTGGACAGTGTCTAACACTCAAACCCACAGTGACTAGCACTTTTGCAAATTTTGACCAGTTTTCTTTCATTTAAAAGACATGCTGAATTTGCCTGGGTATTGATTAAAAGCAAACCTGGGCTACATTTCAAGACTTTAACAATATCCTGCCAGAGTACTGTGCTGTTTCCTATTTTGTGAACATTTTGTACAGCTCAATTTACAATTTCTGTCTTCTTGACTAGTGTTTTCCATTGCCTTTCCCATTGCCTTTCCATTGCCTCGTATCTCCCATAACACCAATTTTCAATTCAGTTTAAGATTCATAGCAATTAACCACCCAGAAGCAACTACACCACCCCAGACTGCAATGTTTAAGTGGAAGAAATAAAAGCTAGTTTTATAATTTAGTCAAATATTTTAGAAATATTTCAGTAAGAAACCTCATCAGATTAATTCTAGACACCAAAATGCCTCAAGTTACCTTCTCCTAAAAATCTCATGCCATTTTTACAAGTTGCTAAACGTTCATCTCTGAGGGCATGCTTGGTACATCATCTGGAAGTCAGCCTTAAAATCCATTGTCTTCATTGATGTAACAGGGGTTTTTTCTAAGACAGTAAAACTTGACTCCAGATATTCTCTAAAGCCAAGACGAACAAAATTACATGCCTCCCATGCAATTACATGCACCCAAAAAGGAGCGACCTTGGATTCTTATCATCAAAAGAGGGACAGTAAATGCATTTATGCAAAATTGTTATCAGTTAAAATACATTAACAGCACAAACTGAAGTGCAGAACTCCAGCACACGTCTTTGGCCTTCACATATATTGCATTTTTTGCAGTAATCTCAATTCAACTGAAGGGTCCAAGTCTGTGTCCACACCAACGTCATCTATAATCTGATTATTGGAACACATTGGAATATTATGATCAGTGGCATAGAGTCTAGTTGGGGGCCTGTAACCAGTGGTGTCCCCCAGGGGTCAATACTTGGTCCAATTTTGTTCAGTATATTCATTAATGACCTGGATGATGGGACAGAATGTGTCCTCAGCAAGTTCAATGTGCCCTTGTTGCCAAGAAGGCCAACGGAATTCTGGGCTGCATAGGGAAGAGTGTGGCCAGTAGGTCGAAGGAGGTCATTCTCCCCCTCTACTCTGCACTGGTGAGGCCACAACTGGAATACTGCGTCCAGTTTTGGGCTCCCCAGTTCAAGAGGGACAGGGAACTGCTGGAGCGGATCCAGTGAAGGGCAACTAAGATGATTGAGGGACTGGAGCACCTCCCTTATGAGGAAAGGCTGAGAGAGCTGGGACTCTTTAGCCTGGAGAAGAGAAGGCTGAGGGGAGACCTTATTATGGCATACAAGTATCTAAAGGGTGGGTTGAAGGAGGATGGTGCCAGACTCTTTTCATTGGTTCCCAGTGACAGGACGAGGGGCAACGGGCACAAGCTGGAACATAGGAAGTTCCATTCAAATACACAGAAAAACTTCTTTACGGTGAGGGTGGCAGAGCACTGGAACAGGCTGCCCAGGGAGGTGGTGGTGTCCCCTTCTCTGGAGACTTTCAAGACCTGCCTGGATGCAGTCCTGAGGGATGTGCTCTGGGCAATCCTGCTTTAGCAGGGGAGTTGGACTAGACGATCTCTAGAGGTCCCTTCCAACTCTGAAGTTTCTGTGATTCTGTGATTCCTGGGCTGCAAGAGCTCTAGGCTTGAATAGTCTCAGTATGTTGGTACGCAAGAACTCAGGTGTCCTCCTAAATTAATATGATGATTATAAAAATATAACCACTCTTTCTAAATACTTATCTGCTTTCAGAAGCTGACATTCACTTTGAATCCCTAATGGCTGTAAGGGGCAAGCATGTAGCCATGATTTAAGCATCTCTATAGTCCAGAGAGCACTGGACGTTTAGAACACTCCCTATCAGTCACACAGAAATCCTCATTCATTATGAAATCGCAGAACCCAGCTTTTTCTTCACTAAGTCTGTAAAGACCATAAGCCCTTAGCTGGGAAAGCTGGGATACACACAATCAAGCTGTTAACAGGAGAGGCAGGGTTGGAAAAAGCAGGAAGGCTGAGGTGCCTCATAATGCCATGTGACCAGAACAGACATAAATGGGCATCACATACTCACACATCATTAACACTACTTTGTTCCTCTGTGGCTTCTCTAGGAGTACAAATAGCCTGCAAATGAGCTGTAAGCAAAGGCAAATGGCAGGAGCTAATTACCATCCCAATCCACACCTCTTCCAACTCATGCTGGACATTTAACATACCTCAGCACCTATGGAATACACTAAACATGGTGGAATTAATCTCTCCTGAAATTTTATTCACATGATCTTCCTACTACCCAGTGCAGAGCTCCTTGATGGAAATTAATTCATTGAAGTAAGATGAACAATGTTCTTACTGTTAAGGCCCTGCTATTAGGGGCTTTAACAATAAAGACAATTCAAAAATTTTTGTAGTTCCAGTTAAATGAAAGTCTTCTGTATATAGTTTTGTCATCTTCTACCTTTTTTTGATACAATCTAGACCTTCTGTATGAAAAACATGTAAATAATATTCCTTTTACTAAAATGTGGTTTATGTACAAACCTGATCTAATGGAAGGTATTCCTGTGGAAGGTGTCCCTGCCCATGGCAGCAGGATTGGAACTATGTGATCTTTCAGGTTCCTTCCAACCCACACCATTCTGTGATTCTATGTATGGGACTTTTAATCCCTCTTAAAGTAGTCGGATGTTAGCTAATAGTGTGTTTCTTGTAAGTTACTGACTATGCCAAACAAAAGAGGTAAGTCTACAGAGCCTGAAGACATTACAAAAATTATGTAAATGAACTGCGGTTTTGAACAAAAGACCCTTTAGTAGCAAGCTGAAAAACCTATTTTACAGGTGTAACTTTCAGTAAGGGTCAGAAAAATTCATTCATTAGAATTACGGGAGGTAAGAGTTTCTTATAAATATTACAGGACCATTAAAAAGTGCCATGGCTTTAAAATGGACTTAAATCATAGTCATTAATTATTAAGCATTACTGTAGTTCTTCACTGATGTTTTTAATGGAATGAAGTTTCCTCAACTGCAGTAACGTCACTGCCATCTATTTATAGACAACTCTTCTTTAGGTATAGAAGCGCCTTTTCATGTTGGTATCAAAGCAGGTTCTCACTTTGTAGAAAGACTTCTAATCTTAAATGAAAGTAATCCATTACTTGGTGAATGAAAGAGACAGAACCGAGGGTACCTATGAATTCAACAGCATCCCAGGTGCTCAGTCACAATACTATCAATAAAACAAAGTCACATTTACAGGGTTTTTTTCTTAAAGGGAGAATACATTATCTTTATTTACATTTAAAAAGGCCTAAGCTCTGAACAAATGATGTCAAAAAAGCAGCCTGTTGCTCACTGCTGATCTTTTCTCTTGATTCCTATAGGCTATTAATATTAAAAATTTCCAAGGTGAAGTACAGAGTCCAGCTTCATTAACTTTTTACCTTAAATAAAGAACTATACTACCTGCCAATCTTAATCTATCTCATTACTAAGGGTTTGTATCTTTATTGAGAACATTCCGTCATACTCCGCATCCCCCCTCAAATATGAAAACGCTGATAATACAAAAAAAAAAACGAAAACAAAAAAAAAATCACATTGCCTCTTTAAAAGTCTGCAACAATGACTACTAGACAATCTGTAGCTAGTTTATACCAATATATACTAGATGCTACATAGAAGTGCCATCTGTCTGAGCAAATTATGAGTTCTGTATCTTACTATTCCTACGTGTGCAGAGGAAGGACTTGCAGCCTCATCTGCCCCACTGGTATGCATTCACAGCAGCTCAAAACATAGCTTAAAATTGCTACTATTCAAAAGGGTAGAAAGTCTTCAAAAGGAAATTCTCATCCCAGCATTGCAATTAAAAGAGCGTTTGCTTAAAAGGATCTCAAAGGTACTGCATCATACTGCCTAAGGTTATCCTCAACCCCTGAAATGCTACTACTTTCCAGAAAAATCTACTATTAACAAAGTTGCCATGAAGAAAGCAGATAAAATTTTAAATAGACTCTCCAAGATAATGCATTTACCTAAAAAACCCGAGCAGAATATATCTGTGGTCCTAGACTGAACAGTTCATTCTTCAGGGAGAATAAATACAGAGCCGTTATGTAAGAAAGTACGTTAGAACAATTCCTTCAGATTATGTGCGTATCTAGAGGCTGAACTCTTTCTTTTTTTCCTCAATAGAACACCACAAACAGCAACCTGAAAATGAAAAAAATAACACAGCCACTGCAACATAAGAAGGCGACCACAGCTTCAAAAAAACCTGCCGGAGGTAAAGTCTCAGTTCCTTCAGCTTTATGCCATCTTCAGACAAACCAGTTTTCATTCTGACCTCAGCATTTGTGTGCGTCAGCTCTTCCAGTCCTATTTTTGCTTCACTTCTCTCATCTAACAATATCAGTGTCCTAGAGAGTTCTGCCTGTTAAATTTAAGTGTACTCTCTTACTCTCCTTAGTGCCTTAGCTTTTTGTAGTAAAGTATCCTCTACATAACGTACAGATTATATACTGATCTGGGATATAACCATGGCTGTCAAATTGCAATAGGACAAGTTTTTAATTAAAAGTTAGGCTTTAATGTTGTTATTCACACCCACTAAAAATCAAATCACCATAGGATAAACAGTTTATTTCTCTATGTAGAGCAGAACAGACCACTGCTATGAGGGCCAAACTAGGCATTATGTACTTTTGTGAACCTCAACTAGCTTGTTTTAGGGTGAGTCTTGTTTTTGTTTGTTTTTTTTAACTGAAGTAGACATTTGAAATTACAATCCAATATAGGACAAAAGCTGGCAAGCGTTTAATTAAATTAAAATAAAATAATAGTGGAAACTCATGCCCAAACTTACAGTTATTATCAAAATCTAAATAGTACTACCCAATAGAAAGGCCAGCTTTTACCACAAAAAAAAAAAAAATAGAAGTAGGCTGCATGCAGTCAAGCAATAAAATCCTCCTAGCTTCTTAATTTATTAATACAGAAATCGTACCAGAAATTACAAGACCCCATGCCCCTTCCATTCCCAGTGGCTGTAGGAGGCCTCCTACTTGCTCAGATCAGTGCTTGCACCAGGCAACAGAGCGTCCCAAAGGTTTCCTTCACAAGTACACTGTTTGTCTGCTGGAGACCCTAATTCATCCACCGGTGATTATTTACACGCACTCCCTTTGTAAGTCTTCTAGTGCCAAAAAATATTCCTGCTAGTCAAATAGAAATATGTTTGGACAACAAAGCCTTAGGCAGAATGAGGACAGCAATATACTTTCAGCTTCCTCTTAGCCACCATATTCTTTACTTAGATCATTCCTACCTTTCAGGCTAAAGATCACTGCAGACTAACAGTGTTTTAAAAGGCCTCTACCTGCTTGCAAAATGCTGTGGGGATCTGCCTGAGCCCTCTCTTCTTTTAAATGAGGAGAGAATGTCAACCATGATCCCAGAACAACTCCTCATCATATAGCTGCTGCACGACTGCAGATGTTACTCAAACTGAAGTCCTGCCACAACAACTCAGAGGCAAGCATTTTCCAGTCTGTTACCAGGCTGATGAGGAGAGATGAGGACACAGTCTGGAAATATTCTCCCATCGCACATACAGGAAGAGCTCTTCTCAGGGCCAAAAAGGAACAGCTTTTCCTGCCCTAGAGTGAACACTGTGGTGCTGCAGCTGCACTTTTATGTGCATTTCAGGGAAGAAAATGGCCCTTTAGAGCTAAACACTTCTCACTTTTCCTTTTAATTCAGATTCCCTTTGGAAAAAAGATTATGCAGACATTTTCTTTTAAACAAGAGGAAAGTTAGGAATCTTAATTGGTCCTTTTAGCCTTTTGATGCAAGCCATATTGCTCAGTATAAGAATACATATAAGCACAAGGCACTGTATTTTTAACTCTTTAACTGTTTTTTAACTCTTTAACTGTTTTAACTGACGTTAAATTCTTATGATTATCAGTATTTTATGACATAGAATGTCATAAATGTCATATTATGTCATGACATACTGACATGTCATACGTCATGACATACGACATCTATACAATAGATTTTTTGAAGTAAAAAACAAAGTGAACTTTGCTAATAACCACGATTACTGTAATTCTTTTGCTATCTCCAACACACACAGAAGACAGAGTCAATATGGACATGCAAGTAAGAAAAATAGTTTACAACAAATGTTTTATGCAACAAAGAACTGAGAGATTTTAAATAATTCAAACCACCAGTCACTGGGTTATCTTGAATTCTTGTCAGACGAAATCCACTGCAGAACAGTTCATGAAATCTGGAGGAAGATAACCTTTCCCATGGTGTTAGGATCATGAACAAATGGTGCTTATTGAACCTTGGAGTAACTAGTGCCTTTCTTCTCTAAGTAGCCCTGCCTGAATGGTCCAAGTACCATATAACTGAGGACGGGCCTAAAACACCTAATATTGAATAAATATTGAACTTATGAAGCTCTTAAATAAAGCAGAATTAAACTCTACAACACAATTTTTAGTATCTTGCCACAGGGCTGCTTTCTGGGTTTTTTTGGGGGGTTTTTTGTTTGTTTTTTTTTGTTTGTTTGTTTTTAAAAGATAACTCTATCCCTATCAGCCAGAAGCCAACTTTATTCTTAGTAAATTTTTCTGTAGAAAAGTAAACCAGGCCACTTTCCACCCATCAGTGTGGAATTACACCTGCACAGCAACACTACATATAAATAAGAGAGTGCAAAACATTATGTGGAAGTCTCTGACTAAATGAATCAAGTCTCTCTTTCCAACGGGAATAAACTCACAGGTCAAAGCACATTTTAAGCACTTACTATAAAACATTTGATAGGGTAAACATCAGCTTGGTTTCAAGTACATTTTGTCTATATCAAGTCACAAAGTCACCAGAAACTCTCAACTTTCTAAGTTAGTAACTTACGAAACCTGAAATTTTACATCCTATTGAACTTCAGTATGAAGCCCTAAGATTGAAAATGTACAGTTTTCAAAAATCCTGATTTTTCAGGAAATTCTTTGAAAAGAATACTCTGGTTACCACAAAGCTGTCTTGGTAATATTTTGAAAGATTATTCGTGATGACACCCATCCATAAATCTCATTAGCATCATACATAATACAAGTTAGATGGAAATTTTTAAACACTGGAGAAATTACCTATTTTTCAGAGTCCAATACTGTCTGACCAGGTTCTTTTAGATATTTCACGCATGGAGGGTGCAACGTTTAAAATAAAGTTTACTTATTTGAAGATATCTGGTGTTACAGGGGATTTCTGTTTTAGCAGAGTGATACAAAATATACTGAAACAACAATACAAGCTACACTCAGCAAAATATAGCAATCACAATATACAGTTTAACCACAATACCAATCTGATTCCCATTATTGGTCTCTATAATGTGCTTGCCATCACGACGCTGGGCAGAGCTCAAGAAGGAATATGTGGGTTGAAGCCAGCTCAAGCACACTGCTCTCTTTAAAATACTTTTGCTAGTTGTCTAGTTTTTGTAGCTGTGTTGGGCCGAGCCACATATTGGCTCCCCCCCATACTGGTCTGGCTAACGCAGGGAGACGTTTACACTCTTTTAATGAGCTTTCAATGGGAGAAACACACCACCAGTTGATCCACTCAAGTGTTGATAGCTGTTTGTCCAAACTAAAGGCCATTCTCCAGTACCCTTTGTGGTGAGATAAAGTCAGCTTTTTTTGCTATAACTGGTCAGTCATACCCTGCATTTTTCCTCAAGTTTCCGAGCTTCCTGGGCACATCACCCTTAAGGGTTTACTGGTAAGTTACATCACTCCATCAAGATATTGATAACAACCATTACAAATACTTCAGTCATTTCCGAGCTAACGATGACCACCCAAAGTGATACCACTGTTTTAATACAACTATGGATAAAGCTACAAAGTTGGTGCAACAAATAAAACATCTGTAATGGAAGAGAAAAAGTAAATTAAAGTTTGATGCAGCAAGTGAAACTTGCAGTTTCAAACTGCAGATGTTTCCATTTGTAATTAGAACGTATGTTTATATAGCCTGTATAAAAACAAATAGGAAAGCTCCTAGTGGCTCTATAGTTCAACAAGACTGTTCTTCTAGAGTATCACTGTATGGTATGAAACCAGAATTAAACATGTTTAACAACCTTAAGACCTAATACCGTCCTCCCAACAAGAACAAAAATCACAATTTATCATAGAAATGTATCATAAAATGGTTTAGGTTGGAAGGGACCTTAAAGACCACCTAGTGTCAACCCCCCGTCATAAGCAGGGACACCTTTCACTAGACCAGGTTGCTCAAAGCCCCATCCAACCTGGCCTCGAACACCTCCAGGGCTGAGGCATCCACAACTTCTCTGGGCAGCCTGTTCCAGTCAGTGTCTCACCACCCTCACAGTAAAGAATTTCTTCCTTATTTCTAATCTAAATCTACCCTCTTTCAGTTTAAAGCCCTGTGCTGTCACTACCTGCCCTTGTTAAAGGTCCTCGCCAGCTTTCCTGTAGGCCCCCTTTAAGTACTGGAAGGCCACTATAAGGTCTCCCCGAAGCCTTCTCTTCTCCAGGCTGAACAACTCTCTCAGCCTGTGTTCATAGGAGCAGTCATCCACAATTTTATTTTTTTTTTTTAGGCAACATGCAAAATGCTACAATTGTTCCTTAATAGGTAGATTCTATTTGGAAATCTTTACACTAAAAAATTCACAATGCCATTTTGATAACTATGAGATTGTCATAATTAATAAAGATATAGACTTCATTCAAAAATCTTTTCAGAATTTCCAGTTTAACATTATTTCACAATTATTGTGCACTTTCTCTAAAATGACAACACACTGCAATAACTTTTTTTTTTCATAAAATGAAATTAGGGTGTTCTCAACAGCTTTTAGGAACATTCACGTGGCTCAAGTATTTAAATCTTTGTTTCATTTTTGTCTTCCATCCCCAACCCCACCAGTTTATTTCAGTTTTATTTCCTTTTATTTTATTACATTTCACTTTTAATGGTATACATGAAAACTCCTATAGAACACTTCGATACCTGCATGCCTGAAAACGTAAAGCCTTGAAAAGCTGATCTTCCATTGCACTTTCAGGATTTCCTCACATTGAGGAATCTCTGAGGTACAAGCTACAAACATGCTGGCAGTATTAGAAACATGCATGAAACAGGTAGGAGAACTGAATTTGAAAGTACATGTTTATGAATCTCTAAGGGTGAACATCATTTCATCCCTGTATAATCTATTTTTAAAGCAAGCTTTTCTTAAGACAACATTAATTTGCTAATAACAATAGTATCTCAGACTTTCCTCTTAAGACGACACTCGGAAAAAGCCAAGGTGATTATGTCTTTGCCTGCAGCTGCAAATACACTAGTGTACTGGATCCAGCTCTTAATCCCTCTTTCAGTGCAGACAGATCACAAACACCGTGCCATGTTTGTTGTACAGTGCTTGCTTCTCTGATTGATGACATCTATTAAGCTATCTGCAGCTCCCCTATTGCCTCTCTACACTTATTCAATTATTTCTGCTCAGTTAGATCGCATATTTAGCTCTTTCAGGACATCAACTATTTTGCTTTTAACTACATCATCTACTGCCAGACTACAAAGAATGAACTTCTCACTAAATTCATCATTAAAAATATCATGCAAGGGAAGGGGACACTCTTAAAAATGGTGCAAGCTTCCAGTGACTCGGATAGATAAATTTCCTGCTTTTAAACAATGCTCTGCCTTTAGAAACATAGACTCCAAGCACACAGACTCTCCGCTTACAGCTGTTTTTATATAAATTTAATTAAGGACACCCCAAGAAGTTGCACTACAAAGAAAAGCAGTGACTTAAGTGATACACAGAAAATAAAAAAAATCCAATGCCTATCCTTAGCTCTTCAACTGCAGGCTTGCTGCTTACTCATTGCTAACAGGCCAGGAGTTTTTTCTTTTATAAATTAAATTCTTTAGCCACTTGGTCATATTTTTCCAGGAATTCTACTCAACATCACAGTTCACCTCTCCTTGTGTTACGCTGACTAACCATAGGAATTGTACGAACTATGGTAAAAGGTGACAAAAACTCTTGAAGCTATGAGGCTTGGGACATCAAAGAGCACTTGACTATGATAAACTTAATAACACATGGTGTAAGAAAAGCTATTCCAAAAGCTTCCTAATGCTCAGAGAGAATTAATATTCTGAGACATGGAACTTTTTGAAACAGAATTAAAGTTGAAAATCTTAAATTAGGAATGAAAATTTACAATTTTCTAAAAATTACTGGCAAGCAACTCTCCTTCTTCACAAAGGAGTAAAGAAGATCCAGTAGCACATGGTATTTTCTCCCTCATGATTGTGTAGGTAATTGTATACTTTTATTTAGTATTTAGACTATGATGATTTTCATTACTTTGGAGATACTTAAATGAGGATACTCATGCTTTGGTTACGCATAAATATTGGAGACTTTTTAATTTATTTCATCCAAACTAGTATATTTTGAAGGCAGCTTTTTATACATTGAAATACAAAGTAAGATGTACAGAACCCATTATAACTTTACTGATTTAATGGCCAAGAATTTATAAAGGAATAATGACTCTTGGTCGTGCCTATCTATTTGATCCTTGTCCTCTTACATGACTAGTTCCAAGTGCTAGAGGAAGGTAAGAGCCCTGCATTAGGCACATATGAGAACCTTCTCTTTCCGTTAACTGTTCAGTTTTCACTGCTGCCATAATTAATGCTTTTCTACAGAGCTAACACTAATCAAGCCCATTTAAAATTTTAATTAATATTTAAATCCAGCATCCACCTATGGCCACATTTCATGTGTAAAAAACACAAACATGCAATGTTGCTTTTCCTGGTTTTCAGACGTTTTGAACGATAAGGCATTGGGAACCCCTGGTTAGAGGATAAACTGTGCATTAATGCAGTGTTGTTGCTATATAGTCTTTTTTATACCTTCACAACTAATTAAGAGTCTAATTTTCTGTCAGAGTGTACTCAACTAAATGCCAGGCCTGAAGCTACAGGTTCAAGCTCCAGCCAATGAAAGTGAGCCTGATCAAAAAATATACCAATTAAATCTCTACTGAAATGAGGGGTTACCCATCAAGTATTGTCAGTTTTGTAGTGATCTTAAAGAGCACATTATACATTCTATTATAATTACCTCTTGTACCTTAAGGGATAACTGTTCTGGTTACGGACTTGGCAAGTATACAGTATTTCAAGTAATGATTCCTATAGTTTAGGAGTTTCTGTAAACTAAAATATTATTTACTGTTACTAAGATGATTAAAGTTGATTCAAAAAAATAATCTATGTTTCAACATTTCTTTTAAATTCAAAACTATGTTTAAGGAATATGACTTAAAAAAAAAAAAAGTCATCTTCTATTTGCAAAAATATATCCATTTACAAAGCATTCCCTTTGTAATTTTAAACTTCCAACACAAAAAGGAGACATTTCTGTTTAGAAAAGAAAGGGTATCAACCAATATCCAACACCTAGTTTTAGCCTTTTAAACTTCAAGAAAAATGAAACGTCAACTGTATGAGAAGTCGTGGGGAAAAAACCCAAACCACTAAATATTTAAAAAATAAATCCAAGAGAAAGGATATCAAAGTTTCAAAACCAAGAAGTTTCCCAAATGTATTTTTTTGATATACATACACACATAAACATCAAGTCTGTTGAATCATACACGACTTCGACTCAGTGGATATAGAGTTATGCTTAATCTTGCTCTAATATTTTTTAGCACCTTAACTGTGGAATTCTTTGCTAGGTAGTGCCATGACTTCAACAGTTTTAGATAAAACATACAATGTGCTACTTTCTTGCAAAGAGCAGCCTGGACTCATCTTTCTTTGGTCCTTTTATATCACCTACACTGTAGGAACAAAAGAGGGAAACTCTCTACATAGCATACAGCACCAAGCTAGCAGCTGTTTTCTGCCTCTTACATACCACAGGGAAAAGCAGCCCCATGCCCACCCACCTTCAGCTGATTTCTTACTAACCATAAACTAGGCAAGACTTTTTTTTCTTGCAGTTTCATGTGAGTTTAGGATTAATTGGTATGTTCTCCTTCAATAATATAACATAATCACTATTTAGAGACCATTTTTAACATACAGAATCATAGACATTTACAAGTCTTATTACACAAACACCGAGCACAAGTTAAGAAAACACAGTGTTATAAATAAATCCCAAAGATATTAAAAAAAAAAAACAAAAAACCACCACACAACAAAAAACCCAAACCAGGAGTTAACGTTACAAGTTTGAGCTACTAAATCTTTGTTTCAGCTTGGAAACCTGTTGTTGCTGAAGGCCAAAATTTATAAGGATACTTCAGAATTCTGCCTTACTTTAACCAAACAGAAAATTCAGTCTCATAAAACTGCTTAGATCTTAACTAACAAATCCTTTCTATTACAAGACACAATTTCTTACCCTCTGACAAAGCGCAATGATTGTTATAGCAGAGATTTCATTTTAAATACTCTTTTTAAGTCTCAGAGTTTTTTCTTCTAGGTGAACCACTACTAAACTAAATTGCAACTTTGCTAGAAAATTACTTTTCCAGCAACTTTACATTACTTAGAGAAAAAAAATCTACACTGTACCCTGTACTACAATATAGTTCTAAAATACACACACACAAAAAAAGCCTATCACCATAAAAAATGTAGTTTACTTACCATTTTGCCGTTGCTGTTTTGCAGTAAACTACCATTGCATGCAGACAGTGTAATTTCCCAGTTTCTGTCTTCCACTGGAGATTTCAACCAGGTGCAAGAAATCAATTATGCTTCATGAAAAACATGTGTGCACTGTAGGGCAGCAATGGGAATTTCAGGCAACTAGAATCTATTGCAACACAGTAACAAAAAGAATTGCATGTAAAACCAAAATACTAATTTCTGTGCTCTTATTATAGTTATGTAATATATACTCTCTAAACAAGAACAAAATTTTATTATCACTGTCAAGATGAAGTTGTTTTCAAAGCATTGTCTGCAATACATAGGGCTACCATTAATCTACTAATCATTTTTAAGTGAAAATATTTCCTATGAAGTTGTCTATATATACACATACAGAGTTCTAAAAACATACAGAAGCTTCGTTTTCACAAGAAAGCACCCCCCCCCCAAAAAAAAAAAAAAAAAAGCCAACCCTAAAACAAAAACTGTGTTTGGAAAAAGGAATTTATAGCTTCTGATTCATGTTTAATAAAGAGTTTCAAGCAACTCTATTAACATTCTTTATCTGATTCTACAAATAAAGGTTCTTTTGTGTTAGCATATTTTGCTAGACTTCAACATTTCAAAGCAGACCAATTTGTGAATTAAGTTCTTGAAACAGATACTTTTCATGTCTAGGAATAGAACAAAATGAAGAACTGAAGTACCCAATTGCAAAAGATCTGTCAACAATTCTTTTATAAAGTTCCATTCTCAAGAGGCTACAATTATCACAGCACGACATTTTTTCAGGGAAATAATTTTGCCCTAGATGGCTTTCTGGCTTATAGTTTTGAGGTTGGTTTTGGTTTTTTTTTTCCCTTTAAATGAATAATGACAGTTCCCACATCTGTAAGAGGAAAATTGCACATTACTTTACAACTTGCACTTCTCTCAACAACCTGAAAAGAGAGGAGCTTACACTAGGTCTAGATTTCACTCATTTCAGCTTCTCTGATATTTGAACTGAAAGCTTCACATTAACACACTATCATAAAATCTAATAATAAAATTTAGAGGTAGACTCTGTTACCATTCTTTGCTTTGAAGATTTATCTGTGGCTTAGATCATTAAAAAAAAAATCTGTCTATAGAGTACCTCTTCTAAGCTAATTAAATGATCCTTTCTCTTCCATTCATGCATATACTCTCTCAAAATATAAATGCCAATAATTCAAAACATCCACTGTTTGGGGAAGGAAACAAATGCTGGTTCACCCACTATTTCATGGCTCGAATCAAAATTCCCTTGAGACAAAGGCAAGTGAATCGCACATTAGCATTCTAAATCACCAGGGAGAGCATGGCAAGGCTTTCCTGTTGCATGTTGCGAAAACTATTTTTATAGAATTCTGCAAGGGGCAGAAAAAATAATAATTGATTTTAAGTTACTTGATATTTTTGGAAACTTGAAATGAACTGATATATTAGTGGGGATATACAACATTTTTGATGCTTCTGAAATTTCCTATTTTGTTATTTTAGTTTATCCTATTATACACCAGAGTTTTGTCACATATTCTTCAGAGAAAATAGAGTTTTGAAAGAGTGGCACATAGCAAATGCTAGAAATACTTGCTCAGATATGTTTTTCTTCACATTATAAAGAAAAAAGGACCCCAGATATTAATTTTTTACATTGATGAACTGTTGTACTTCTTCACAAACACAGCTTTTCAGACAATTTGGGGCTGGAGCACATGACAGGTTTAAAGAACTACCATTTCTAGTAACTTCCTTAACTCAGATCTTTTCTGTACACTGCAGTCAACTTAATCCTTCCCATACAAAATTGTCAAGGTCTTTTTAATATGCAACAGCCATGAAGCCATTTTTCCTTGCTATTTCCTCCTGACTCATAAGTGCACTTGGCAAGACCTCAAAGCATACATGGCTGCTGACGCTTCATACACTGGCAGAGAAGGTGAGGGTTGAATCACTCTAACACTTAGGAATTGATTTGGAATAGCTCTTACAGGTTTGGAAAAAGCTACTCACTCTCCCAGCTACAGAAATGTTACACTACATCGTTATAGACTGAAAGAGATACAGACATACAATTTACGAAGAAAGCTATTGTACTTCATCCTACACTCTATTCCCTGAGCCTTGGCAACAAAGAAGGAGTTGAACCTCCTTTGTGGGAGGATGATTATTGAATTGTGCACCTGGCATGCACAGGACCTTTCTGTCCTTCATTGATTGCTGTGGGCATCAGAAATGAATGAAGTAGGGGAAGACAGATTGTTCTAATACTGTTTCCCAGCAGATAAGCACCAAGCCGGGGCACACTTTGCTGACTTTAGATAGACCTTCAGGTATCTTTTGAATTCTGGAAGCGGTTTATTTATACTCCAAACTCTTAAAATAAATACTTCCTCACTTTCAACTGTCTCAGAGTAACTACATCTCTCTTTCTGTAACAAAGCAGTAAGTTCATTGTCATGCCCAGGGCCATAAACTTCTCCTTCCAGCTCAGGGGCTTTACAAACCTCCTACTTTAACCATTATCTTGAATGACTTCTTCCCCTCACAGCTCCTCAGAGCTGCTACAACCTCGTCTGCAATCCCCTGCTGAGTCCTCACCTCCCCCTCCTTTCGCTGCTCATACCTTTCATCTTTCCCAGGGGCATTTCCTAACACCAAACACCTGGGTGTCAGCCAGCTGGAAGAAGAGCTCTGCCCAGCCCACTCCTTAGGGCTTCTAGTCGCAGGCCTGAAAGAAACAAGCAGTTGACAATGCTTCCGATGGCAATATTCATCAGCTATATCTAAAGATTAAGCAGCTATGAAACAAAAAGCTCTGGGGATTCACGAGCAGTTCAGAATACAAAAAAAAAAAAACGGCTTCAGACATAGAGAAAAGAAACTCAACAAGCAAACAGAAAATTTGTAAGTGAGTTTTCTCAGATGATAGGGAAAATTGAATTTATCTCATTTCCTGCCTACTGCAGGAAACTGATTGGTAGACATTTAGGTTTTTGTTTTATTATTGATTTTAAAATGGCCCTCATTCAGAAAAGAATCTGTTTGCAAAAAAAAAAGTTAAATCTTTGTGGCTTTTCCCTTTATTATATAAAATAAATTTAAAAAATAGTTTTAAACAATGTTTTTCAGATTTATTTTCATAGGTAACCAGGGGTTTTTTTTACTTCTTTCGTCTAATTGTATCTCGGTAATTTCGCCCCTGAACACAACGTGGAAAAGAAACACTTTACACGTTTTGCATTTTTCTTTTTTTTTTTTTTTTTATAGATTTGGACATCAGATCCTGCTGAGGATTTTTTATTTTTCCCCAACCACATTCAGCATGCTTCATGTCAGTTTTACTAACTTATGTCTAACAACATTTAGCTGACCCAAGCACCAAAGAAGACTGCCTCCAGAGCATCTAGTTCCATCAGAAGACCCATTCACGAGTCAGGTCTTCATCTGCCATTATTCTGTAATTTAAAAAGGAAGAGGAACAAGCCTGCATTGTAGAGCTCCCAAGCTAAACTCAAAATTTTAACTGATTTGGTTACTTAGCTTTTTGCAGCTAGCGATTTGTTCCACCATAGAAAACTGAGATACACTAAGGATATTATTATTTATAGATATAGATGGTTTCCATTTAAACGTTGTGCTTTACTCTTCATGGTTTAGAACCAGTCAGCTAAAGTGTAAAGTATCTTATCTGCCTGTTGACAAACAGTAAATTGTAAAAGAAAAACTTAAAGACACCATTATCTGCATATGAATCCTTTTGTACATTTGCCTAACTAGTTTTTGTCTGAAGAAAATCCATTCCTCCTACTTGAGTCAAAAAAAAAGCACTGTTCAGACTGTGAGGAGAGATACCTGCTATTACTGGGGTGAGAATACCTAAACTATTCATACACTGTCTTTGCAAAGTACCTGTCATCATACCCTATTAAAACCTCCATGAAAGGGTTGCCACAAACTTACTTTATAACTAGAATCACAGTCATTTTTTGTGGAGGGTGGTGATATTCAACTACCATACAGACTGACTCACTACCCAGAATTCTCTTAAATGTTTCTCATTTTCTTTGAATGTTACCTACCTTGGCTGTGAAAACCATATCAAAACATGCTTTTCAATGATTGCATTTAAGCACACTGCTATTGAGTTTTACTACCGCTGTGGTTACGATGGTGGTAAAGAATACTTTCTAGAAAAAAATACTATGTAATGACTCACATTGAGCTGCTAATAACATGGAAGTCAAAATGTGGTCAATTGTGCTGTCACAATCAAGGTTACAAACATTTAAATCTCTTTTTTTTTTCAATTAATTAAGACTTTCATTAAAGGCATTTAGCCTTCCCTCTGTTTTTGAGTGTTGGGGTTTTTTGAAATAAAAATCCAAATAAGACACCATTTTTTCAGGACATTAATTTGAACAACATCTTACAAACTGGTCGTGGTACAATATTCCCTTCTAGAAGGTAGAACAAATCTAGCTGACAAGAATGCTTCCTTGCAATTCAGCACAACAAACAGTTTCAGTTTCATTTATACTCTTTTATTATGTGCTTTTTCAAGTCCTCATAGCATGCTACAAAGCAAAACCAGATTTGTTGATGGCCAGGGATCTGAGTAGCAGTAATACCTTTAACTGTTTTGTTAATCATGTCTCAGTCATCCAGCGGCTATTAATTTTGTTTTGATAGTTCTTAAATATCCATAAGCACCATAGAACCTTTAAAGAAAAAAAAAAAAGTGAAAACCCTAAAGCAAAAATATTACTTAATTTCACTGCATGCCATAGAAGTCTTTGTATCCGGCATGTCTTGCAGAGCATAAAAGTTGATTTATTGCCTAGTGTTTAGCCACAAAAAAAAGAGGTCAAGTGTCAGGGCAGCGCTCTCTGTGAGTCATGGTACAACTTCTGCCCCGCTTTGTTTGACCTGGACTATTGAGTCCTCTACGCTGACTCAGCAGCTTTGACCAAGGTATTGAAGAAATGGAAATGAAAGTACCTGTGTCAGCCTGACTTGCCATCCAACTACCACCTGCAATACAGACTGACAATGGGATAAAAAGCACTCTTTAGCCTTAAATAATCTTCTAGGGATTAGGTAGATGAATGTGAAGTCTCGGCTTGGTAGGCACTGAGAGTTTCTGCTGTCTGACAGACTACTCAGACCTGCAGTTACTCCTGTCCATACATCTGCAACTCTCTTGATCATGTGACGGACAAAGAGGAACTTGTACTGGTGGGAAAGGAGCTAGGGAACGTGTTAGCAGGGCTCTCTGAACGTCCCTAGGTGGCATGCCTCGATGCTGGAGTAGGCATAGCTCTGTCATGATCTTAGAGACAGAAACAATTGTGAGAGCCTTACTTTGAACAGGTACATCATGGAATTGACCTATTCTTTGAAGTCCTTCCGTTTCTTTCTGGTAATCAAAGACATTTTCTTGCAGGTAACTCAATTATCTATTGCTTGTTCTTCATAACTTATATTTTGGCATTCTTAATTATACTAACATACATTTTTATCTTGAGATCTAATCAGTTTCAATCATTACAATGTGCAAACATTCCTGTTTATACAGTAAATATATCATATGCAATTACAGAAATTAGAAGCTGTTAATAACTCCCAATTAATTGTAATTGATACTATCATAATTTTACCATCTTACATAAAAATTATTCTGCATCAGAAAACGTGGAAAATAATTAAATTTAGACAAGATGACGGAAGTATACTGTAAGGGTCTTGAAAACATAATACGTTAAACAAAAAAGATATTTAGCTTTAAAAAGTATATTGAGCGTTTCCTCGCCCCTGTACTCAAAGCATGAACCTTATCCAAAGCTTACAAAAACTTAACCTGCAATAATTTCCATCATTTCAGTTGATTATTCTGCAATAACATATAAAATGAACCAGATTGGTGAAAAATCCTAACAACAAAAGAACGGAAAGAGCTTTTTAAGTATTATTACAACATTTGACTAATAATGTTTCCATATGGAAAGTGTCTCTGCACTTAGAATATATTTGAAGACAAATACTGTCAGATAAACAGTACTTGAGAAAAGAATCCTGACATCTTCCATGGTACCCCACAGAAAAGTCCTGAAAAGCTCATTCCTGAAAACCATTTCAACAGAGCACAAACGCGATACTGACGCCAGTTTAGCAAAGACTGTACAAAGAACAAAAACCTGGGTTACTGAAAGGGCTTTGTGAGCCTGTATAACACTGCAGATTTAACAGAATCGTCTTGAAAAGGTGACGAATACTGAGTCTGTCACCATGCAAACTCTATGACATATGGCCAATAGATTGTTAGTAAATATTTAATACAATGAAACATTAGTCTCTGACGTAAAACCTCTACTATTACAAAGAGGCAAAGGTACAGCAACAAAGCACGTGCTCTTTTTTGACAATGGTGTTGTGTTTCAGGTTGCCTCTATCTACAGACTAAAATTAAAACTCAGTCTGTTACCACAATGTAATACAACTCAGCAGAAGCCTCTGAAGATTTCCTTTTCAGTTAAACCTGGCTTCTATGGTTCAACAGCTTGAGAGCAGTGTAAAACTATATTGGTTTTGCTGAAACATGTGTCCTTCAAGTCATTACTATTCCTACTTTAAAATCTTTACTATAAAAGTCAGTAGAGTTTGGGTGTTGGGTTGGTTTGTTTTTTCCCTTTGTTAATATTTTATACTTCGTGTCAGGTGTAAGATGCACGTGTAGCACAGGATTGGTGCTTCTAAATTAACAGAAAATTATAAAACATCTCAATTTGTTAGTCACAACTGCTTATGTGATAAAAGACTGGATTTTATAGAGGACCAATTAACCTTTTCCTTTGAGGCTGTGATTTAAAATCAGAATTCCTAGTAAAAATTGTTTGTCAGCTTCAGTTCCAGTGGAACTCCAGCAAATAACATATTTGGCAGCTCCATTCACGACTGGTATGAATTGCCAGAACGTAAAATGCCTGCATTCAGATATACCACGCCAGAGTTACGTGCAATATTGCCAATCCAAATCCTAAAATCACACATGTTTTTAAAAATCTTTACTTTTAACAATAATGAATATTGAGGTGGTTTCCTTTTCTCAAGTTTTCCTACTTTTGCACACTTGGGGTCATGCTTATTTCAACATGTTCTAATTTTGGACCACACGACTATAAATGTAATTTCTTCAGTGAAAATGAAAACATAAATGTCACTTCCTGATTTCTACAGCTGAGTGTTTAAGTCACCACGTTGCATGACAAAAGTTAAAAAGTGGTACAAGATAAAAAGATCCACAATACAAGATCCATTATAAAGACTGACAATTGGCACCATTGTACATGGAAAGTATAAACAGAGCTTGCCAATTTTCTGTGCTGGAATTAATTAGCCATCAGAAATCTTTGTCTCAGCCCATTTGCTGCAACTACTTCACTTTCCTCTAGAAGCAGTAACTTACTGCTGTACAGACCTACTACAGATAATTCAGCACTTGAATGGGTGAATGTATGAATGGGTATGCTGGCTAAACTGCAGGGTCAGTATGACTGTCTCAAAATCTGTTATCCAATAACACTTTTTCTTTTCTTTTTTTTTTGACAAATGAGTTAAAAGAACCTTGCATTTAACTATCAACGTTACAGATTAAACATTTCTGAATGTTAGAATTCTTCTTGTCCAGCAGAGAAGAGGCTGTTTGGTTTTTTTAATTCCATTAAAAAAAGCAAGAGCCTTTTTAAAAATAAATTCGCCCTGCAGGGCAACAACATTTCTTCAGGATAACTAAATCCCAAAACTGCAATTATGCCTCTTTGTATAATGTTGTAATCCTTAAACACTCCACACAGTGCTGTCTTGCTGTAAGTTATTTTCTGGTCAGCTTACTTATTTCAGCTCCTCATTATTCATAGTCAAAATTTCAGCCGAACTAAGAACAAACACATATGTAACACTGAAAAAAAATTCCTGGCGTCAGTTCAAATTAGTAATAACATTTTGAACATTTGTTATTTAAGTTTGTTTAATTCCTACCATCTCAAAGTGTGTAACAAGGCAACTTGTCCTATGCATCATCATGAGATCTTCCATTATCCAATCATGCCTCAAAAAACATGAAAAAGTCATATTAGAAGAGCATCTGTTAAAGTGTTTAAAGTTCTGCAGTTACTAAAGCTGATACTGAACGCAAACAGAGTCCACTAGATGGCATAAAGCAATAAATATCATGGTAAAATACATAATGAACCCCCTGATTTCTGTTATGGTATTTACTGATTTAGGGTAAAAATCACACAGTGAAAGAACAAAATTCTGTTTACTGAAATATTAATAAATATTTATACTTCTTTTCCTCTACACACAAAGTATTATAGAGGGGAATGTCGAGGACACAAGCTTACAGAAGGAAGTCAGGTAATATTAATATGAAGGTTATAAAGAGAACCTTAACTCTACCCTTTGAGATTACATATTCTAGTACAACACTACTACATAATCAAAAACTACTTCAAAAATAACACAATAATTTATCTATAAATAGTTTTCTTCACAAAAAAAGAAAGCAGCGATTTTCCACTGGTGGGTTTTTTTTTTAATATTTAAAATGACTATGCCTCACTTTTGCTAACAACTCTTAACAAGATATCTTTAAGATCAAGACCTGGCCTAGAAAGTTTCTCTGGCCCTCAGGAATGTCTCCCAGTTGCCATGACCTTTCAAAGACAATTAAGGTGTCCTTGCAAGGCCATCAGCCTCCTCCCTCAACAGTCACGGGTGCATCCCATCAGGTCCCATGGACTTGTGTATGTCCATCATGTTTACATGTCCCTTGGTTTTATCCTTCTCTATCAAGAGTAAGTCTTCGTCGCTCAAGACTTTCCTGCTGGTCTCTGGGGGCCTGGGATTCCTAAGGGCAAAACTCGCGCAGTAAAGACCAAGGAGAAGGCGGCACTGAATACCTCAGTCTGTTCCATTTCCTTTGTCACCAGGTCTCATGCCCCATTCCACAGGGGGACCACATTTTCCCTAGTCTTCCTTTCACTGATAATATATCTAAAGAAATCCTTCACGCTCCTCACCAGATTAAATTCCAAGTGAGCTTTGGCTTTCCTAACCCTGTTCCTGCATGCTCAGGGGAATGAGGAAAAGAAAACCAATTCTTAATGTAACTAGATTAAACACTGAGCAGCATGTTGTGTTTTTTTTTTTAATTTTATTTATTTTATATTTTCTTATAAACTTTTAACTTTGGTTATTCTGAATGTTATGAACAAAGGCTTTTATGTGCATTTAATCTTACCCAGACTCAGCCTAATGTGATTTAAGGCAACTATGTAACAGCATCCCTCACCTCAGGTCATGACAAAGTCTATAAAGCAAGACCCTGGGGCACTTTACCAGTAGCCCCAGCTCCCCAGCCCATCCTCCACTGTTTCCAAAAGGTGCATTTACAGCTGAGCTGCTCAGGCCAAGGAGCGAACAGTCACTGCAGGGCTCAGGAGAAGCAAAAAGTTTCAATAGTGTTTATACTAAAGTCTCTCTGGCATGCAGGAAGGTGTTAGGACACTGGAGGAGTCACAGACATCAGGTGGATATTCCGCACATGTGAGGTATACTCTTTGGCTTCACTGAAAGCTCCATTTTCTAGATTTACACACTGCCTTGGTTCAGCACTTTTTATGCCTATATGCTATTGTTTTCTATTCTATTGATGCTATCTGTAACAGGGGTAGAGCAAATAGAGAGCCAGGTCCAGAAATAGGGACCAGGATGCTCGTGAAAATGTTTGCTAACCAGACTGGTGCTAAGTGAAAACTTCATAACATTGTTCAGTGTGTGCAGCTTCACTTCTACTTTTAAACAGTTTCTGTAGCTGATCCTGGCAGTTATAAAGCCATAGACTTCCAAAGACAAATTTATTCCCAGGAAGCTGGGACAGCTTTTTGACCAAAACTAAATTATCCTTTTCCCTATACGTATCTATCTACACACTCACATTCCATATGCTTCATATATATATTGTTCAAATATGTGTATATATTAAAACACACATGCATATATTCAAATATGCTTACATGTTTACACACACACACACACATACATATATCTCCACATCCTGGTGCACAGGAGGAATCAAAGATCAGGAAATATATTTAAAATCCAAGAAAATGTCCTTTGCAGACAGTGGGAAAAAGCCTTTTGTATAAAGGAATGGTATGAAGCAGACCATTTCTCCTCAGCCTAGTGTTTCCTAGTAGTTATAAGTTCTTCTCTTCAGCTTTTCAACTGGACTGTTTCACAAATCAGAGCTTATATCTAGGTGGTAACCAACAGACCCCAGCATTGTGTGTTAATTACTTGGAGCAGTCAAATTGATACATGATTTCGGGCAGAAAGTAGGATAGTCTCACAAAACACCTTCTATGTCTTTGTTTCTTTTGCTGTCACATTTCCAGTTGTGTAGAAGCACCAAGCTTTTGGATGTCATCTTTCACTGGTGTTTAATTAGCTGTTCTATGTACTCAACAAAGCCATTCCCTCTGTGCTTTCTCTGCATGCTTCCTTGTATGCTGCATGTATGCATTCCCTTCCCTGTATGTACACGTTTCTTCTATGCTTTCTCTGCATGCTTTCACGTGCTTGCTCATTACTTACCTTATGTTGAAGCATTCTTTTACATGTTACTTCAAACTTTTCAGCAGAGACACTGAAGACGTGGCAACAGCATGACTTTTCTTGTGAAGAATGAGTCAGATTTGGTACCGTTGTGTTAGTCATTCAGGCTTAGTTTTTATAAATGCCCCAATCACCACTACACATTATTTTTTTCAATACTTTCTTGATCTCCACTTACACAACTTCAAAATTAATTCAAGCTTCTGAGAAGCGTCAATCTCTTTGACTAATTAAATTAAAGCCTATTTGAAACTGAATATTTTGGGGCCACAAACCTTTAAAAAAATAATTATCATCATGAAAAATAACACATGGCTGAGTTGTCATTGTTCTCTAACGTGTTGACCTCAAAGATTGTGCCCATGCAAGCCAATTATTACATAGTGAAACATGGCTTTTCACGACTGCATATCCATAAGCCAGTCCAGTTATGAGCAGCTGTGGGACATACATTTATGAGACATAAAAATGTTAGAGTGTGTACAATTTTTTCCTTCTAATGTAATTTTAAAACAAAAGCTGCTTCACAGCTAATTGAATGCAAAGGAAAAAGCAGATGTTACTTTATTTAATTACCTGGTTTAATCTTTACTGAGAAAAATGTTATTTTATTAAAATCTTATTGGTATACTAGATGATTCCCACCCTGTCTGTACTGATATCCCACAATAGCCTGAAGTTGCTTCGAGGGTTTGTTTTGATTGTATATTTTAATACTTAAGCAGCAGGTTCATTTGTTAGTAGAAAAAAAACGTTTGACATTTCAATGTTAAAATTAAAATTCACTCTGATACAATCTGAATGATGATTTTGCAGCACAAGAAGGCTGAGAATAATTTTTAAATCCTGCTATAAAAGATAGGGTACGTGGGGAAGCCAAAACCTTACTAAGTTCAATCATTTGTATGCTATGCTGACTGGGAACATGTGCAACACAAGGATGAGAAAGACTGCAAGAGAAAGCCAGTCTTTCTGTGTCTCTTTATAAAAATAAGAATCGATAAAATTAAAAATGCCCCCAGAAAAGTCACCTGTCTGCTCGTGCACATGCCTACCATTAAAGAAAAGGTTTTGTTCTCTGCCAGAGCAGACTACTTTTAAACATACGCTCATGGGCTTTGATAAATTAGGCTAGAACTGTAAAGTAGGTCATAGAATAGAATTCCAATTCTATCAGAAATTCTGGAATCTTTCTAAAACCCCTTAAAAAAAATTGAAGTCTTTGTTTTCAAATGTCAATATGAAAATTACTTTTAACAAATGTTCCTAAAGCTCCTGGAAGAAACAGGTCAACTAGAGAGTTTGCATATGGGGAAGTCTGGGGATCCTGGAATGCTGGAGACAATGTAGTCCATATACAGGCTTCCCTGAAACCTCATTATCACAGAGCAATTTTTGTGAGGTATTTCATATAAAGATCACCAGTGGATCAGATTCGATACTGAATGTACAGAGGTTACTACAAGACTTTTCAATTTTTTTAAATTAAGTAGTAAATCACCCACCCCTTTAAGGTACTCTTAAAAAATCAAAATGAAAGTAGCTCTAAGCTCATTTAGATAGTAAAGAAGCAAGAGTTAATATTCAATACAGAAAATATCCTCCCGTGTCTTAAATAATAAACCTGTATCCCTACACACCACTCAATACACTCCACTTTACAAAGGTCTGCACCCGCCCTGGCAAACCAACCTTATCATAGAATCATAGAATACTTTGGGTTGGAAGGGACCTTTAAAGATCAACTACTCCAACCCCCCTGCAACCTTCACGCAGAATTATCAGAGCCGTCCGCAACTGTGGGACTGGCAGTAGACACTGAGGTTGGGGTTCTGTGATATTGTGTTTCAAAATTGAAAGACAAAACTACAAAGTGTATGAGACCTTCTCATTCTCCCTCTTTGCTTTACATTCTTCCCCTTTATTCCCCCCCTTTGCTGTACAGAGCTTGATAGCTCTGACTGTGTGGTCTCATGACACAAAAAGGGCGAACGAGGAGCAAGTTGAAACCTCTAGCAGTTCCCAGGTTTGCTCCTGAGATGTGTTTTAAAGCCTTTTAGAAAAAAAAACAAAAAAAAAAAAAACAACAAAAAAACCCAACAACAAAACCAAACCAAAACAAAACAAAATACTATGAAAAATTGAGACAAGTTGACAATATACAACCATCCTGAACTCTCCAACTTACTCATGTGCCTTCTGTAATTCTCACATATAAAATATCTCTTTTCCTTTAATACACTAACACTACTTCACCAGATCTACACAAGCCAAAATTTCTGATTTCCCTCAGCTGTGGCTTTGGGATTAATAATTAATGATAAAAGCAAAACACTCAGAAATTCTCAATAACAATTCAAGCTCACTGAAGAATAGCTTGATGGAAGCATATAGACCATTACTACGGATGTATTTACCTTTTTTATTTTTCAAGCACATTGATCATAATACTGTTTCGTAAAAACAAAATCAACCTATAACAGCTTTGAGCAAAGGGTTTCTTTTCAGGATATTGATATTGGTTTTATAAAAGATCAGACACACAACTCTAGTTCCGTCTTTCAAGTACATATGCCTTATAAGCATTGATGGGGTCAAATAAGCCATGTCTGCTCCAATAAATTAATGACAATTATTTTATCTCTTTGCAAGTTTCCTAAGCTGAAAAAAAAAAGGGATATTGGGGAAGTACTCTATTTTTCATATTTAAAATTTCATAAACCTCTTGTTCTGCACAAAAAGTAGAGCTTCTACATATGGCATATTAAAACAACAATACTGCACATTAAACTATTTTGAAAATTGAAAAAACAACAGTTAGACAAATAAACAGAATGTAACACACACACACAAAAGATTATGAATATATACCTCCAATATGTAGGAAATACTTAAAAATACATACTGTAGCAATCAGGATAGTTTGCTTCACTTTTTGCATATTTACAAGGGCTGAAACTTTGATTTGTGTTCAAGAGTCATGAGATCTACTCGAAATAAATAGGCTCTTTACCGTCTCTTGCTTTCCACAGTATGACATACTTGACACATGTCAGAATGACACAATGGAAGCTATATTGTAATACACTGTAGGTACGGATCAATTTAGAGAGCTTGACTTACATCACAATGCATTACTAAACTGACACCACAACAAACGTCGTGATTTTTTTGGCACTAAAAGACTTTCCTGGTAGAGTTGTTGGACAGCACAGATGCATAAAAAATTATTCTTATAAAATAGGTAAGACAGTTATTTGACTTTCTGAGTGACACTGGCCAAGGATTAAGCATTGCAAAGGACTGCTGGAAAGAAGATACACTACAGTTTAGCAGTGCCCATTCATATATATCACATAGATGAATCACTTTCAATCAGGGACTAAGTTGAACACTAAGTTGCTACAGAAGTTGAAGATGCAAATGAAGTGTCGAGTAATCGCCGTATCAAAACTCAGAGAACTCCTTCATGTCTATGGTGAAAATTATTCTGTTTGGAATAACAATACACCATAGATTACATTTTCAAGGGTGTCCTTGTTGAAATCCCCCTTCATTTCAGTACCCATCAGCTGTGTCTGAAATATCTCACTATACTAAGTTCTTGGGATAGACAACTGCTCCCTAAAATGGGCAATTGTGCTGTGGAAACAGAGAATAGCAGTATTTGTTTACACTTGCTACAAACCATTTTGTTGATCTTGAGCAAACATTGTTACTAACGTGATCACAGCCTGCCAAACGAAGCACTACATCCAGCCTCATTAGGTAAAACCCAGTTTCTTCTTCAGGCAGTACAATGAACAACTTCATTTGTTGCCAGGTTACTCCATCTCTAATTTCTTTTGCCAAAGGAAGTTGGAGTTGGCATCCATCTGAAGATGCCACAATGAAAATGGGTTGGCACATTTTTGTTGAGGAATTGCTCCTCTTTTATGATGAATTTACAAGTCAACACAATGAGTAGTGGCTTGAAACTGATGTTTCTGCCTATAACTGATATGTGGCTTCTCAGGATACTCCAAGAAACAAGCTAGCCCCACTGAAGCGCATGCCTTAAGAATGGAGGGGAACACAGACAATCTTCTGAGATTTCAATTAAATTACTTCTACTGAATGGATAAGATTAATTAAGAACACTAATTCTGAATGGCCACAGTCCCCATCAGAACAGTATTCTGGTAAAGTCATAAAAGATCTAGTCCATTCCAGTGGTATTACTGGTACCAGAAAACCACCTTTGAAAACTGTTACTTTCAAAAAAAACCCTTGTAACTCTAGAAAAGCACGTAAAACTTTGGATTGAGAGGCAACCTTTGGCAAAATGTTACATTTTATTCTGACTATTTTTCTACTGACACTATTTTTGGTACAAAGGGTTCTTTCTATTGCAGAAGATATATCTCAGACCCTTTGTCCTTGCCAGACAGTAGTAGAGAAAACAGGGCCCCCCTCCCCTTTATTTTCTTTTTAACTTAACAAACTAGGAACATACAGTAGGGATATGAGTAAGCAGGCAACAAAGGTATGTTTTCAACTTCCTAAAGATACAGCAACTAAATCTACTTCATTAAAAGCAAGATGTTCCTTTATATTCTTCCTCCCTATCCTGGCCACTGGCAAAGTTGCATTATTATCCTATGAGTCATACTTTCTTCAAAATATCTCTCTGGGTAGTACTTGTTAATTAAACTTTCTCATCCTCTCTTTCTCTCTCTCTCTTACAGTTGTTGGCAACAGTCTTGTATCCTCTCTTTTGAATAGACATCTATATGTAATCTCCCATTATTAGCGTAGTAGGAAGGAACTGACTATCTTTTCCATGTGTGCCTGTTGAGCATACAATTACTAATTATATCAAGTACGCCTTGTGAGTACTACTGGTGATTTAAATAGTACGTGTTCTTCATCTCTTTAGGACAATGTCATCTATTGTACAATGTTTCTGTCTGATTCTTTGGTGGTATTTTAGCTAGCAAAATTGAAAAGTTCTTCAGTTTCATAAAGAAAAATGTGGAACATCTGTCCCTTTGCTGTGGATGTGACTCTGCAGTAGCTAAAACAGCTTGCTGTTCAGAAATGCAGAGTAGGAAATGAAATGTCATTTGAATATGTGTGGTAATAATAGCTTGGTGGCAGTGCCATAACCAAAACTAACACTCATCAGAGTTGTATCTAGTAAAATCGTACATAGTGATTTATTAATTTCATTTTTTGTGAAATGATAGGAAAATGTTTTTCATGAAAACTAAGAGGTTTCACTCCCAACCATACAAACATACATATTTCATGATGAGTCTGTCCTACAAAATATATAGAGAAGTAACAGCATGAATGAATCACATGAGTACAAATGAAAGGATAATAGAGCTGTTATTTATGCTTAGTGAAACAAATTCACAGGGTGGCTCTGTAGAGTCCAAGAAGTTACAGCTTATGTCTTTATCCATAGTCATATAGGGCATAGTTCTGAACAGAGTAACAGCTCTAGCTTTAAGCATATGGCAAGATAGAAAAGGTAACATACGAGTGAAGAGTAGCTGATGTATTGGAACAGTGAGGTAAGCAGAGAGAAAGCCTGAACAGAGAAACACCTAAAGATCTCCAGCTGAAATCAGACCTCCACCGTGGAGGCTACTGTAGAAATGAGTAATTGGAGAGAATGAGAAGTCCAATTAGGACGGAATGGAAAGGTACAAGAATTCAGCTACTGATTAACCTAAGTGAAGGAATTCCTGAAGCAAAAAAAAACAAAACAAAACAAAACAAAACAAAACAAAACAAAACAAAACAAAACATGAAAAGAATCTACCTCTTGGAAAATCAATCCAGACCTCATCCAGAAAATGATCCCTTTTGGAAGCAGAGACAAAGCAACACAGATTGCTGAGTTCTGGGTAGCCATGACTCTGCCTTAAAGCTGATCTGGTAAATCCCTCGAAGTCCCTTCCAGATCTATGTTTCTGTGGATTCAACAGTAAGATAAAGATAAGGAGAACGGGCCATTATATGTGTGATGTTTGATCTTTTTACTTCTGTCATGTATGAACATCAAAAGCGTTTGTTGGGACTGCAGTTGTCAAATTGTAAGCCAGCATGTGAAAACAGCTGTCTATCCTCAGCACCAACAAACATGAATAGATCTGTCATCATAATTACAGCTCAGAGCTGGATTGTCTTCAAATACCAACAACAGTCTGCACTGTGAGCGATGTCAAATAAGCCTGACTCAACTGGTTTAGGATCCATTTTGCTAGAGAGCGTAACAACAGTCTTTCTCTTCTATGAAAGGTTGCAAAAGTTTCTGTGTAAGGAAGTCTGTTATCTCTCATGTTAAATATTTCATGACTTGCTAAAAGAAGTTATTCTAGAAATCAAAAAATGATTTACACATTTAATAAAATAATTATGCAGTTTATTTATGTGCATATATTTTAACTTGATTACACTCCAACAGTCTTGTTTCCATATTACGGCAGTAACTGTCTTCTGATACTGCTTTATGGATCTCTCACAAATGTTTATTTAGATGCATACAGTAGCTCAAGGGGGTTATAATGGTATACTGAGATTTTCATCCCCGAAGAGCTGTACATTGGCAAGAATTGACTGAGAGATGTTTGAAAGTATCTCCCGATTTAGGAGTGGCCTCGAAAAAAACTGATTTGGGAATCTTATTAAGAATAAAATTCTATAATGTAAATATCACACTGTCAGCATAGCAGGTCAGCAGATTTAGCATGAATGTTACACTTCTCTGTATATTATTGACAATACGAAAAGGAAACAGGCTTCTTTGACAAAAAGAGCTAGGGACAGTCATTTCCCTTGGGACACAGAAGGAGGAGGAACCAAAAATATAATACCTAGTCTCTTTTCTGAACCAAACCTGTGCAACTGACCTGTATACTAACTTTGGTCACGAAAGCAGATTACAGTCTTCAGATGTACAGATTATAACCTGCCATTTTGAAATTACAACTTCTAATATTTGTTCTCTAAGGATATAATTTCTCTTGAGCCTGGGTATTGTTACATAGCCAATGGTCAATAACAGGCAAGCCACGATACTCTGCTTTCACATCATGCATTACTCCTACATTCCTGAGTTTTATTAATTATCATAACAGTCTAGCATACAATCAAAGTATAAAAGCATTCCAGTAAAGTAAAACCATTAAGCAACTGGAATTACAGGTCACAAAATCTATTATCCATATAAATCAAACTGGCTGTATGGAGGCAAAGAATTCTGCCTCTCCAAATCTTCTAGCCTGAGGGTTTGCACACATTTGACATGAAGTTTTGATAAATGTGAACTTTCATGGCAAATGGTGGTATTTTTAATGTGGAAAGTATACTGCTTTTGAATTACTATATGGAGTCATAATCTAAAAGAAGTAGACACATTTCTAAAATGAGCAAGCAGGAGAGAACCCCTTTCTAGATTTGGGTTTGTACTTGAAGTTAACGATACAACAAACATGCGGTCCCAGAATCTTAGAATCATTCAGGTCAGCAGCTCTTCTGGCGTATCCTCCTGCTCAGGGGTTATAATGGTATACTGAGATTTCCATCCCCGAAGAGCTGTAGTCCCGAAGTCCAAGGCATGCCTCTCTTAGTTTGATCCTATTTTTATGCATGTGCGTGATCCTGAAAACATGAGGTATGTTCTGTTGAAATTTTTAATTAGAGAATACATTTTCATTATATTCTGAATATTTTTTCACTTAAAATCATCAAAATGGCTGACTGAAAGAATTTGTAAAGGTCTTAAAAGTCAGACATTATGCAGTAACGCACTCAAATTGAAAAGTACTGGTAACAAACTGATAGCTACGAATGGAGGGACACTGACTGAAATAAAATCTGGTGATAATTCCTCTCTTAGCTGCAGGTTGTAGATTATGAATTCAAGCCTAAATTCAGTATTATTGTCATTTCCCTTTCCATCCCTCTCTCCCTGGTGAACCCAGCTGTATTGGCAAACTTGGTTCCTGGATATGGGAACCAAAGACAGATAGGAAAGCTGTTGGCCACTTCATTTCACTTGCATGATACAGGTAGAAGGTTTCTCCCTCTGCTCCATGACTCTCAGAATAAGATGAGCATAGTTTGGTGTTTATAAATACAAATATAGCTGCGCACACAGAGACAGACATTCATGTTGCATAATGCACCATAGTAAACATGGCAAAAGTCATTAGCTTAAATTCATCTGAGCGTTAAAGATGCAAGTGAACATAATGGGAAGATCTGAATCTAAATATAGCTCATTGGTGCTCTTCAGAAGTGATTTTCACAGATTTTTGTAGTCACAGTGGATGTATACCTACCCTATAGACTGTATCAAAGAATTGACCGGAGCTTCTAACCACTGAGAAAACAATGCAATACCAATACACAAAAAGGAATAGAACATGCACACTAGTTGACAATTTGAATCATGAAAGAATTAATTGTTATTAATTATTACTAATTCTTGTCTCAGCAGCCTTCATTCCACTTCACATTAAAGATCAGTGAGGTGACGGGAGTTAATTCACATTTCTAAAGGCCGTTTTTTGTTCTGAGAAATCTGGGATCTCAGAAATATAAACCAAAATATAATCTCAGCATGGTTTACTCACTTCCTGTTTCAAGGTTTCTTAGTAATTTATAGGTTAGAAAGAGAATCAGCTTGTACCAGTTCAGGATCCACTTCCAACTGATGATGCAAATTGTGGGAAGGGAAGAATTTTTTCAATGACATATTAAGTCCCTGTGTACTTTAGGGTACCCTAAAACCATGGTGATTGAGGGAAAGTGATCATTTTTTAGGCTTGTATTCCAGAATAGAGAACTTGCATTTCAAAGAGGCATTCTTGTATAATACCGTATTGTTCCCCATGAGTAAGGCTTGCAGAATATCTTTCAATTTTCACACAGGCATATGTGAGGGATGTGCAAGGAACAGAGAGTAAAATACACTATCACAGATCTCCAGTGATGATCTCAAAGTCAAAAAGTATCATGTTATTTGTAGACATGAAACTTAGCTAAGGGAAGACCATTGAGAATCAAAAAACTATTATTTGAGATAGAATAGGCCACAATCTCCTCTCCTGACTATGCAATGCAGCAAGAACAGATAGATATCCTCAAGAAAAAACCTCCTAAACCCAGTCATCTTTTGTGTCAGCCTGCAGAAAGGAAGAGAGAGGATATGTTTCAATTCCATCCTGACTAGATGGAGAATACGTCTGTAACAGTTGCTAACATTTCTTAGATATTCTCTTTATAATCACATGCCCAATAATGTAATTAAAGGTGCAAAAACACCAAAAATTTAAAGGCTTGTCTAAAGAAGTGGTGATTCACAAAGAATTGAATACACAAAACCTGGTTTGAGTCTGAGTCATGTGGAGCTCAGTGTACTACTGATTTTTGCCAAAGGCGATTGTAATAATGTTGAAAAAGATTAAAATTTTAAATATGATTAAACTCATTAAGAACTTGTTTTGAAGCTTAAGTGGATGTGGCAGTAGAGAAGAGGCTTGGATGCAACTGTGAATCATGCCAGATCCACTTTGAAAAACTGCTCTCCAAACACTTGAGTTGTACTCTGTGATTAGGAAAATGAGCTAAACTGGTTTCCCAGTGCAGTATGCCTGTAAAAGTGAGAAAGTTCACTGACCCATAAACGCTGTTTGCTACAGCGCCTTTGCAAGTCCTATCTCCTGCCAACCGTGTAATAACCTGAGACTATATTTGAAACTGATAAGGAATGAAACTGAGAAGAAGGAATGGTTGGACAAATTAAATATGAAGCTTTTCAGTTTAAAAAGTTGTCAGAAGCTTGTCAATAGGGATTTAAATATGTGGGATGAGCCACATTCTGGAAACGTCATTTTTGTATCACTTTCTATACAGCTTGTTTAGATTATACAACAACTTCTAGGTTTTTATATATAGATGTGAGGATTCCCACTTACATAAAGTAGAAGATAATTAGAAAAGGACAGAAATGGATCACTAGTTCTTTGTAAGAAACACCATTGTGACTCTCTAATAGAGTTTCTACTTCCTCTGATAGAGCTCATGAGCTCTGGTCTTCAACTAAACAATTCTAGCTTTCCTGCTTTTCTAGTACAAAGCTTGTTGATTATTCTGAATTATTCTTCTCCCCACTGCTGCTGAAGGAGCAGAAGTTACAAGTTGTCCTTAGTTAAAGTAGTTTGCACTTGCCTGTAGTATTTACAACTGCATTCGAGGCTTCCACTAATAAAGCTGGTCACTGTCATTTATTTAGAAAAAGATTTAAAATAAAACATGTATTTCCTCACCCAATAGACAAAGGAAACCTTTTTTAAACAAAGGTTAGAAATAACCAGTTACTTTCCTAAGCCACACACAGTAAAAGAGGTAGTATTGTAAAACAAGTGAATCATTGTTTTTTGTAGGGTTTTGTTTTCCCAGGGAACTGAAATTTCAACAATTTCAAGAGTTTCTCCGGAATGCTCATTATTTTTTCATTACTTAAAAATGAGGGAAGATATACAGATCAGCAAATTTCATCAAATCATCAAAAAGATGAGTTTGTTGTTTTGACATTAATTTCTTCTAGAAACAAAATCAGAACACATGCAGCACTCTTCACATTTAATACTTTGAATTTTCAATATACCTGCAAAATTGTTATTCTGTCCTCTCAAGTATGACCTGAATAATTATTACTAGGGGGTAACCTTCATTCTCGCTAAGTGTATTAGCGGACCTCTCAGCAGGTAAAACACCCCTTTTCAGAAGCCCAGCCCCAGTTACATTAACAATTTTAATATTACATAAATTCACAGGGTTGCTATTTTTTTTAAACAAACCCTAAATTAACAGGGCAACAGTTCACAACATAGAATCATAGAATCGTTTTTGTTGGAAGAGACCTTTAAGATCATCAAGTCCAACCGTTAACCTAGCACTGCCAAGTTACCGCTAAACCATGTCCCTCAGCACTACATCTACACATCTTTTGAATACCTCCAGGGATGGCAACCCAACCACTTCCCTGGGCAGCCTGTTCCAACGCTTGATAACCCTTTCAGTGAAGAATTTTTTCCTTATACCCAATCTAAATCTCCCCTGGCGCAACTTGAGGCCGTTTCCTCTTGTCCAATTGCCTGTTACTTGAGAGAAGAGACCAACCCCCACCTCGCTACAACCTCCTTTCAGGCAGTTGTAGAGAGCACAATGGTCTCCCCTCAGCCTCCTTTTCTCCAGGCTGAACAACGCCAGTTCCCTCAGCCGCTCCTCATAAGACCCCTCACCAGCTTGTGCTCACCCACTCACATGTTTATAGAGCCAAAACTTGGGCTAGCATTGAATTGAAAACCACAAAGTTCATACCACCCTTTTTCAAGGAAAAATTAATTTAAATTTCCAGCCCTGAGACTTCTCAAACTTAAAGACTTTATACCTATACGTTCCTAGTTTAGGGATCATTATACCATTTCTAAAGAGTTATGACCTAACAAAGTGTGGTGAAAAAAATGTGTGGTTAACAATTAACTGTTTTATATAATACTAGGGAAACTTTTTGCATGAAACTGTAGGTTTTGATCTTATTAATGGCTGTACTTTCATGGTTTTCATTGCAAATCAGATAAACACTAAGGCAAAAGAGCATATCCAGCAATCATATATCCAGATGATTTAAAATTACAAGACCTAATGTATGACAGAGTATTCATCAAGACAGTATTTTAGTCAATTTCTTCTAGCTCATTTCAGCTCTACCTGTAGTTAGTGTCCCATGTGTTTCAGTATGTTACAATGGATGTTCACTGAAGGAATGAAATATGATTAACTTTAAGCATGTATTGATAAATTGAGGCCTGAAAATACAAATATAAATCAGAGATTAATAAGACTAATAGTTCTGTCCAGTTCTCTCTGGGATGGTACTTTCAAGGAAAATGTTCAAACTAGTGTGCTTTAACTAAATAACTGTTTAACCTCTAATAAACAACAATTTGTTATACAGAATAGACTTCAAAACAGAATATTGTACTAATGCCAAACAAGTTGTTCATACCTGCAAAGAAATCTTCTACTTTCATATACAGGTCCATCCAGTGCTAATGTCCTAAAATTGACCTGGTACAAATAAACATCTTCTCCAAGGCTTCATTTACCTCTGCAAAAAGGCCCAGGTTTCCTAAATATCTTAAGGGGAAAAAACCCACCATCTTGCCAATAGATATTAAAAAGATAATGCCTTTTTTTTTAATTGGGAAAATCAGTGCTAAGACAATTGATTATTTCTGAATCACAGAATATTATAGTAGCAACATGATTATGAAGAATATACTATTTATTGTCCACTCTGGAATTTTCCTGTGGTGAGAGCAAGCTTTGAAAAGAAAGCATTCTCTTCATCTTCCCAGATGCATTCCTACATCTATTTGCTCCTCCTCAATCAAAATTACTTATGATAAGTGCAACTACTCAGTATTCTGCATTTTACCGGGAAAGGGCTGGAAATAGAAGCAACTGCATGGAGTTAAACTATTTCTTAGTAGTTACATATAATTATATAATAAATCCTGAACTACCCAGTTTGAGGAGTCATATCTGCATTGCCTGCCAAAATCTGATCCGTAATCAGAAACAAGACATTTCTGTACCCGAGGCCTCTGAAGAGTCAGGGGCTGCTGCTTCGGGGTGGTTCTTCACTTTTGCTTTGTGTAAAATATAATCAAAACAGTAATAAATCTAATGACTTAAGAGATACCATGGTACTAACACACAGTGTGCATACACAGGTCTTCTATTTGTTGCTCCCAGGACTGTTCTTGCATTTTACACAAATTCACTGATTAATTCCAGTAGAGAATTCATCCTGAAAGCAGATGTGGCACCAGTCTCTTTTCTCCAGGTGAATGTTCTTAGATCTGTACTAGGCAGTCTCATTTTTGAATACTTATTCTCTCTCATTTTCTCCAACAACAAAACAGGCCTTCAGTTACAGGTCATTAGCACGATGTTGGGAGAGTGCTATTGTCCAAAAGAGGCAATAACCAAGTTCTGGCTGCCTGCTTTTCAGAAGGTGGGCATCTAAATCTGAAGTAAAAGTTACACCCAGACAACTTTCTACCTGAATAAATGTACCGAACAGACTTATTTATAGGTGAGGATCTTCAGTTGAAAAGAAAGAAAAGCTGTGAAAAGGGCTCAGTTCATTGAAAGAAAATGGCTAGCTTTTTACCGTTTGTATATTTGTACAGTGTATAATCCTCCTTGAAGTCCTGAGAGAAATGTCTATAAGAGGAAGGAGATTTCAGAGCCTTCTCTGGCCTCCATTTTTCCTTTACCATCTGGGAGCAGGTCCCTCACTGTGATTCTGCCTGATCTCCTTCTTGTACTATGATGCAAAATACAGCATTCTGCATTCCATGTATACCTAAAGGTTAGGGGCTGCAGTCTTTAGTCCTTAAATACTTCTCTATTTTCGTTACTGTTCTGTAAATAATTCTGTTTTTCTTTTACTCTTTATCTTTTCTGATAATTTCTTTGGGTCAGGTATTGACCATTACTACATGTTCATAGCAATGCATTTATAGGCACTGCTACAACAAAGATAATAAAATAGCAAATAATAAACAGTTGTCAGTGAACGAATGATGTTCTGTAATGATGCCAAAGCCTACCTGGTCAGCCGCAAAGCCTGAATCATGTTCATATTAAATATGACATTCTCTTGCCCATTGTAGTGAAGAATTGAGGTTTTTTCACCTGTTCCAGTTCAACAGAGAGCTTAAGGAAGGATATGCAGCACATGATACTGTGATAAAAATAAGAAAGTGGAATACATCAATGGAACCAGAGGCAAAAGTAACTCATGGCACTGATTCCCCACATAGATGCCAACAACTCAAAAAGTTGCAGTTCATGAGTTTGTAAAAAAAAAAAAGTTGTCTATTCCGCAAGCTGTTTTGGCCCCTACCTCATGGCTGCATGACAGTAATTTAGTAATTCTTGATGTGAAAGTTTGTCAGATGCATGTTCCAGGCAATACCTCCTCCCCCTCGTTGAATCATACAGGCTGTGTCCTAATCAAATTATATTTTTGAAGTGTTTCCTCACTGAATCCCACAAGATTGTTTCTCATATTTTCCCCCACACCTGCTTTTTAAACTAACTATCCTGAGGCTGCCAGCAGAGCCTTCTTTCTTCTCTATCTCCCCCCACCCCCCACTTTCCTTTTTTTGGAGGGGGTGAGGCAGGGAGGAAGAGAGTCATGGAGTTATGTTCGTCATTTTTCAGTCCTTCACAATCTGCCCTGTCAGCTGATAATATCTAAAAATACCACGAAGACCAATGCTTTTTTCTGTCATTTCAGGCTTATGCCTACATTTTTTTCATATGGCTGAGAAGGAGGAGGTGTCATCTATTAATGGCAGGAAAACACTTGTGCTCAGATCTGTTGTGTCCTGTTAGATGGACTGTCACTGACCCTCCCTAATATTTATGAGGAGGCTCATTGATTTCCTCCAGCAAATACAACAGGATGCTTCCCCTTACAGGCCAGAGACAGAAGGCTTGCTGGAGAGCAGCGGAGTAGTGACATGGAGTCTTTCACCTAAGCTGCTGCCATTTGCTTCCTCATCATTACTCAGTGATTATACACAAGAACAAAACATTACGTCCTTGGCTGCCCACTGGTTACCCCTGCTTATCACAAGCCAGTTACATCATACCCTGTTTTTTATTTACAATGGACTCACTGTTGTCTTTTGAATTATTTCCAGTTGTATTCCAGGAGTTCTTCTCTGCACATTGTAATAACCATCTACCACCTGTTTCCTCACAAACTGACTTGCAAGGGGACATCTATTTCAACTGTGCTCAATCATTTGCTAAAACAGGCCTCATTGCTGGGCTACAGACTGGTGGTTTTCAGAACTTTTTCTGATGTTCCAGAAATACAAAGCAGCTGATAACAGCTGGTTGCCCAAATCTGCATCCTCACTCCTCCCATAGAATGACAGAATGGTTTGGGTTGGAAGGGACCTTAAAGATCATCTTGTTCTAACCCCCCTGCCATGGGCAGGGAACCCCCCAGTCATAGTGGGGGAACCCCAGGGAACCAGCCATAGCTCCTGGCATCTAAGTACAGGGGGACAGAGGGTCACAGGAAGGCATGATTAAGTAAGGCTGAAACGCAGCTGTAGGGGTAACAGCCTTGTGGGATTCAGTACGCAAACACTTACATGTGTAACTTGAGTAGGACGTATCCACCACGATGAACACAGTGGGGAGAAGGCATTAGTGTCTGGCCCCTGGAACTGTGCAGCAGAGGGAACAGGTGACCCACGTACAAGTTAAGGCAAAGTTAGGATTGCTTTTATTAATACTTGGGCTTGAACTATTTTCCAGCAGGTCTCATGCCCTGGGAAAGTCAAGGACAGTCTCCATGGACTACTGCTCTAGCACAGCACTGATCACAATCAGTCTCTCAGGAAACATGCCTAAGACCACCTATTATGACTGAGGGCTGCTTTGCAGCTGCCGCTTCAGCTCAAGCTGGTTCTACTCTACCTCCCCCTCTTTCTTCTCACAAATTAGTATTGCTTAGTAAAGACATACCATACAAATGATAGATCATATTGTGCCAAGGAAGCATGAAGTCTTAGCTTTTGCACGTAAACTCTTAGCAATCCGTGTGTCAGACATAAGCTGAAAAACTTCTCTTTCCTAAGTACAAGTACCAACAAGCTATCTGAAAACCCTAATTGTCATGGATCACATGAAAACAATCCTATGCTATTAGCACATGTAAACTACCTGTCCGTGACAAAGACAATGCAAATGAAGGCAGACAGACATGCATTGCACAGAGGATACTGCCGAGGGATTGGCAGCTTCATTGAAAACTTTGCATATTCTTTATTAGTTACTTAAAAACAAGCTGTGCACAAACTGAAGCAGCCTGGCGATTTAATTGCCATATTTATTTTTAAAAGAATCTCCATCTAAGATGACATATGAGACACAACACAATGTCAATCATTATTTCAATTCAAAGGAACTGGATTTTAATAGGAATTGGTCGGGGGAGATGGATAGGGGTTTTGAACAGAGTCTGAAGTGGTTTTCAATATATACATGGCAAAAAGCATATGATAAATCTGAAATAATTAGGTATATTCATTCCTATTTGGCATATTGACTAGGAGTCAAAATCTGCAGTGGCCTTTATTGGGTGCACTCTGTATCTCCAATGCAATTCTCTTCCCTCATGTTCTACAGGTGTAGACTGTGGACTCTGGGTTTAGGTCTGAGCAATGCAATTATACAGGGACAATAAAACCTGCTTCACCATGGGATGGGAAACATTTTGGGGCACAGCCTTGTGTTGGACAGCTAGTTTCTTTGATTAAGAAGTCTTTAGTAAGATAGGTCCCTTGTAAGGATGATGCAAGTATCAGGAAGAAGCAAAGTGCAGCTGTTCAGAGTTAAGCGTGTTGCTAGAGCTCATTTGGAAGTTGCACTTTTGAGAAAAAGACTTATGGGCTTCCTGAGTGCTGAAATTGAGCTGCTAGAACTTCTAGAAACTATTTTCTGATCTAGCAGTTAGTACAGACCCCAAGTATGCTGCCCTGATTACTGGTAATAAAGAAAGTAAACAGTCAATGAAAATTTGTCAAACCAAATGTTTATCTGGACAGGATGGATGGTATTTGGGAAACCTCAGGTAGATTTGTGGGCTGCCATATAGCCTTGGCAAGAAATTCAGTCTATCCAGGGCACTATCCTGAATCTAGCTGTATAAGAGGATAGCATTGCCATATTTATTTTTTAGAAGGAAGCATTCTTCTCAGGAGATTTTCAGAGATAAAATCCAAAAGCAATACCAAGGCGTTCCTATGATAAGGCAACAGTTACCAAATACTATGTGCATGGCAGCAATAGATACATATCAAACGGACTTTTACCCTAGTTCAGCAGCCTAAACTGAGCTTAAATGACTGATCATTTTTCCATTTAATTTACCATATCCTCAGAATCCACCATGTATGTCAATTTGGTAGGCATTAAGAATTACAGTGCACAGCCTCACGGCCATTTCTACAGGCTCTGTCACAGATGTACATAGTTTATCCTCATACCAGTAATAGCTCTTTGTCCTTTGATCTAGTTCAGTGTTGTGCATCTCTCTCACAGGATGTGTCTATAACATGCCTAAGTTCTACCAGGGGCATCTCTATTACCAGTCAAATGCACAGCAGGATGAGTCCTTCCAAAAGTTCCAGGCAGATTCTCAATTACCATTACTAATATCAGGAAAACTTCAAATACCCCCACATTCATCCTGATGCCATGTCAAACTGAATGTGAAGAGAAGGGAAAGCTACTGAGACTGATCAGTTTGCCAGCTAGATTACATTAGAACTGCTGAAATAGGGGCAGGCAAGAATGCGGTGTCAGACATATTAGGTGGATGCTAGAGAACCAGTTAGGCATAACCAGCTAGATATACAGAGTCTATGAGCGGATCCAACAGCAGGGACAGAAGCAGAGAAGAGGGGAATAGATATGAAGGAGGTCAGACAAGGATGGGAAACTAGCTGTTTAAGTTACTGTTCATTGTCAGTAATAGGAAACACATCACCTGGTCTATTGAAACTGCACCATAACTAGTAGATAGCCAGATAATTTGGAGAGGTATTGACAATGCTTGGGCAGGTCACACTATGGGAAAAAAACCCTCTGTATAAGGATTTTATGCAATTTGCCTTATCTTAGCTTTTTTCCAATTGGAGGGTTTTTTCCTCCACTGATACCGCCCACCTCCCTACGTCACTAGTCACTACATATGTCATCATTTTTTTCTTAACTATGCCACATTAAGCTACAAATATACATGAAATATACTACATACCCCTCATGTGAACATGTATGTCCAGCCAAAGCTGTTATAGAACACATGGAGAAGAGCAAATAGTGAGAAGATACTACTGTGTATAAATCATGATTAAAAAATGTGTGTTCTTGTCTCACAGTTGCCATGCTCAGTCCACTCTACTATGCTGCCTCACTCTGAGTTATTACATCATTCCATCTCCCCTTGAGGCAAGTTATCTCTTTGAATTAACATTTGCATATTTATATCTCATCTAAAAATACCTGTAAACATATGTATATAAATACTGTATCCCACCTGCCCATCAGCCCCAGTCACCTCCCACCTCCTGCTCACTAATAGCACAGTCCTGCGTCACCTCCCACTCAGCTAAGCGATCCTGTGCTAGTTGCTTTCGACACACTCACAGCTATATATATTTATGAGCACGATAAAACCCTTCTGCAAAGTAAAGATAACATCTTTTTTGCAAGAGTTACAATGCATTTTAGAGTCACTGTGATGCTCTGAGGTTTTTTTTACACTATATTATGTGGTACATTTACATATACACGTATGTCTTTGGAATACTTCTAGTTTGAAAAAGCATATACCACTAAGATTAAAAAAACCCCACAATCATCCACTTTATGTAGGCAAAAGTATTGTTTCTAGCACAATAATTATATCTTGATAATTCTCAGTTACCAATAGACATTACAAAAAAGTGAACACAATTACGCTTTATTATACAGAGGTAGTTTTCTCAGAGCAACTACATTCTGCTGTGGAAAGAGAGACATTTGATTACTTCTATTCTATATATTCTGTATCAGTGGCTAAATGCAACCAAGATTAGGAATTCCTAGTGTTACTATGCCATCTATCCATTCCTACTACAGTGCAGATACATTCCAAATCTATCATAGAATGATTTTCACACAACGCAAATTTTCAGTTTTCTCTTGCTTTTCTTGTGTGGCTCGTCAATTGTGTAGCATTTGATCTCACTGTAAAGAGTATTTCATGATTCAAGATGATTTTCATTGCTCAATTTCATGCAACCATTCTAAAATAAAAATTCCCATATCTTGGTATTTGCCCTTTTCAAGTGCATGTTAACAAATATCATAACCTTTTTCCTCCATGCTTTTTATTTGGCCAAGTTATACATAGCAATTTCTTTTCATGGTCAGTCAATTGCCTTAATCTCTAAATTGTCTATAGTGGGTTGAATTAGGACTTAATGCATTGAGGTCTGGGGTGTTCCTTCAATTCAGAGTTAGGCATTCCTATTCTTGCGGATTTAAATGATGCTCATGGTTCACGGGGCATAGCTGCAAATATGAAAGTCTCAGTGCGAGTTAGACTTGAGATCCTCTTAGGAAAGTTTGCAAATGCCTGTGGGCTACAACATTTCTCTATTAAATGGATTTACTTCGTGCAAAAATGTGCTGTTTATAAGGAGTTTAGCGAACTCCGTATGATTGATGGAATGGTAATTGCTACTTGCCTGATTGACTGTCAGATGAACACTATGATCAAGAGATGGTCTCACTCTCACTCAAGTCTTGAATATCTTTTTTTATCCCCACAGTACATGAGAAATACCCAGAATATTTCTGGAGGGTCAAAATTCAAGCTCTGGACTGAAATTTTCAGAGAATTAGACATTTATGTATACCTGCTAAGTGGTACTTTTTGGGTTTTTTTGCAGGGGCAGGGAGGAACAAAGAAGTTCCTCCTATGACCATTCCTCTGCATCAGTCTTACTGGCAGCTTATGATGTCACGAACAACATAATTAGTCAGGAATGACTCCTTACAAGAATAACTTCTCTTGGCAAGCAAAAGTATGCCTAAACTTTTAACACCCTATACCTAATAACTTTAAAATATTTAAGTGTTTTCTGAGAAGAAAACTGGGGGTATACCAGTAACTCTCCACTACCGAAGAGTCAGCAATAGCATTTCAGCTGAGCATTAGACAGCTAGATTTTAAAAACACCAATTAGTTGTGTTACCATATTACTCACCAAAAACTTGCTTCCAACCAGTGAGTCTCTAATAAATTTTTTGTTTCATTGGGATTTTTACATGTTAAGCTTCTAGGTATCAGAAATTACCAAGAAAGCAAAAAATAATAAAATATAATGTGATTCCAAAAATACCATAACTATCCCCAGTAAAAGAAAAAAATATCCATTCAGGTCCTTATTTTAATCTTCTTCCCTGCTTCTCCTTAAAGCTCAACTAATTAACTTCCATGTATAGGGGTCCAAGTACAGGTCTACAGGATACCAGACCTGATAAAACCAATGTATTTTCTGAAGATCTGAGCCTGAATGTTAATACAGATTGTCTTACGAAGCGGCATGAAAACAAAGTAGACATTCCGACGTAGGAGGTAAAAAAGTCTAGGAAAGCATTTTAATTATGTTTATGCTTTTCAGTGAGCATAATAATAAGTACAGACAAGCAAGTAGGCAGCAACAAAACTCATGGGGATTATTTGTAAACTGCTGTAAAGTTAAACTAATTAATTAAGTGCAATTGATATTCAGTTGCATTATCTTCAATAGGATAGAAGCAGGATTTTAGTTAACACGGACATTTGTTCGAACTGTATTTCTGCATCAAAGGATGCAGAATTCTTAAAAATTAAAAGAAGTAGTTTCTCCAAACAAAGGAATTATTGCAATGTGAATAGTAAATAATGACACTTTGTTAATTTTTAGGCAAAAAATGTTTGTTCATTTTAATTTAAACAACTTACATATTTCACTGGCTATAATTGTCAAAGCCAGAAAATGTAGGTTTCACAAATTATAGGTGAAGACAAAACCAAGGAAGCCATTCAGTTAACGAGGACACTTATTCTTGCCACATTGCAAAACAGACAATTTTCTCTTTGAAGCATTTTGCACTTACTCCTGGCACCACAAAGTTCTCAAACGTCCCAGAACATTTTCACTGTTTAGGAAGAATCAAAGCAAATGACCAGAAATGCTGATTGCATTGCACAATAGCCATTTCCCTAAAGTTATTACAGAACGTTGTAGAATACAGTGTACCAGACTACTATAAGAACATACATAGTTCTTGAGTTTTTTCAACAGTCGATGTTAACATTAACTAATTCCCCTGGCTCAGGACGAGAACCATAATAACCACTTTATTTTGCAAGAAACAAAGATGCCATACTTGTACTCAAAATTTAGTCACTGGAAATTAAAGGAAGCCTATGGGTACCATCTGACAACAAATTTGCAGTCATTCTCATTGCTTCTTTATACCTTTTGTTCTGAACTCCACACTATGCCCACTTTTGCATTTCTCAGTTGCCATCCTTTAAAAGATGTGCTGAATGCCAAGTTTAAGCTTATACATATCAAGAAGTTCTGTCCATAAAGGATAGTGGGAGTTCCATCTGTAAGTCTTCGCAAACTACTGTGGTAATCATTGCTAATCACCCATGCTTCCAATGTAGTCAATATAAATAATTCCACAAACAACATTTGCAAAGTTCTGACATGTGGCAAATGTTCAGTAGCTATGTTTAGCACAGGCTGGATAATCCAAGTTTTTCATACACATTAAATTAGCAATTTTGACTCATGATAAAGAGAGAAAGACAAAAAAGATTTTTAGAATCTATTTAAACTATAAGAAGAAAAATGTGTGTCATGCAAGAGTGATAAAAACTTATAGGAAGAGGTGCTTCCTTAATATAAAAAACAAGGTACTTTTTCTAGTTTTGTACTACCAGTGTTATTACTAAAGCTTTTCTGTTGTTCAGCACAGAGGAATCTTTGGGTAGTGTATAGCTGCTACAGTTGTTCCTACATCATCCCCTCCTCAGCCAATATTCTGAGTACTGAAGCTGTAAGAAAGGAAACACGAGTTGAGATCCAACTGTCAGAATAGTCCCTTAAGGAAAGCGCAGACCTGCTTAAGGTTATTCCTTATAAAGACTTCCATAGTTTCTCCAAACTTCTGCAGCTTTTATTAATAGAAATTCTGGTATTCGCTCCCTTTGGGGAGGAAATGCTTGGTTGTTTCTTTTAGAGAAAGTATCACAGTTATATTTATCTTCTTTGGAGAAAATAGAGTGATTGAAAAATGGAATATCTTCCTAGAAAAACCTCAGATTTTTGTTGCATAAGTTTGAATATTGTATTTGCTAATGCTACTATAGTGCCTTCTGCTTCCCAGCTCAGATGTTCTCTCCTCTTATGCAACACAACCACTGATAAACATTAGAAGACCAGTGTATGAGAAGAATGGTCACCTGCCACGGGTCATAGGAATTGCAGTCCAAGGAAAACTTAGCTACAGGCAGCAAACTTATCTCCTTGGAGGCACTATCAGCAGAAGACTCACATAAAAATTACAAGTGGCCACAACTAGAGTATTTAGCTGAAATGCTGTGGGTATTCATTCTTTTTTTTTTTTTGCAAAAGAGAACTAAAAATTGCAGATGGAAGTCTGAAACTTTCTGTAAAAATCTACAAGGTGAAAACAACTTTAGTATTTTAAGATTCAGGTGAATGCTAGGTATGTTATTTCCATGATTACTAGCATGGCATTTGACAAACGAAGAAACTGAGTCATTAAGGAGAGTACTTACTCAGGGTCAACCATTGAAGTGGTGACTAAATGGAAAGCTGAACCATGCAGTCAGAAGCATCAATGAGGGACAGATGGTTGGGAAAGGACTGTATGAGCCGCAATTCTGATCAACCTTAAGAGCTATGGAACCACATCATAAACTTCGCCTCTTAAAACAGCCACCTTCACCCTGTGGCAACTTTTGTTCCTGTGTTGGCACTTCCCCCTGCTTCTCCCCAGATACTATATTTCTTCTGAATGATGAAGAAGCATTATCGCAAAAGGGTCTCTGCCCTTATTCCTCTGAAAAGCTTTTGGCTTGATCTTTCCTTTGTCCAGCTTCTAGGCAGCTTTTCAGATGAACACAAACGCTCAGCAGAGATGCAAAACGCATAAGATTAGCATTCCTCACCAGTATACACAGTATATTACCACAAGATTCTTACTAGATGACAACAAGCAGGCAGAAGCATAGCTGGGTAATACTACTTCAAGGTAACTTTTTGTTCTGCAGTGTGGCAACTTAAATGTTCTATAAAAGATTTCTTTCATTTGCGTGGTGATTTGGATACCCTCTCAGCTCCTTGTGTCTAATATAAAATGCAGATTCATTCCGGGGGTATTCAGCCATGGTAGAAATTCCACAGATTCCCCTCTCTTGCAGGATCTCAGAGTGTTAGTAAACATAACAGCCATCCAATCAGTCAGGCTACAGTAACACACACATCTCCAGAAGGCAGTGAGAAAGCCTTAAATAAAACATAGTACCAGCCTTCAGTAGAGTGCATTGAGACAAACGCCAGGGATATGAAAGGTGTCGCTGGGATTACCAATGACGTGCTAATGGTTGTTCAAGCAATCTCTGTGCCTCCTTCTCTCTGACTCACCGTCTCCCTTTGGAGGCTCCTCTCACGTCATTAAGGGACTGAGGGTTATTCACAGATCACTGACTAAACGCAAGCTTTAGCTTCCCGCCTGCATTCCCCTGGTCATATGAACAGGACTGAGGTCACTGGCAAGCAGCCTTTGAGCTTTTTATCAATAGACCCAATGAAAAAATGAACAAAACAAACAACAACAAAAACTTGAGTACCTTCTGCTCTCCTGTTTCTATCTCCCACCACCCACCCCCTCAAAATCAGGATTTGCCTTTCTGTTTTGTGTGGTTTTCCCAAAAGGGTTAAAAATTCCCCTGGTCACAGCAGAAGCTGTTTTATGGTTTCTGACTCTTTCCAGAGGCTTCTGACTAATAACGCAAGATGAAATACATACATATATATAAAGCTCCCAAGTTTTATATGAGAATCCAGCTTCAGGATAATCACTAGAGAAACCTTTTGTTACTACTGGAAACAAATGAGCCACAAGTCAACCTACCCATTTACTTATACACCTGTATCTAATTACATTTTACAGTGTGCTGTGATGCTCTCTCACATGCTTTTTATTCCATCACTTTAGTAGGAAGTGCTGCAGGCACTGCCAGTGCAATGTCTTTGACTCAAGCCCCTTCCAAGTCACTATTATCACTCACTCAAGTGCTATACTGTTGTTGATTTTTTAAATTGGATTCCATGAGTTAGTCATGGTTTTCAGTGTAACTGTTAGGTTAAGGCATTACATCCCCAAATGAGACAGGCACAACACAGTTCAGCCCCAGTGCAGATACTCTTGTATTGTTTTAACGGCACCTTCAACCGACCACAGTGGGGTTTTTTCTCCTTTCCACGTGGAAATAATCTGTACTACAAATGTGTATTTGTACTAAGATAACTCCAACAATACTATGGAAATATAATGAGTACAATTTGAATCTACACAGAAAAGTAGAAGCAGAAAAAAAGCTCTATAAGAGAAGATTATTTTATAAAGGATGACAAGAATGGAGGACTCAAATCCTGTATCTTCAATGAACACAACAAGCTATCAAACTGGCTTCAGCACATATGAGCAAATACATCACAGCTGCATGAGCATAACCCACTCACAGGGCTTTTACACATCATCTTCCTCACAACCTCAAGCGTAGTTACCCCTATATCGCCTTCTCCTCATTTTACTTATTTTCCTTCTATTTTTTTTATCCAGGTACCAGTTTTTCATCTGTAATCCTCACCAGATGTTGCACTATTCCAACAGTCAAGATGGCACCTTTTTCCAGCTACCATCCTCAAACAGAAGCAAAGCAGCAGATTCTCTTCCTCACTCTCCAGTATTCCCAGATTGCTCTGCTAATTCATCACAAAAGCCTATTCCATTGCACTGGATATTACAAAACAAGATTATTATTTTTCTCCAGAGATAACAATTTCTATTGCTTGCCAGGAACCTTTGTTTAGGGAGGCTCAAGCCTCTATTGTGCATAAGCACTTCACGTGATAACAGTAAAAAGGGTTGGAATAAGGCTATACAGACTCAAAAATCAGGGAGATCCTGGAAAATAGGAAGGGTAAGGATAGTAAGAGACTTAATCTGCTTAAGCCTTTTTGTCTGCTAACACTTAAATGGAGATGGTAACCTAGAGATGAGATAGTCAGCAGAAAAAACACTCAGGACTTTAACATGTTAAACCACTAGAGCAAAATTTTCCAGATTGTATTTCTTAGCACCCCAGCACAGCCCATTAAATGTAGCTGTGGCAATGAAGCAGACTGGGGAGGATTCTATTTTTCATCTCCTCCCAAGCACTCCGCGGAAGGAAAATACCACGCCAAGTTCACAGTTTACATTTTGTGACAGGGTGATGCTCTTAAAAATTAGTTGTACCCTCCACCGAAAGTATAGTTTTCTGCTGTTATGACTAAATCTCCTGAAATAACAAGTCGGTTTATTTTCACACCCTACAGTTCTCTGTGGTAAAGAAATTCCAATTTATTTTTGTCTCTCTTCTTCCTATTTTCAACATTTGTGACACTTCTGCTTTATAAGATAAACATTTGAAAAGGAAGACGTCTCCGCACTACAGAAATGCACTTTTATCACACTGGCTTTTAAAAGAAAAGTTCATTTCAGAAAGGGGGGAGAAACCACATCATCAGAAAATTACTTTGGATAGTCCTGTATATGAATTATTCATGTTCTCTTTTATAGTCCCCTTTATTCTCCAAGAAATATCAAATGATTCAGCAAGCCTATGATTTTCTGTGTTAATCAGATGTCTGACACTATACTCAGACCTGATGATGGGCCAAAAGAGAAATAACTTCTTTATGTGAGCTAACTGCAAAGACTCTTGACGAATCCCACTCAGTTGCATGTCTTCATGTAATAAAATGTTCAAATGCAACTTAATTATATTACTGTGAATGGAAAATTCCATCTAATGATTTATAGCCTGACCACTAAGACTTCAAGAAAGTAGCTTGGCTGATACTTCCACCAGAACTATTATGTACAAAATAGCTTTCAATCCTTTTGGAAAAAAATAGATATTATTTCCCTATTTATTTTTTTTTCTTTCAAATTTATTAATACAGCTATCATAGCCTATGGTTTCTTTCTCCAATGCGTTTCACACATCATCACTATTTCATAGAATCATAGAACGGTTTGGGTTGGAAGGGACCTTAAAGATCATCTAGTTCCAACTCCCCTGCCATGGGTAGTGACACCTCCCACTAGACCAGGTTGTTCAAAAGCCCCATCCAGCCTGGCCCTGAACACTTCCAGGGATGGGAAGTGTCAAGTAGTCAAGGACAAGGATATATGCACACCCCTTGTATAGACACATATTTAAATATGTAATGGTTAGGTTATCTTTCTAACAATTCAGAAAAACAATCTAGACAACTTTCTATTTTGTTTGATTATTTTCATCTCACCCATTGAGGGTCCCATTATGTGATATTTTATAAATCCTTCAGTAATACAGAAAGACAGAGAAATACACTATATTTGCGCAGAAAAACACAGAAAATCCGTAGCATGCTCTCTCTCTATATATATATATATATCTGTGTATGGTCTATATAGACAACACTTAGTCAGGATCTCCCAAATACCCCATCTTCGGATCATTCTTTCTCTCTCATTTTGGTGGTTACAAGAACCCTTATTACCATGTCTGCCAGTACTTGGTACGAATTCTTAAGTTCTGTTAGTAGCAAGTTATAAGTAATTGTAGGCCTTAACCACCTGAGGAAGAATTGTTATTCTTACCAACAGAGGCATACAATCAGCTATAAACTATAATTGTTTCCATGAATTTTTATTTTTTTTTCCTGTGCCACACAGGAAGGTTTTTGAATAACAACAGCAAAATGAAAGCAGCACACCCATCTCAGAATAAGAAGAAAGTTTGAAGTTACAGCTCAACTACTCTAAAGCTCACCATGGTCTACGAAGGATGTTCTGCTCCAGCCCAGCTCATATCATACTCTTATGTCTGTCTTCCTTACAGCTGATCAAGCAGCAGCAGCTGAATCCAATCACCATTTTGATAACAGCATGATTTTATATTAACTCAGCTGTAACACGAAGCTGTAACCTTGAGTATGTCTACACAGGAAGTTAGACTAGTAAACCTGCATAATCAGCTTAAAATTCATGGTCTAGGTTTCATGAAAATAAAAATATGTCCTCAAGCAAGCAGGGTGCTTTTCTAATGCTGATGTTTAAATTAATATTTTTATATGGTGTAACTCCTGACATCGGTAGGACAGATCATGCACATTTTCAAATTCCATTGGGAAAAAAAAAAAGATACATCTCCCTTTGACCTGATTTTAAGACACATTACAATATTTGTAATTTCCTATATCCTACGTAAGTTAAAACAGTAATATAAAGACCTGGCTATATTTGAAAAGTACTAAACAACTTACAAGCAATGACAGGTACTGTCCAGTAAGATAATCAACTAGGGTTTCACTGTTGCCGCAGTATCTGCTGCCTACTGAAAATAACTGTTGTGATTAAATACATTTTTCACGTTAGAATTAAAAAAATAAGGCTATAAAATACAAGATTAAAAAAAGGAAATGAAATATTTTTTGCATTATTTTTAATAACACAGGCTAGTCAACTCTTCAAGGCCTCAGTGAAGATTCAATTTGATTTCTTCATTATGGCCTTTATGCACCAGCAACGTGCTTAGTAAAATAAAAAGAATTTAAGTCAGTTAACATTGAATTTCTAACTGACCCTTAAAATCTGACTAACCCACGAAGCAGGAGGCAGGATTATGGGGGCAACATATAACACATAGGTGGATTGCCTGAACTAAGCAGATTATACATATACCCACAAACAAGGGGTAGAAGAGGAAGACATGAAATGCAATGCAGCAAGAATAACCCTTGATACGCTAGACTCGATTGTGTATCTCTCAACTGCAGCAATTTTGTTTTGCATCTGAGGCACTACTCCAGGAATGAGAAGAGCAGGAAAACAAGGCACTCTAAGAATAAAAGCCAACCCATACACATAATAAATATTGTATGTCCATTTTAGACTCTACACCTTTTTCCTGTTCTGTGGCTGAGCTGCACACAGCAGCTGCTCCAGGACCAACCTAAATTGTAAAGCCTCTGCTGTAGGCAGAGTAAAGAGTATAAGGAACTAAAACACCGACAAAAGCAATCACTTCCTTGCTTAACTTGCACAGTTGGTACAACAGTTGTGTTGTGTTAGTTACTGATTCATTGCTGGCTGGAGGGCACCATGGTCTTGGATAAAGCTGGCTGAACAACAAAGTATGCTGTAGAACAAAAGTTTGCATCAGTGGCTGCTTAGTGTGCCTGACAGCACTAATTGCCTTTCAGTAGTTTGTTATAGATTAAGAAGATGCACAGCATAGTATCATTATAGCATCATCAGTTCTGAGCAAAACAAACAAATGATTAAATAAGTCAGTAGTGGCAATTGTGAAGAAGAATAATGAAAACTTAGCAGCGTATGAGAAAACACGAAATACACATACAATGTATTTTCTTTAATCTTTTAAAACAATCACTTCAATACTAGCTATATTATGCTAATTAATGATACTAGAGCTCACAGCTATGGCATTTCTTGGCAAATTGTACGAAACAGATGTCTGAGCCTGAAGACACTGGCTTCTATTTTTCCCCAAAATAGTGAGCTGTTAGCATTCTTTCTGCTGCTAACATATTGAAATCTGCTGCCATTTTCTCTCCTGTTGTCTTCAATGTTAAATCAGAAAATACATCGTTGGTTGGGTGAGAGGGGGTAGATGTATTAGTCCAAACTGAGAAAAGAAAAAAATTAATAGAGACATGAATAGACTCCCTTTCACGGCATTGCCACCCTGCAAGGAATATTATACTTGGGGAGAGTTGCTGGAAGTATTTTCAGCAACTGATGAGGAAAAAAGGGTAGCGCGTGGAAAGTGCATATAATATGGTTAGGAATACCTCAGAAGGGATGTTCTGTTCCATATTTTGTTAGTTTCTTTTGTCACTGTGAAGTTACTTGGAAATTGAAAACTTGTATTCCAAAATTTTGATATGGCAGAGATCTCACTTGGGAATATCCTAAAGAAATATTTTGACTTTCATTCCAAATAATTCTGATTTCCTCCTCACATTTTTATTTATGAAAATACTTAAGAAAATTGTATTGAATGTGAAAAAGCCAACTATGACCATTGCAATTTGCATATTAGATCTAATAATGGTAAGTCTGATTTTATTCGAAGGCTTAGGATCTGCGAAGAAAGGTTTGCAAAATGCTGCAAGAAGGTAAGAGGAAGTGTAGATGACTTGAAGATAAAAACAGACGGGTAGTATACATTAAAGCCTTTTTACTATAATGTTGAAAAAAATTCCATAAATCATTGTTTAGCAGGAGGAAAATTTATTTAATTTACTACTTACATTTTTCCTAGTAAAAACAACAATCACCAATGAAACTTCTGTTCTAGTCCTCCCAACTTGACTTCTGAAATGGTTAATTCTGTGCCCACTACCCACAGCCTACTGGCAGTAACACCCTGTCCTGTATGGCTGCTACCACATTAGGTCCATAAATGGCAAGCTGCATGTCCTTGATGAAAAGCATGTTCAACAACCTCACACACTAGTCGACTGAAGGCATCAATCACAACACGAAGCAACCATGAAATCACTGTAAAACAGCCAAATCTCAATGGACATTCCTCAACTGTTTCCTAGTTTAGGTCTGAGAACATTCAGCATACGAATTGTGCTCTCAATATATATTCCCAATTCAATTTTTATCCTGCTTTTCCAGATAGAATAAGGAGCAGAATGTTGGTAAGCCCTTACCTCCCAATCAGTTACCACAGCATGGGCATACATAACACTACCTTCCTCTTATTGAAAAGATATTCTTAAATATGTTTAAGAAGGAACTTTTCAGGTATGTCTCAAAATCCACTGTCAGACAAGCAATGATACAGATCATTATGTCCCAGAATACATCACTATCCTGCTATAAAAGCCTAATAAGCAAAACACGTCAGCAAAACAAGACTTATCTGTAGTACTGAAGAGATACTCTCAACTATGGTGGCCAAAAAGAAATAAGTTTGTGTGCTGGTTTTGGCTGGGATAGAGTTAATTTTCTTCATAGTAGCTAGTATGGGGCTAGGTTTTGGATTTGTGCTGAAAACTGTGTTGATAATACAGGGATATTTTCATTATTGCTGACCAGTGCTTACACAGAGTCAAGGTCTTTTCTGCTCCTCAAACCACCCCGCCAGTGAGTAGGCTGGGAGTGCACAAGAAGTTGGGAGGGAACACCGCAGGGGCAGTTGACCCCAACCAACCAAAGGGATGTTCCGTACCATACGATGTCATGCTCAGCAATAAAAGCTGGGGGAAGAAGAAGGAAGGCGGGACATTCAGAGTAATGGCATTTGTCTTCCCAAGTAACTATTATACATGATGGAGCCCAGCTTTCCTGGAGATGGCTGAACACCTGCCTGCCGATGGGAAGTAGTGAACAAATTCCTTATTTTTGCTTTCCTTGTGCATGTGGCTTTCGCTCTACTTATTAAACTGTCTTTATCTTAACCCACAAGTTTTCTCCCTTTTACCCTTCCGACACTCTCCCCCATCCCGCCGAGGGAGAGTGAGTGAGCTGCTGTGTGCTGCTTAGCTGCCGTCTGGGGTTAAACCACAACAGTTTGTTTTTAAAAGTCTGCAAACTTGACATGCTAGCTTTATAACACTAAGCTGTTCAGAACCATGCCCTATTGTTTTAGTTTAGATTTGCCTTACTGATCTTTACCAGGCAGATAAATATTTGCAAGGAGAAATATTTCCAGTTATAGAATATGCCAGACAGTGATTACTTGGAAAAACTAAAGCCAGCTTCTCTATTTTGTAGAACTTTGGCAAAACTGATCAGTGATACTGCATTCAATTCTGGGAATTCTGAATTACAAAGCTAAAGAAAAATATAATGAACTCAGAGAAGAGTAAGAAATGACCTGACAGAGAAAGGGGAAAAATAAAAAGGAAAAACTCAACAAGTACATTTTGGTGAACAATAGGAGGAGATCTAAAAAAGTGGGTTGCCTGATAAGTTTCTTGAGATGTTTGAGTGGCATAGTCAATGAGCAGGACTATTCAACACTGGAAATTGCATAATTCAGAGTAATCTTGTGAATTTTATAAACCCCAAAACAGGCAAGAGATTATAGAAAAAAATAATCTAGTAGTCAAATCCTCCAAGGACAGCTGACTTCAATCACAAAAACCTGTTTCTAGGTAATGCACAAGGCTAGAATGCAGCAGCTCTGGACTCACTTATCAGGTCTGTTATACATATTATCAGCAAGCCCAGGAGCAGCTCATCTCTCATTGCTTTAGTTGTGCTTTACTAAAATGGGGATATTGGTACGGCCACTTTCTCAGTCTTTGTTTTATCTATTTAAACTGTAAACCCTTCAGGGGAAAAATTACTTCATGCTATGTGTTCATGGAGTACCTTGCACAGTGGGATCCTAATTTCAGTTGAGCTCTCCAATTTCTGCCATAATACAAATAATAAATGATAATATATTAGACCACCAAAGAACAGCCCTTCAGTTTAATAAATGTAAATCCTCACTTGAGATAGTTAAATCTACTCTGGACTTAGAAATAGAAAATATATTTCAGGGAATAATCCTGTACCAGTAGGGGCATAGCTGACCTATTTTTATCTCTAGCTCCATGAATCACAGAAGTTAAAATGGACGTATTACAGTATCAAATGTCTATTTTGAATGATATAATAGAAGGAGGAATCTTTTGAAGTTCCTTTTCTTTCAGGCACAGCACTCTACATATTAAGCACAATGTAAGGTGCTTATCTTTGAAATATGGAATAAAAGCTGTTGACCTTTTAAACATAAAATCTTGGTGAGCTTTGGTATGGCTTGGTCTAATTATATTATAATGGATAGAAGGTAATCTCTTATGTATGCTGTCTAGACACATCATCTCTTATCAGAAATCTCAGGGAAAAAAATTGGACCTATAGCAAAGCAGTGATGTAGCAATCTTTGTTGAAAGACCAGGATACCATGGCTTCATAACAGACAACAAGAGATGCATGACATTGCTAAGCAACGCTATGAGCTAGTGAGGTTTTCTCTGGCTTCATATGGTGTTGTAGTTAAGGAAGTAAGAGCAAGAAAAGAAAGACAAAAACAACCAAATTAACTGAAGAGTGTAAGAAAGAAAGCAAAAGAACAAATGGAAAAACATGAAAAAAATGTGTAAATTAAAAAAGTAATTGTAGCATATCTGCCACAAAACTGCTATTCTAGGAAAGCTACAGAATTATCATTTTCCAATTAAAAAGTCATAAAAATCAGTATGCTTACCAATGGGTTTCTCCAGTTAAACTTTCATCTTCCTATTTTCCTTTAAAGTTTATAATCACATATGGATTGGAAAATGCTTCTTAAAGTAAACTATGCTTTAAAGGAAATCACCATTTGTTAAAGCTCTTCTCCTGCAGGTAGTCTAGAGAATGTTTGAAAACTAAACAAGTGGGTCAAAAGTGATTGACAGAAGGTTTAAGCATTTCAAAGAATAGGACAATCTGATAAATGGCAAAACCATTCTCTTCTACAGCTTGACAAGTTATTTGCACTCTAGAAAGCAGAGCTGTTCATTTGTCTCCATCTTTTCTCTTTGTAAGGTTAATTCTCAAACTATGATAACCGGCTTGTCTCTATCATTAGACGCTCCTATGTTTTATTCTTTTTTAACAGAAATATTCACTACTGCTCACTTAATCTCCATGCAGCCAGTGTTCTTAAAGTCATCCCACCAAAAAAAACCCAGCAGATAACTTTTGAAAGTCTGGCTTGAATTGTTCCTGAATGTAATCAAGTCCATGCTCTTGTGCAAGAGAATCTAGTCTAGAATAAAGGTATCATACCAGCATGCTTTCAATCTAATTATAAATGGGCTTAAGTTACACTTTGGAAATAAAGTCTTCCTATTCCCTTCCCCTACTTAGATTATTCTTCAGTTCTTTCTAAGGTCTCTAACTCTCTTGTGCAACTTTTGTCTTCTGCCAAAGAAATGACATTTGGTAAAAGATTAATGAACAATCCCAATCCATCTTTCATTCAACACTGAGGAGGTGTATTGTCACCTTGTCTACATATACCTCCTTTCAGGGAAATACCTTCTGACCTCGTTTTTCCTGGATTACTTCCCAGATAAACTAACGCTATCACACAGATGACAACAAAATTACTATCTATTAACTCCTCAAGTTAGGAGAGATCCTTTGCAAGATCTTGATCATATGATGCAAAAGCTGATGTTGGGTATTTCTTGTTGTGATCTAAAATAGTTAAGAGGACAATCTACAATAAACCATTTAAGATGTCATTATAAAAACCATTAGGTGTCCATAATCATTGCACCGCTGAAAACAGAACAACATACCACTTACCGTTAGTCCCCCAGCTGACAAACATTTTTCTAAAAATAAACAACTTAGCTATTTAAAAATAAAAATCACAGATTAGAAAACAAAGTAAGTATCTATTTGACACAATATGAGTCTATAAGTTTGTATGCTCTTTTAGTTCAAGTCTAAGTTTCCCATTTCCTACTGTTTTGTAAACACAGGGCATGAGCCACATGACATTAACTCCCTCAAGAAAGAGCATTAGGTACAGACTAAATAAGCCACAATTTCAGTGTCATTATACTGTTTTCTATCTGATTCATTAACAGGAGCAAAAGTAATCTTGTTAAACAAGAAACAATTATAAACAGGCTCTGGGCTGCAAACCTGTAAAATAGTACTACTGATGAAGTTGTCACTTCCTAACTATTATTTTTGTGTGGGAAGACTGTTTTTCTCCACAGTTTTCTAAGAATTTTCAGTCTTTGCCTACAATGAGTAGCTTATTTCACAGTGTCTGTCAGCCCAGAAGTTGTTTAATTATTCTTTCCATCTTAATGAAAACATGCTCCTTGTCTCGATGTTAATGGTTAAAAAATATGTTCTGTTAGACTAAGAACTCTCTGCTTGCATATCTGGCATGGTTATTCAGGATTTTAAACACAATGTATTGAGAAGCTTTTCCTTTCTGGTTAGAATGACCCCCAGTGCTACCCTTTTTTATGCCACACTTTTAAATCTCTTTTCTTGGTAATACTGAGGGGCATCCGGGAATTATCCTTTAATGAAGTCCAGGAATTACATAAGAAACTTTTGAAATATTTTAGCTGCTTTGTTGAAGGTACTCTTGATTCAGTTTGGGGAATGAGAAGTGTTTTTCGACCACAAGAGGGAGCTCATATTGTTCTGTTATGTGCAACAGCAGCGTGTGGAGGCACACGCGGTAATTTGCTTTAAATCCATTTGGTATAGAAATGAAAGGTCATCAGATATATTTTAATAATCAAGATAAGTACAGATGCAAGTCTGAATTCAAATCAATCTTAATTAAATACTTTTTCAATGAAACAAGAATTGTTCCAGATTTTGTTCAACAAAATAAAATACTACATTTTTAACTATGTTTTTGATAGTAAAAAGACTTAAGATTTATACCTGCTACTCTTCTATGAGTAACTCCATAGCTTCAGACAGACCATTTATGGGATGGCAGATCTCTACCATGATGAATGATAGCTGTAAAATTCATCCTATCTCTATACATAATAACAATATACAAATGCTAATGTTCCTAGAACAAATCTCAGATTCCCAATCAAGTTGTACCATGTATAAACTGCCACAGTAGTAACAGAGTTCTTTGAAGGCTTAGAATACTCTTGAGCCTCTTACCATCAAAATGGAAATATTACCAAAAGAGTAATGTGAAAAAGAAAATGAGCTTAGTCTGGAGAGAGCAAGCATCAGCTGTTGTGTCTGCAGCCAATGAAGACCTATTCCGGTGTAGCCCAAAGAAGGATGCTCCAGAGAGCTGTGAAAGATGCTGAAAATACATGAGAAGTAAATTACATCACCAAAATGTGTCCTCCTCCATGGTTGTACTGTTTTCTGAAGACCATTTTCTGGTCTTTAGGCCTATTGAGTTCTAAATGTCTTGGACTATAAGGTTGTATCAGTTCTCATGCTCTCCAAACTCCATAGTTAAAAATTTTTGAGACATTTTCTGGCACTCAGTCTTCTCTTTATTGTTTCTATTTTCATCTCATTACTTATAGGCCTACACATCTTGAAAAACAATCCCACTCCCTTCTTATTGCTTACCTCTTTGAAATAGTCAGGTCTTGTTTGTTTATCCATGAACAACCACACACAAATACACACAAACACTTGAAGGGCCCTGGAGTTGAGGATAATACAAACTAGATAGTATAACTGTGAAGCATCAGAAACTCATTCAAGCACAAAATAAAGCATATGCGTGTGTGTGTGTTTGGTGTTTTTTTTTTGTGAAAGAAAGTATTTCATGGATAGTTTGAGATGAAAACTTCAAAATTTTATCTGGGATCCCAAGCACTGCTTGTGCTTCACAGGCACGATTTCCCCATGCAATCTAAACAATTGCATATGTGTCCAGAACTAAAGTGCAAATGTGTAACCTTTAGATCACTTTATTTTAGATATACGCCTCTAAGTGCTCCTTTTCATAGACCTTTCAATCATTATTAGATTTTTCGACAGGGATTATTTATAAAGAAGAAAAAAATCTGGGAGGTATTGTTTTCTGTGCAGATCTGTTTCAATGTTATTTAAACACTTATATGTTGGTGTAAGCTCTACTTTGAAAAACAGAAAAATAACAAGACTGTGGTCTACTGCGCTGACAGATTTAGCCACAAGTTGTTCCAATATCTCACTAAAACATAATAAAGTTGTAATTCCCAAAACATGTATGTAGATCATTAGTGGTTTAAAGTAAGTGATGTTTATTGATTTTAAAAGACCACTCCTTTCTGCACGTAGCACTTGGCATGTTCACCCACAATCCATTTTACCCTCAATAACTTCCCTGAAGAGAACTGTACCAACTCCATATTCGTACTATTATCATGACTAAATTAAAAAAAAAATCAAAGGCTTGCAGATATATAACTTCATGCAGATGGCATTGAATGCATCTTATTTGTGCAGAGTGTTTTGCTACATTGCAAATCTATACATACTACTTGGTTTTATTGTGATATAAATGCCATAAAACTCCTCAGTGTTGTGTGCTAATTTACATTTCAATTCTGTTCATGTGTCTTCTCAGTAAACTGCATAAAATAAGATTTGCTTTTGTTTTATTACAATGTAAAATACCATTTGTAGCTTAATAAAAGTGACACATATGTTTAAAAAAAAAACCACACAACAAAAAAACAAAGAACAAAATAGCATAGAACTCTCCACTCTTTCCTCACTGCAAATTAAAACAGCAGTTGAGGAGGAAAAAGAAAAATCTTATTAAGGGTAATGCTATACACATTTATGTAATAAAAGTATGTCTGACCTTTTTGCAGTCCCCAAAATTGCCAGCTACTGTAAGGCTTTCCATATACTGTCTGCCAAATTGACAGAAAATCTGGCCACTTTCCTACAGTTCACATCTGTGTTCAGTTTGCACGCAGTAAGAATGTAAGACATTGAGAATATTTAATTTGTGCCAATCTGTGACATTATTTCCAATGAGAAAGCTACTTTATCATGGGAAAGGAATGAAACAGGTGACCAGTACTCTTGATAAGGAATATTTTATTAATAATAGATCACTTGAGTACAGAGCTTACTTCTCCATATTTAAGTCAGTTAAGTGACTTCAGGATGTGTGACACAAACTTTTCCACTGCAGCAACATTAGAGAGAAAGCGCCATCTCTGTCTTTGTATTGTCCAGAGGCTTGAATCCCAGTCCAAATGTGGAAAACATTTGCAAGGCTTGGTTTCACTATTAATGAGCGTTTAATGACACCAGCAAACCACAATATGAGCTGGCAAAAGAAGCAGCCTTTCCTAAGGAAAGGAACAATAGTGCAGTAGTCTACTTTGGAGCCTGAACTTTGCAATTCGTGTATGTGTGAGATCTTCATTACAATACACGATCTTGCGAAAATCCTAATTGTTTAACGAATGCATTTTTGTTCTCAGCAGACCTCTTTCTACAACTACACAGCAGCAAAGAAGCAGCTCAACTCATCCTCTAAGGCTGCCATGATATTCCTCATTTTCTCTGGGACACAGCTGCTTAGAACAACAACCACCACAGCCTTTTATGCCCTCTTAGACTTCCCAATTCAAAACTAACTATTTGAGCAGTCTCACGACTCCCTAATCCTCAGCACATATAGCATTACTTGTGAGTTTACAATCTTGTGCAAGTAAAAATGCTTGCTGACTTTAGGTAACTGCTGACTCAGAATTAAGAAGTCATGTAATGGGTGTTACAAAGAAGCAAACTGTCTATAGATGACTCAAAAAACTTCACATAGCCAAGAGAGCCATGTAAAAATGTTTAAAACATTCCTTTAATGTTTTACCTCATGACCTTAACCATTGCTGTCTCTACAAACGCCATATTTACTCTAAAATGTTTTCCAAATCTAACACAGTGCTCAAACCTTGACCAACAGTAATACAAATTTACAGTGTAGAGCTGCAGCGCAAAGTACTGGCTCTTGATTGTTTTGCATAGCAAAACGCAACCTGATGTTTACTAAATGCCAAAATTGCCAAAGAATAAGTTAGTTGGAAAAACCCCACATATGAAGCCCTTACCTTCCGTGTTCTAGAAACATGCCATTCTGTACCATGTGCAATGTCAAGCCTTTACTCCCAGATCTCTTCACCAAAGCTAAGGAAGTTGGACTCTTCCACTTGGGTATCCTCTGCCACCTGCAGAGATGGACATAAATAAAAAAAGCATTTGTGATTGCAGGCATTCCACTCGGGGCATCCTAAATAAAACTTCCTATTAAGATGTAGGAAATCACCACCTTCTGAAAAACAAATGCCTCTTCCATTTACTAAACTGAATATATATACAAACACTACTTCCATTTGGAGGCAAGCCGCCACTACCAATGCTAGTATTTTAATAACAGTACCAAACCTAAAGGTTTATTGTGAGGATTATTTTTTTTTTATTTTTAGCAAAGTGGTTGAAATATAAAAGGTGCAACTGCATTAAATACACAAACATAAAATTAAAACAACACAAGTCTATCTTGAGACCAGCCTTGAAAATTGAAAACTTGAAAGATTTGTTTCAACGACAATTCCTAGCCTTTTATTCACAAAACTAGCACAGAATGCAATCTGTTCTTGATACACATTCTTAAAAGATGTAACAACAACAAATGTAAAAGCACTGAATTACAATAAAATACTTTCTTGAAAAATGTAGGGGTTGTTATTGCATCAAAAAGAAATTAAGGGTAGGTCTTTTCTATGGAAAGTAAAGAAGTATTCTTCAGTAATTTTCACTAGAAAATAACTCAAACATGAACATGTCTGTAAACAAGGTCTTTCATTAAATACTTTTTAAAAAATCCTAGTTCTATCTTTAATATTTTGAGTGTTCTCAAATAAACTTTGGCAGAGAATAAAGGAAATGTCCATATTTGCCCTTAATTCAAACAATATCTTTATATTCTCTTTCTTGCTATTTTAATGCTATTCCAGGCCAGTGTTTAATTTAGGAGAGAATATCTCATACATGAACACAGTCAGGATATCACTAAAAGATTTTTCTGAGGGTCTTCAATGGAGAAAATATAAGAAACATAGTTAGGATTTACAGTTTGAGGATTTTATGCTCAACGTGAAAGCTAGGCCACAAGTTTTCAAAGCAATTTAAGTATTCCAAGGTAGGATTAATTTCCATACCTTGTTTATTTTCCATAAGGTTAGACTCTAGCGTTCTTATTTTGACAAAGATTTTGTTTTCCTTCCTCTCGATAAAAGAAAAAAAAAAAAAACAACCAATGTCTCTGAAAAAGAAGGGGGAATATCCATTTGTCTTTTGGGTACTTGTAATTAGGCAGAGGATAGAATCAAAGCATGTCAGTAACAGCAAACTTAATGCTGCACACCAAGAAGACATGAAGAGTCCGCCACACATCTAAAGAAAAGCAAGAGAACAACCACAGTTATTTTACCAGTTAAGCGAATACAGATATTTTCCAACTTATGTTTCTCCAATCAAATGGTTTTGTTCCCACAATAAACCTAATTAGCTATCTGGGAAATACGAATCAGCTCACATTTTCTGTGAGTCTCAAATAGATTGTAACATGAAACTGTTCGAACGTCAACTTTTTTCCTCTCAGTGGCATACATATCTACATATCCTTGTTCTGTTCCAGCGCTGAAGTAGAAGTGGTGTGAAAACACACAAAATGAGTTCATTTCTGACTCTAGTTTTAGTCTGCACTTGGGAAAAGTTTGAACCTTTTTTTCTTTGTCTGGTTGGGGGACCTTACCCTCTATAAAGAAAAAGCTGCTGCCAATTAATAACCAGGACAAAACTTCACAAAAGGACATGAGTCAAAGTAAAATTTTTCATTTCATGGCAATCATTCTCATCTCCTTCAGCTAAGATTTTAGAAGATCTTATAGGGCACTTCCGACTCAAATATCTGGCATGGAAGGACAGAGAAAGAATTGAATTTGACCTACCAGCATTTTCCAAATTCACTCCCTGTCCTCACTCGACTCATTGCTCTCCCTATATTACAGTATTCTCATCTAGTTTTCACATAAACTACTGCACCTGGTTGCACCTGCAAGTGGGTCAGTGAAGAATTTAGCCACAAAAAGGAGACTACTGCCAACATTTGCGACAGCTTTTAAATGCCTTAACAGTTTGAGGCAAGAAGGACGGATTGCCATGTTAGGCAGGAAAGCAAATAAGTCTCAGGGGAGCATTTGACAAATATTAACCTTAGTGAACTGGACTACCGAAATGTACTTTTTAAGATGCTATTAGTTGTTTCACTGGAGATTTGCACTTATAATACAGACGCTATATTATACATAACCTAGTCCATACCTAAAACAGCTAAAAAGTAATTAGCAAGACTATAACCAATAAATAAAAATACAAATTAAAATCAAAGTGACTCCTGGCATGTGAACAAACTATGTAAAAAAGCAGGCTTTCTAGGCTGGTATAGTAGAAACAGCAGCACTGGCATCTCAACAGATCCAGCAAAGTGGTCTGGAGTTATTTCTTCTTAGTATGAGACAGGATCTGTCCCTGTGTTCGTTCATGCTGTAGTCATCCCTATTGACACCTCACTGTGAGGTGAATCTAGGGACGTTATGGCTTCCAGATGCACAGAGGCCCTTCATGGACTAAGGATAAGATGTGAACTTAGCAAAGAATAAAGACGTTTTTGAAAAGGTTTTGCTGCGTGAATTTGGTTCGGTTGCATTCACTCAGACAAGGCTGCTTCACTAAAGGACCACTCGCAAAAAGTGAATCTGAAATGATATGATGCATGTCTTACATAGCGGGTGGAACATGCCAGCAAGTGACTGCTCATCTTTATCACTTTCAGATATAGTGTTGATAGACCAGGCGCTAAGTCTACTAAAATTTCCTTTGGATAGCTAATTATGTGACTTTGCTGGGCATATTCTAGAAAGCTTCCAAGGGTTTGGTTGTTCTTATCTGGGACTTCACTCCTGTTTATGTTCACTCCATAACATAAGTTATGGAACTTATGTTCCTCAAGCAGGTTCATCAGCTGGAGACCATTCCTGAAACAAGTAATGTTCTTACCATGACAGATCCTGATCTTTACACATTTGCACCACATTTATGTTTTTAGCCTTACCCTAACACGCTCACTTAAAATCAGCTGCAATCTTTTCAAACATAATGTTATTCATGTGCATAATTATTTAGAGGATCAGGCCCCTGGAACACTCGATGTGTTTCTCATCAACTTCCACAAGGTTTGAGTTGCTGTTTTGTAAATGATTTTGTTTTATATGTACTTAAAGGCATAGAGAATGTTTTGGAAGAAACCACTTTTTTTTAATGAATATTCACTACTTTTATACTGAAAAATATCTCTTACTGGAGAAACTCTTGCTTAGCCAAACTCCTTCCATGCTAACTTATTATTAAAAAGTGTTTTACATCATTTTCTGTATGTATTTACATACTTATTGGTCAGAAAGCTCATAGAGAAATGAACAATTATCTATCTACAGGATGAATACCTAACATATGATAAAACTGACTTTTTTTACTATGAATTACCATAGGAGAAATACACAAATACATTCAAATGGACTGAAATATGTAGTGCCACCAAAATGGATAAATCAATGTTTAGGTAATTATTTTAACAATGACACTCAAGCATAAACATTTACCAGAAAAAATGCAACATGTAATTTCATTCTATGAAAGCTTAGTGTAATAGCTACTTAAAGAAAATAAATGGAAGGTGGTTTAAGGGAAGTCATGTTAGGTCCAACATTAAATCTTCGACAAAAGCCTTTGCAAAAGTGATTCGCTAAGACTAAATGTGAAGCACTAAATGTGAATTTCTAGGAGATTTCAAACTTTTTCATCTTGTGGGAATCACCAGCAATTTCAAGCCAGCTGAAGCTGGATTTTGCACAGGTTTGGATTGTAACTACCTGCCTGCTTTACTTTTACTCTGTATGAACAGTGCACAGCCTGACTAAGTGATCCCCTGGACACCTCGAAGAAATCTATTTCTTTCAGTGGCTCCAAAGTTTTAGAAATATTTTTGAGATAAATGTTAATGAGAGGTAAAGGAAGTGTTTTTTAAGTGTAGTGCATTTCAGCAGGTCTGTTTGTAATTTCAAAAGGTGTCTACACTTAAATAGTTTGCTATGTTAGGGCCTATATAGGAAATCACCTATCTGATTACTGTTGATTCACAAAGAGTTCTGTGACAAGCCCAGCAGACTAAGCGTTTCCTCCAGTCTACCAGTTACCATAAATTTTTGTGCAAGACACGGAGGTAGAATATATATCTAGAGGTGGGGCTAGCTCCCTCATAATTTTAAGATTTAGCTTTTCAGATAACTGTCAGGAGAGATGTTGCTTAGCCAGTGAAGTGTATCTGTCCTGAAAAACTATGAAATGTACTGCCCAGCAGGGTCTTTGCTGAGAGTTTCATTTCTCTTTTTTCTCTTAATTCAAATAGTTCTTATCACTAGACATGGAGGATGCACCCAAATGAGTACAAACAGAAGCCAGACACAGAAGATAATTTTCTTGATACGCCATTGAATGTTTAGTTAGGTCTTTGGCTCAGTCTTACTCTCCTGTGTAACCCTAGATGCAGAGCTTGAGTAACTCGTGTAAAATAGAACAATATGTCCCTGTCTCAGCATGTAGTGTATGCACGTTCACTTCAAAGAAGGAACTGTCTTCTGTTCAAAGCCCCCTTCTCCCTGTATTCATACTGAACTAACAGTCTTAAAGAAAGTATGTCAACAACATTCACTCGGTATATTGCATTACACAGCACCAAAGTGAGGTTCAAACCTCAATCGCTAATGTATATATGGCTTTAATGAGCTTCTCTTCAGTAGGTCACAATTATTATTCTCATGTCACAGATGGAAAGCCAAGATGAGGAAAGGGAATATCATCTCCTTTATAAGGTGACTCAGTGTGTCACTGGCAAACTTGGGTACAAACTCAGGAGTTTTTTGTAGGCAGCACTGATTCTGATCATGTGAAGAATAGTCTTAGCCATAAACTCCCCAAAACCAAGACTCAGAGCTTCCCTAACACAGAATTCTTGCAAGTGTCACTTACATCACAGGATAAAAGTGACTAATAATGAAAATACTGAAATGGCAAAAATAGACTTCGTAGTAGTGAAGAGTCAATCTATATTTTAACATTTATGCATTCTACTTGAGACGTTTCTAAAAATAATCTCCTTCTTACTGTTGTCATTGCTTTTCTTGACTCATGGGATGCCAAGATGGAAATAAAGATAACTAACAAGCTTCAGCTGTGATGGTGCCTTAAATTATTGACGCATGGTTCTTACTGCTCATATCTCACAGACAAAATTAACTTCAACAGAATATATCTTTAACAATAGATAAAGTACAGGAATGGCACTGGCACATTAGGACTGCTTTATATCCAAAAGAGTCAAACTCAAAATGCTTAAAATTAAGGACTTCACAGTCATAATATTTGTTTGTTTCCTGGTATTCCTCTTAAAAAGACACAAACAAATGAGAACATTCATTATTTCCCAATTCTACCATCAAATGCTTTGCAGAGACCTTTGACTATAAGCTTGCGTGGGAGTAAACTAAAGAAATACTTAAATAGCAATACCGAATTTAACAGCTCAGCAATGTGTGAACATTCTTTAATCTTGATCCAATAGTCAAATCATGGCCAAGATAATAGCACCATGGGTTTATTTTGTACTCATTAAGGTTTTACACCAGTACTGGAACAAAACCACTTACAGTACTCTCCCATAAACATATTCTTTCTCCCTTAATTTCAAAGTTCACCTCTCCTAGCGCTCTCAACTTCCAGATAGAAAGGCAGAACTTTCATTAGATGCCAAGAATAAGGCCCTGCGAATCTCCATCTTGTCCACCAGTTTCCTGTGAAAGACACAGTGATGCTGTGGTTGTAAACAAAACAGCCGACCACAGAAAAGAACGTATTGAGAAAGAAAGCAAGGAAAAAAGAAAAACAAAAGAGGAAAGGAAAGCAAAGACCTTGTCTTTACTCAGCTTCCTGAGTGCCCACTAGTTTGGTATGCAAACAGTGAAGACAGCTTTCCTTTGAAGTCAAGCCTGCTGCTTCATGGTGGCTGTCCATGAATTGTCATTTCACAGCAGGATTCCAGGCACATAACCACTAAGCATATGCCATGTGGTAAACTATAAACACATATTTATATAGGGCACAAATAGAGATTTGGAGCACAGCATCATTAAGTATATTCAACTGAACATTGATAGCCTCCTTAAGAAAAAAAAAACATTGTTTTTTATAGAGGTCCTGAGGAAAATATTTGCCAAGATCAGCCTTCACATGAATCAATTATCTTATGACACTAATATGACAGATAAAGAAAATTACTTTTTCTCATTCTATTACAAATTCGATATATAGTAACAAGTTAATTACCTTTCTCAAGAGAAAATGCTGAAAACACCAGGCCGTAAAAAATTCAAAATTGTGTCACATTTTTTGCATTCATAACTCAGCACATTCATGTATTATTCTATTACATAACCACTTCCTTTAATAGTCTTGGTGTGTCCAGCCTTATGAAAAAGAAAATACATTCCTTTACAGCACAATGGAATGCCAATGATTAATTCATACCAAAACCAAAAGACACTGTCGGAAAAAAGCTGGTGTAATTATTTTTATATTGCATATACACAGGATTACAATAGATTTAAAAAAGAAGAAAAAAAGGGATTCATTTGTTGAGAATGTACTACCCTAGCTCTATTTAATTAATTAGTAATTCAAAATTCTTGCTAGTGTGCAGTGTTACGTTTTACTGTTTTAGACTGGATAATCAATATTTCAGAGTATGCACAAAAGATGATGTAATATTGCAATACAAACATCCTGAATGTATGTGAATATTAAATAGGAAATACACGTTCATTTTTACATTATTCATTTCCATTCCTTCACACGGTTTTCTCCATATTACTGGAATAGTATCAGACCTATGTTTGAGTTTTTCTTACACAGAATTTATTCATTTATGGGATCACAATTCTTTCCATGGCAACCAGCCTTCATGTGAGAGATTCAGGATGTGTGAGCTTAATGACAGGTGAATAGGTACGGAAAATGTCAGTGGTGTTGAGATGGAGAGGATGGTATAGATCTGTCTAGTCCTCTAACCGAAAATGGCTGTGAAATTCTGTAAAATAGTGGCTTAGGTAAACTGAGAAACAAAAGATACTTCTCTCATGTTCATTATTCACATAATGATAAGTCAAAGCATGATACATGAAAACAGAAAACATTGCCCAGTTTATACAAAGAACATAAAGGAACTTGACATCTTTTGTACTTTTGTGTGGCGTCATTTTAGACAGCATTAAAAATCAGGTTGCCTGTAAAACCCCTTTACACACATGGAAGTCACACAAGCGTTTCAGGTGAAGGCACCTTCAGCGAGCATTGCAGTCTCTCAGTGCACAGTGCCCTGGCCAGCCCATGACGCCCACCTGCCTCTCACAGGCCACACTGAAAACGGGGAAAATTGGGGTATTCCAGCTACTTCTGAAACGCATGCTTCTCCTTCGGTCAGTTTTATTTATCCAGGGCCTGCCTGGCTGTGTAAACACCAGAAGCCAAGGGCAAACCCTGGACAGCACTGACGACATTTGGAGCACCAGGGAGCTCTTCCAGAAAGAGCAGTAATGCTACAAACTAAAATAAACTGGGAGGAAAGCTTCTATAACAGTACCACTGATGAGACAGACGTATAAAATGTTGAAATTAGTAGTCAAAAAATAGAAAAGAGGGTGCTAAACTGTTAAACATCTAGAGAAATTCATTTACCCTTAACAGGTCTGTCATGGTGCACGAGCACTGCTCCACAGAGCAATAAGCCTTTCTGAGGAAAAATTAAAAAAAAAAAAAAATTATAATTAAAAAAAAAGAAAAAATAGTACCTTGAATTATTCTTACAATGTTACCACCAAAGTGCTGTAACAGTCCCTCAGGAGGAACCTTCTGCGGCAGCACTGAACTTGGCTGGGTGCAGGCAGCGCTGGCCGCGAGGCCCCACAAATATGGTGCCCAGCCAGCCGCCCGCTCAGCGCCGGGCCACAAAGATGGCGCCCAGCCAGCCGCCCCCTCAGCGCCGGGCCCTGCTCAAGCCATGGGGCCGGCGGCATCAGCGGTCCCTGATGCCCCCCCGCAGGCACCAGGCTGCTCAGTTTTGTCTGGGGCATGGGCAGGCTGCCGCTGGATCCCCCTGCCTAACCAGGCCTCGGTGGCTAGGAGGCTAAAAGGCAGGGCAGCCACTCTCCTTCACCTCGCGTCGGTGACCTTAGGTCAGAGACCGTAGAGCCCCTTCCAGTACTTAAAGGGGATACAGGAGAGATGGGGAGGGACTCCTTATCAGGGAGTGTAGTGATAGAACAAGGGGTAATGGTTTTAAACTGAAAGAGGGGAGATTTAGATTAGATATTATGAAAAAATTCTTTACTATGAGGGTGGTGAGGCACTGGAACAGGTTGCCCAGAGAAGCTGTGGATGCCCCATCCCTGGAAACCGAACTAACCCTGACACAAACAGCCCCAGTCTCAGTTCAGTTGCTAACAGTGTCCTGTGACAAGCCTGGGCCCCATATATTGAACTTACAAGAAGCTGTGAGAGGCTGGTGTCAATTTATAGCACCTTGGTTTAATAAAGATTAAGTTTTCAAAAGTCTGGGTTGACCTAACCCTAGTCTCAAACTGGACAGTATCAACTGTTAGGGAGTGTGAAAGTTGTGCCACAAAGCTGTTGCCAAATATTCATGAAGTTTTCCCCAAACACAATTTCCATCCCGGTGGCACAAACCAAAAAGCATTCACTTTCCCTAATACATGAAAAGGAAACAATTCTTATAATAATTCACTCTAAATAAGCAACTAAACTCTAAAATGGAATTACTGTTTTCCTTCAGCGTTTTCCACCCAGCCATAGACACAGGTACCAACACATTTCATTAGACAGAAGGCAAAGAGGGTAAAGAGACAGTTAAAATAAAATGAATCATTTTCAATTTTTTAAAAAACTTTGCTTGCCTTACGCCTGTAGAAGGTGAAAATAAAAGATATGTAAAAAGAAAGAAGCTGTTTAGCATCCACTCCAACAATATGGGGAAATTACATGTTTCTTCTCAAAGAGGTATTTTAGCGCAGTAGGGTGTTCTTATGTTGTGACAAGATAATGTGTGTGTAAAGCACTCCTATAATTTAGCTGTCACACAGATGCGCCTACTCAAGTGCATGTGTGTCAATGGAGAATTAGCTTTGATCTGTAAAATACATCAGATGGTTTCCATTCCTTATGCTGAGTCAACTCAGTTTGATAAGAAATTAATCTGACCATCTTTCTTATAGCCATTGTCACACTGGTTAATCTCTGGAACTGCTGCTGTGACTGTATGGAGCTGTTTACAGGGTAAAAAACTAATGTCAACATGGATAAAAATCACATTTTCACCTTTTTTATCTTAGCACTTCCCCTTTAGAGCATGCTAGACATTTAAGGGCCATCAGGGTAACACCTTATCCAGCAAATTTTTCTAAGAAGAAAAAAAAAATTAATCCTGAATAGACACTAAACTTTGGAACAGAGAAATACACTTTCTGTAGCTTCTTTCATTTCAGCATTAGAGATTCAGATGTGAAAACAGAATTATTTTTACAGCTATGCTTGCCAACACTATAAAGATTGACTTAAAGTAGTTTAAGCTGTTTAAGTTTAATATCACAGCTGGTACTAAGTTTTTTTCACTATAATCATTCTTCCAAATACAACTTAACTTCAGCCTGGACTCTTAAGTTCTTCAGTAGGTGCTTCTTCAGACAACACACAAACAGACAGAAGCAAAAGTGACTCTGATTTCCAGGAATCAGATCACGAAGAAAGGAAAATAATATGTGCACTCTGTAAATCTAGGGTGAAAATTTTCATCTGTTTTGAGGAGTCAGGATGCTTTGAAGCTGACGTTTGCTTTGAGGGACTGAGATCTGGGAGCTGTCTCCAACTTTCCTCGTTTACCTCCTGCACATGCTCACTCAGACGCACAAAATACTTCTAAGAAATTCTAACGTTCTTTCTACGCTGAGCATGCTTCAGCCTCTAAAATTTAGCTGCTGCTGCAAGTCATCTGTAACTTTTCATTTGACATGTAAGAAAAAAATCTAAAAATCAGATCAGAAAAAAAAATCAGCTTAAATAAGACCTTCATCTCAAGTATTCCTTCCTGCCATATACATCGTAATGTTCCAAAGTCTTACCTCTAGGCATAGACAAGTCCTTAATTAAGAATCTCATGGCAGAGATTGCCTTCAGTCATTTAATGCAGCACGAAAAAGAGGACCCAGCATGACAAATAAAAATCATGCGCATACTTGTTCTTAAGTTAAGCACATTACACATTTGGCTCTTCCCATCTCTGACCATTTTACTGTTTCTAAAGACTACTTTTATAGAGTGAAAACATCTATTTTGAGGAATCCAGAAGTCTTTACTGCCAGTACTCTACTTCTATAAATAAATATGCCTATATGCTAACACAATAGATATGGTAATACTACTGAAGGAAAATAAACAAAAGAGAATACTTGCACATAGATACGCTATTTCAGCAGCCAGCGAAACTCCAGTGATAGAGCAGAAAAAGACGAAGTGGTGGTAGTAATTTTTAAACCTCTCAGCTGTTGGCGTAGGAGTATAGAGAAGAATGGGAACGGTGGTGAACAACCAGAACCAAGTCGTTTGGACAGGAGACAGGGAAGAGAACAACCGAGCACAGACATACAGTCTATCCATGGCTGTATATATATGTGTGAGACATTAGTTGTACTACTAAACAACAGCTACATCACTGAACAATAGTTACATCTCCGAATATCAGAATAAATCTAATCCCTGTATTTGCAATACCTTCCAAAAATTATTCTTAGATGTGAAGAGGACACAATGAGCTAGTTACACACATTAGTTAGCTATGTTTGTAGATTCAGCCAGACCAGGGAAAGTAGAAAAACATTTCATAATCCAGCCTGTAGGATTTTTTGCAAAGCCACGGGAATCAACTGCTTTGTCACCAACCCTTCACTCAGAGAATCATCTCTTCTCTGGTGTTCCCAAGGCACCTCACCTTTATTTTCCCAGTGATACCAGCTTCTTTTCACTGCTTATCTGCTTTCCCTCAAGAACCTGTGTACTTTATTCCTCACTTTGCAGCAGAACACCCTCCCTCCCTGCAGAAAATAACCTCATAGGTCTCTTTCAAGTCCCCCTTCACCGCTAAGTCCCACTTTGCAGCCTGCAGGCAGGTGGCAAATGGCAGAGGCTGTTGGTGGTTGGTTGACTGGGGTTCTCTCCCTCCTGGGAGGAAATATCTATTTCAATTTTCCTCTCCTCTCTTTGCCCATAACCCCCACCCCCTTTCCCTGCAAATATGAGGAAGGAACTAAGAAACCAAACAAGAATAAAAATCCTGACCTACTTTATTCTTCCCCAAGTTCCAGGGAAACTATTCCTCTCTTGCTCAAACATCTGGGGTTTGGGGGTGGTTTTTTTGTTGTTGTTTGTTTTGGTTTGGTTTTTTTTTTTTTTAATATCATCATGTTTCAGTGGTCTGTCTTCACTGCTTTCTCAAATGATTCTTCTGAGATCCTGGACTTCAGACACACGCTATCATTTTACTATACACTTACGTAAAATACAGTAGATGGGACTTCATCTTGATTTGTATCCTTGGCTGCAATTGTTGGATTGCAAAAGGACTAGTAGTAACAGGTGTACACAGAACTAAACTCGAGTAGGATGATATTTGTTGTGAGAGAGAAGGTACCAAAATGGAATGCAAACCTGGTAAAGGCAGCATTTTTTGCTTCACCCTGAACAAAAAAAAGAGATGGCCAAAGAAGTTTGTATGCACTTTTGGGTCCATGAAAATGCTGCATTTATAGCTGCAAAAGTTTGTTATATACAAGCTGTAAGTTTGTTTCTGGCTTGAAAAATAGAAATTTGCAAAGCCAGAATGTGAGTAGGCAGAAAAACTTAATAGATTTGTCCTCAAAATACATTCAGAAAGAAACTTGCATACCTTGTCATGTAAAGAGTTTAATGGCTTCCAGATACAGTGTTGTCCAATAATCAAACAGAATTAAAGTGCAATTAATTACACAGTTTGAAATGAATATATTAGTTACTTGATGGTACCATTTCTATTCCTAATAGACTTCAAGCTGTATAACCAAATTAGAAACCGGAACCACAGCACAGCATGACTTGCTCTTTGCACAGATAATAGACAGTGGCCATTAAATGCCTTTAATGGTTTGCACACCAAGAATCCACTGATGAAAGGTCCACAAGTATCCAAATAATATACTACAGTTAAGATGAAAACAGGCATTCCCTACTCCCTGATGGAAAGGCAACTGCAGTAGTTGAAGAAATAATAACTCATAAGGCAAGAAAAAGCAGGCTAACTATCGAAGCATAGAAAACATCAAATAAGCAGTGTTTAGTTGATGTAGGTTTGAAGTGACCAGCCAGAAAAGGAACCAGTTGTTATTTTGCTCCAGCATGCAAAGTTTGTTGATTCATTTTAGTTGTGTTAAGTAAAACAACACACACACACACACATGGCTGTTTTAGAGTCAGTAGTGAATAAAGAATTGCGTCGAAATTTCCAAATGATTCACAGCATCTGAAGTGCAGAGAAATGATATAGTGTCTCCTCCCAACTTCCTTAAAGTAACACATACAGACTGCAGAAAAGCTCTGCAGGACAAGGGAAAGGAATGAACTTCTGCCCACCATTTGAGAGCCTTTGAATAGGCTGCCACTTCTGTGCAACCAGGAAGCAACATTCTGTTACTCATCACACGATTTATTTATTACTGTCATAAAACAGGATTTGAAGGGTTTAGGATTTGATGGAGATACATACCACAAATCTTCTAAAAGCAGCAATGTGGTCTATAAATCTGCTTTACTCATACAGCCTTTCTAAAAATAACATGCCAACACCACTTCAATATAACTTTTTGAGCTTGCCACTTGTCTTCGCCTCCAAAACAAAAGTTTTGCAGACCTTAAGTGCAGTAGAAATATTAATTTACTACTTCAGAAACAGGGTAGACCTGTATCAAATACGCAAAAACGTGAATCAACTGCATCAAAGTGTATTTCTATTCCCAAAATTTACATAGACAACATTATAGATCTCACAATATTGCCATAGTACCACAAATCATATGTAAATGAATGACAAAGCAACCATCCATTCCCAAAAGCTGATACTGGGAAATGCAAAAAAATCCTCGGTAATCTTCTAGGCAAATTATCAAGGCATCAGTTAGGCAGTCTGAAGCCATTCTTCATTGAGCATAATTAGTTGCAAATTCTATGATACTCATAAACAACATTAGCTAGTAAATAAAACCGCTATGAAAGAAACTTCTCTTCAGTGTTATGCTGGACATACCCGCAGAGCCAGCTACTTCCGTAATCATAATCTGACCTTCATTCATCACACCATAATAAAATTATGACAATACAATATACATATTAAAATAATATATATATACACACATTAAAATAATAATATAATATACACATTAAAAGCTAGAGGTTTCCTTCGGAGAATTACCTTAATAAAATTACCTACATATTGTTTTTATCCACTATATTCACCATATACAAACATTATATCATACACATGGCTTGTACTCACGTCTTTATGCCATATCTTGGTGTAAATAAGCTTTACTTATGTCAGTTATCACTAGATAAATCAGTTCTTAGATTGAAAAAAAAAAAAATAATCAACAAAGTCAAGCTGATGGAAAACACAAGATGGAGAACGAAGGGCTGCCATTCCTCCCCGGCAGCAGTGCACGCTGTCCTGTGGGAGCTACTGCTTGGATTTGATTACACAACCAACAAAAATTGCAACTACTTCAGATTTAAGATTCATAGATGTTAAGACAGTGGCACACCTTGGTAAGATCTGCCGTTGCTGTGCTTGCTTCTGTATGGCAAATGCAGCTGGCTTGCCTCTCCCCCTCAGCATGGAAATACAGAATTGACTCACAGAAGTGTTGCTCCCTGGATAAGAGCACTGCTAGTTGCTGCATTACAAAGGGATTTCCTAAATGACCTCTGTGACTGCCTTGGTTTGAAGGCTGACCTATGAAAAGTAAAATTTTGCAGAGCACTTGAAATCCTTTTGGTTATTCAACACAAAATACTCTCTGTATGGACACAATGAGCTCTTGATACACAGCTTTAGCTCTTCCCTGTCAGCCTTGCATAAAATTCAGTCATAAATTAAATACTGTAAATACTGTTAGCATTGTTTATGCATAGGTTGTGTATTAGCTATAGAGTTAAGAGCTGAAACAACAAGGTAGTTTCCAATTTCACTGGAAAGCAAAAAATTAATTAGAGTGAAATGTAGCTGTATGCTCTGCATGTGTGTATCATCTAGAGGATCCAGAGCTTTCCAGGGAAAAAGAAAAAGAAAACCAAAGAATCATCTCAAACCACTTCACCCATAAGCCTGCTTCAAATTAGCAGCGTACCTTTCTTATTCTGTGATAATTCGTTTAAAAATAGACGATTGGCAATCCCCCATTCATCCCCCTATATACAGATGTACTTCGGTCATTCATTTCTCCAAGAAACCACAATAATGTGCACAGGCAATGCACCTTTGCCACAACAAGGTAACACCAAGGCAGTAAGAATGCTCTTAGAAAAACCTGGGAAGAAGAAAAAAGAACTACAGCCTCACTCACTGAACCCACGACGTGGTGATGATGGTGGCTTCAAAGAAGACCTCTAAGCACTGGATTGCTCTGTGTTCCTTTGTGAAGGAGGAAGGACAAAGGGAAAGGCAAGTCTCCATTCTCCAAATCTTGCCTTGAACACCCTGTAGGATTAGAGCAGTACATTCCTCATCACAGCCTTCACTTCCTCACATCGAGCTCCGTTAATCTTGCACCTTAAGTACCAGAGTTCAGGACACTTCTCGAACTGTAATGCTGGTGTGGTGCAGTGCAAGGGGACACAGAGGGGATGGAAAGCTTTTGTAATTGTGCATCAAAAAAGATTTATTGCTGCTTGTTTTCAGTAAGAATACTAGAAAGTAACAAAAATTTCTTATCGTTTTAAATATAAGTCTCAGGCTTAATGTCCTGTACAGCCTTTTGTTGCTGCAAATGGCTTTTGGACCCAACTGTCCCTGAATCTGTGTTATTCCGTGCATTGGACAAGTGCACGATTGCATCTAGCATTTGTGAAGTTAAAACTGCCTGTTTTGCAAGGTTTCTTTTGAACAGGGCTTTTGTCATGAAAAAAGAAGGGCAACTATACCCTTATAGAGGATTATTAAAATGCCATCTTGTATTATACCTTAGAACTAAACTTTGCACACAGAATTACATGTTGCTGTAAAGCCCTAGTGAAGCAACTGAGAAATTACTATAACCACTGTAGTTCCAATAGTTTGAATTTACAATTATTCTCTCCAAGTTTAGAAATCAGACTGAAAAAAATGATTCAGCTCAGCCATGTGCAAATAGGACAGACCTGAAGTGATAAATACAGATTTCAAAATATCAGTAGAATGTCATTTTAGTAATTTACAGCTGAAGCACTCAGAAAGAATGATTTCTACGCAAAGCAGAGATACAAACAGTCGGTGTCCCCCTTTCCATCTTAGGATTCAGTGTCTACTGAAGTCAGCAACAACTTGTCCTTGGATTTCAGTTGGCAACTTCGTGACTTTGTTCCCAGCTGGTGACTGTTTGTTAATTTTTAATAGAACAGTAAGATATAAGAAAATGAATCACACTGACAGTGAGATGCAAGAAATAAGTAGCTTCCCAGTTCAAAAGTACGATGAAAGCAATGAAATATAAATTTACAACAAATTGTATTACCAAACTTTTGTTGTAACCAGCAACAGGCTTTAATAGTTGGAAATATTTCTTTTATTCATTGTCTCATTTTAAATTGTTTCTACCTTCCCTGGAGTACCTGGACTTCAGGAGGTTCGTATTTTATCAACGTCTTTATTGTGAGTCAGTGAATAGCAGGATTCCCAGCTGGACTCTTGCTTCTGCTCTTCAGCTGGATTTGATCTGAATCTCATGAGCTCAGTCTTGCGTCATTCAGAAAAATTATTCAAATAACTCTAGCCTAAAAGTCGTTCATTGAGAAGTTGCTTTTTTTTCTCCCTTTTTCTACAGAGAATGAGCTGTGTTCTTATTAGCATACTGTTCAGCCAGCTTCCCGCGCCCCCCGCTTTTAAATTCAGGGCCAAGGTCATTTTTACATTATCTGCTACAGACAGATTTTAAACACACCAGCCAGGTGTTACTTCTATTTTAAAAACATAGCTATGGAAAGTGTTTTAAGTCATAACAAAAGAAATCTGAGGATTTTGGAATAGTTTTAAAGTAACTCAAACTAGGAAGGGAGTCCACATAATGTTGCAAAGCAGCAGTTAACAATATATCACATTGAAACACTAAAGACATCAGCAATCCTGAAAATTCTGTAAAAGCATATTAAAATCTTGGGAATAAAAGAAATATGATGACTCATATATTAGCAATGTTACTAATGACATTCTAAAACGCCTGTCCAAACAACAACTTCAGAAGCAGCACCCGCTCTTACCTGCAAGAAAAATTCTAGCACAAGTTTTTAGTAAAATCTGCCTCAGCACAGTGAAAATCTTCCATTGCTCAACAACGACAGCTTGAGGTTCACTTGGGAGATCACTAATGTACACTACGTATTTACAGCTCACTGGAACTATCCTGGGAGATTCTGTGAAGCTAATCACACATACCATCTCATACTTATTTAACCAACTACTTAAATAAGGAATAGAATTCACATTTTAATCTTCTGACATAGGCAGCCCGTGTTGGTGAAACACCCACACAACAGTCTACGGAGTAGGAACGGTTCTTGCTTTCTTGCACCATACAGACACAACCCCACATAAATTCTTTCTTAATCTCACGTCTTTTGACCTTAAAAAGCCCAGTCCTAAAGAATCATCAGGCTGTGGCTGTGTTCTGGTTATCCAAATTTCAAAGGACCAAAAAATTTTCAGTCCTTTTTCCTCTGCTTTTTTCAGAGGCTCCCAGAATGCTCAAACTAATGCCACATGTTGAAACCTCAGCATCTTGGAAAGCTTTGTTTTTCTTTCCTAGGCAGGGGGACCAATTTTCTCATTTCTTCCTTCCTATCACTTATATCCCCTCCATATGTGATACAACTATATTTCAGTATATTAATTTTCTAAAATATATTTTAGTACTTTTCCATGGTACCGTCAGGAAAACTTTCCAACTCTGCCCTTTGTAAATGGTACCAATTCTAGAACACTTGCATTCCCTATTTGATGAAATTGTCAATCCTAGGAAGTGCTTGAGAGCATTTAACTCCATTTAAAAAGGGGACTTATACAAGAGTTTTCTGTAACTAAACATTATAAGGGCTTGTTCTCTGTCCACTGGCCACTGAAAAAAGTCTTTCTGCTTCTCTGAGATAAATCTTTTTCTAAAAATTGGATTGCTTACAGCTATCAGTTGGGAGTGATCCCTGGCCTAAGCCGGCTACTTCATGTCCAAGAAACTATTGGGGAAAACACTGTCTGACCAGGCCAAACAAAAGAGGCAAGGACTATTCTAACAAGAAACAGCACAGGCAATCAGGTTTCAGTGCCGGAAAATACTCCCTGTTACTGTTGGACAAGAACTACATCTTGGCACTGCCTATAAACCATAAAACCCTACTTTGTGCAATGCTAGCTGTACACTAAATATTTCAGGCCCAGAGAAAAGCTCTTGTAAAAAGGCTACATGTAATGCTTTCTCCACTTATTAACATGGCAATAAGCAAACACGCAGGAAAAATATTATTACTTTCTTTTAAAATTGAATTTTCTCTTGAGTCTAGAACTCATGAAAGATCTGAAATAACTTCAGCTGTGCTGTTGGCAGCCTTATGTTATTCTCTGAGACGATACAGCAGGGCAGGTTGTTCCAGTTCATTCTTCAGTTCCAAGCTCTCCAAAAAGACCCACAATGTTGGGTTTCACAATGGAGCCACTGGGGAGTGAATGGCAACTCTAGCAGCTCCTGCAGTATAATAACAGTGTAAGTCATTTTCACAAAAGAGATAAAAGATATATACACACATATATAAAAGATATAAATACATCACGCAAAGCTGTATCTTAGCACCAATGAGATTTTTTTAACACATCAAGCAGGCATGCACCTGGTTGAGAGGCCCACGTTACATGTTCAACATTTGGGATCTCCATTATTCCAGCATATAGCTTAACCACCATTACATTTATGAAAGCCCTAATAAAAAGTCAGGAGGCTGCTCCTCTTAATCAGCTGTTCTACCTTTTATCCTTTCATTTTCCTTTCACTGTAATCCAAAGAAAGAGCCGTGATTTCATACGTGCCTGCCCCTGGTGAGTTACCACCTGTTTTGCAGCTGGTGGGTCTCTTTCTTTGCATAAAGTAGCTTTCAAACCAGACCTTCATTCTGGCACCATGGGGCAAATTTTAGTCCCACTAAAACTTACTGTCCAATTGTCTTCACATAACCACAGCCACAACCCCAAGCACTGCTGCAATGGTTCCAAAGAGACAAAAATCTGTAGCAGTTTAAAAACATGCTTTATTCACCTGAGATTTAATGGTCTGTTTGCTCCTTCCAGAAGGCTACATATTGTGACATTTTGCTCAATCTAACAGATACTACAAACAAGTCTTCTTAAAGCTGTGACCCTTATTTTGCTTGCTGGTTTGCATAATGTGAAAAGACGTATTAACAGTCTCTCCAGTAACTGCAATGGATTTATTCTTTGCCTAAGTATTTTTTCCACAAACATAAATTTCCAATGAATCTCAGCTCTTTTGTAAAGAAAACTCAGACTTATGCCCTCATATTCTTCCTGACTGGTGTTTGATTTCACTTTTATTTATTATTCCTGTCCTCTAATAGCAAATGTATTTTATTTAAGAACCTGAGAAGGAATCACGTGTCTTTTGAGGATAAAAGGATAAAGGTATTTCAGAGATTATTTCTGTAGAGTAACTGTTGTTACCATGATTTAACTTTCATTTAACAATTAGCTGGTATGCCAGCAGGCCAAGTTGAGATATGATGATATATATTGAGACATTAGATTTCACGGTATTAAGGGAACGTATATAATACAGGTTTGCAGGTTTGTTGTCCAGCTGAGTATGGAGGTCATTTATTTACGGTTTTATTATTTATGATTTCTAAAGTTTGCTGTGCAGCTTTTCTTCTTCAAAACAAAACACAGAATTTCCCTACCAAAGACATTTTTGCCTAGGATGGCAAATGTTGATCCTTACACGAATGCAAGATATTATGATGTGTGAGTTGCACTTGTTAAAAGTGCTTTGTAACAATTATATATTCTGCCATGTTGATCATATTTCATACTTGTTGCAACTTAAGTACTTTAACAAACATCTTCAGAGTTTTGTTGTGACGGCACGCTGATAAATGAAGAGAGATGCTCACGCAATCTGTGCCTGAGTGTAGCTGGTCATCTCCCTCCCCACTGCAATCTACGTACGCCATGCAGCAAGCACACGAGCTGTGTGCTTTTTTATGTGACAAGAAACAACAGTCCAGAGAGATGCAATGAAGTAAAAGACGCGTTCATTCTGCATTGAGAGAACAGAGCAAACACCAAAACCCAACACGAATGCTTTTCCTGAAGATACGTGTTCTCGCTACAGCTATAAATGTATCACTCCCCCTTCTTTATCTCTCAGTTTCTTTCTTCTGACGCTGCTGCTTCTGAAAAGCATTGTTTTGGAGTGCATTCTGTATGAAAAGTTGCATTGTGCTCAGAGGAATAGTTCACTGACCCACAAAAGCTTTTGTATGGATACCAATCTGCCTTTTGCGCACACTTAGGGAATCTCCAAAGTTATCTAGGCTGAAGAAATCTTATCAAAGTCTTTTGTATTATACCAACTGCAGAAGCTTCAAGGGGAATTTTATGCTAATGATTCTCTTTAATCTCCATATAATTCAGGCCAACTAAAAATAGATCTTTTACAAACAATGAATCATCATGACTTTAAGTGGATGCAGTTCTGCCACAATAAAGTTGAAATCTCTGTTCCATAGCACCTTCCTTTCCTCTCTTCACATACCAAGCACCCAGCAAGCCATCCGACAAAAATTAATACAACTGTTTTTTCTTCTCCCTGCTTACTTCAGCTATCAGTAGTACGACCAGAGTTGAATAGTGAAATAATTCCAAGTACCATATTCCTTTGAAAGATAATTCCAGAAGAGAAATAGAATTTTCCAATTTTTTAAAATGAAGAAAATTACACACGTGTGAGATTGTCAAATCTCATGTGAGTAGCAAAAGCCAAGGTAATTTCTGTTCTGAAAGAAAAAAAAAAAGTACCTAGTCCCAGAGCAGGCTGTAGACCTACTTTTACTGCTGTTCCACCCTCCTGGAATCTGTGAGAAATCAGAGACACATGCAGTGACTGAACCCGATTTGTATGATTAATTAGCATCCACCTTACCTTGCAGATCAGATCTGTCTCACAAGATTTCACACGGTAGAATTCTACATGCCAGGTTTTTCTCCTGGTATGTCACTACTAGGAGACAAATAGCTTTAGAAACGCAGGTCTAAGATAAAGCAGGTCCGTGCAGTGAGGAGCTAGTTTTGTATCTCTCCTTAGTCCATTTTACTCAACACTATCATCACTTAAGGGAGCAGAAACGGTTAGGTTTAAATCCTAAACAGTCATTCATTTCGCAATTGAAAAACTACTCACCTCTCAGTGACACTATAATTGGTTTCCTAACACGATTCTTGTGGATTCCTTGAATTTTACCACCACCCTTTTGAAATTACCTAAAGACTGGCACATAAGATAAAGGTTTGTATGCATTTTTCTTAGACAGCAGGTGGAATAAATGAACAACTAGAGAGCAAAGGCCAACTATTAATATCATAGAGGTTTAGGGCTAAGGGAGATCCAGGTGTTGGCTGATGAAAAGCAACCATAAGACAAGCTGAAAGATTGTCTCCTGGACTTTTAAAAGCCTTCATGCTTGAACTTCTCTGACATTTGCTTTTGGATCTCATTACATTTTATCATATACTTTTTCAATAGAAGCTAACAGTATGATCCCAGGGTTAAGTTATGTACCTTACTGACTGTGAGACATATCTCTCAATTTACCCAAATTTCAACCCATGGAACTTCATGGATCAGATGTGGTAGGATCCTATAAATGCGGAGGTTAGTAGTGGGTAGCACAATGGGAACAAATCCCCATAAGGAGCAATGCCCCAGCTGCTGTGCAATGCTATGTGACCTCTCTGACCTGCTGCACAATGAAGAATTGCAGACATTTTGGACTACTCCTGTTTAAAAAGTGCTGTTTAAAATTATTGCAATATATACATGAATAAAATCAATGCGTACAGATGCAAAATACCAACGAGGACCCAACGAAGAGCCATCGTGATGCCTGTAACTAAGCAGACAATCCAAGCACAGAAGCAGATCCTGCAGGACACCTGGAAGAGTGAAGCCCCCAGACGGGTCGCTTTGCTGAGCTCTCCATAACCCTTCCGGGGCAGCAGAAGAGGCTGTTGGTTGAGAATATCCCATTTTCTGGTCTGCCACCTTTCCCAGTCCAGAGCACAAAGAGTTCAGTAAAAGTGTCTGAACTTTGTATCAGGATGATGATAAGAGTGTTTTTTGTCAGAGATAGCAGTATTCCTCTAGGACTCTGAATTAAACCTGAGCAAAGCTTAAATTTAACATTTTGTTATTTACTTCCCAAGTGAATGTCTACATCTCTATGTCTTGCTGATTTTTTAAAAATATGACTAGAGAAAATTGCTTTCTCCTCTAGAAACGTAGTTCTCACTTAGTTTGCAGGTGCTCTGAATGTTTAAGGTGTACGTTAAATGGGAATTGTGCGCTTAATAGGATTCAGATTTTTTAATTTTCTGCAGGAAAGCTTTGGAAGCTCTTCATTCTGGGCTAGTAGTAGCAGATCCAGATAGACTAAAATCAGTACAGTGCTTTTAGATCTGAAGGAATATTTTCTGTAACAGCACATGTACAGACATACACATTTCCAGGAGAGAGAGATTAACATACGAATAGTAATACACACTGATACAGTAATTCACTTCTGTGGTCACAGACCACAATGATGAAGGTGGGAGAGAATTCCGCTACAGGGAGACTGTTAAACTTGAAGTTTCCTACTATCAGTAAAAGGAAAGGAAACAATAACAAAGAGGTAAGTAAAGTCAGGACCCCAAGAAAGCATTAAATATAACCCAAAATAGTGTTCAGCAGTATTTGACAAACTGTTAAACAGAGGTTGACAATGAAGCTGAAAGTATCATTTAAAATTCAAATACAAAAATCTTCTAAGGGGGAATAAGAGTGCATGAGCAGAAGTATGTAAAGGCACAATCCAGACCTAGGGCCATCTTTCCATGTGTTGAGTAGTACTTTACCCCACAAATAAGCATCCTAAGTTTTCCATTATTTCCAATGTACCTGGGGGAGGAGCAAACTCATGAGAAAGTCTACTGGAATCTACTTATTCTATGGGTCAGAGACTTGTAACGAGATTTCCTTTAAGTATCTATGTTATTTTCCACCTAACTGCTGATTTTTTAATCTCTTACAGACTACAATCTACTCTTTGACCTGTAGTAGGGATACACAGAGAGAAAAAAGAGGAAATTTTTGAAAATATTCAGTGCTGCTTAGTGTTGATACGTGGGTATCAACTTGGGTTACTACTACATAATAGGTAAAAGAATCCAGATTCCACACAAAATATCAGCCTTGCCCCTTTATTTTGTCTTCTATGCTTATTTTCTTCCTCTTTAAACTTCTAGCTTTCCCTTTCTGCTTACAGTAGTCACTGCCTTACTATCAAGCTTTCTCTTTCTCTCTGTGCTAATAATCACCAAATTGTTATATTCATAGAAGAATGAACATTAAAATTTGACTCCAGTTTTTGAGTTACCTCAAGAAATTACTGTAGAGGATGTCCAAGTACCATTACATAATATACCCTAAAGGCAATTAAAAGACATGAGGTAAACTAGCCAAGACCCGCTAGAGAATATTTACTGGAGCTTACAAAGCCTTGGAATAGCCTGTTTAGAAAGGTTATTCCTGCATGAAGTGGTACACACATGTACATATTCTTCAAGGTCAAACTGCAACTGCAGGCAAAGAAAGGTGATAGTGAATTCCTCCTGTATTTCTGAAGGAGCCCTTAATGACTGAAAACACACCTGGGGTTCATTGTGCTCTGCACCAATTGAAATAAATTCTTTCACATTTCATAGCTATTGTCCTGCTTTCAGCTGAGAGAGTTCATTTTCTTTCTAGTGGTTGCTGTGTTTTCAGATTTGGTGTGAAAGGAATGTCAATAACGCACATTGTTTTAGTTGTTGCTCAGCAGTGCTTATACTAGTCAAGGACTTTTTTCAGCTTCCCATAGAAGCTGAGAAGGAGCATAGACAGAAAAGAAAACAGCCCATGGAATATTCTGCACCACAGACATCATGCTCTGTACATAAATATGGGTTGGCCGGGAGGGAGGAATCCACAATCTCTGCTCAGATCAGGCTGAGCAATGAATTCACCAGGCATCGAGAGTGACTTGTGTCTTGTATATTCTTTTACCATTATTGTTATTGTTATTTTCCTTTTCTGTTATTTTCTATTAAACTGTCTTTATCTCAATTCACAGGGGTTTTTTTTCCCTTTCCCGTCCTTTTCTCCCTCTTCTCCCTACCCTTCTTGCGGGGAAAGAGGGGATCAGTGAGAGGCTGTGTGGTCCCACTTCCTGGCTGGGGTTAAACCATCACAGCCATCTAGTGCGTCATGCTTTCCTGCTTACAACCTTCTTTATTATTTTTGAGGATCAAGAAATCCTCAGAAGGATGGACATTTTGACAACTTGTTATTGCGTTAGAAATTGGAATAACAATTTACAGAGCATGGCCATATGAATTATTCTTTAGACATTCTTGGCTCAGAGTAAACATGAGATGGCCTTATTGCCCAAATGAGCCCGAAATAGCCTGTGTCAGGTGGGTTAAGTAACCTCGCATGTGATGCACATCAAGCGTATCTGCATGAAGAACTAGCATCGAAAGCTCGTAAGCTTTCACATCACAAGCTAGAATGCCGGTAAGCTGCCATGTGACTTTACTTCATGTTCCTTACACATACATATTGTTATTCCTTGGAGTTTTCTTTCTCAGCAATAAAACATACAAATTATCCCCTTAAATTACTAAAACTTGCTTACAAACTTAAATTTATGCTGGGAAAGTCTTGTCTTAGAGTTTGCCAAAAAATTTGCCAGATTTGTATATTTGACTATATTCATACCACGATGTCCATTTTGAATGCCTGTGGAGCATGTTTGTAAAGACGAGGGTTACAACACCTTTTTATTCAATTTTGTATTTACTGATTACTTCCTAGGAAAATGAACACTATCTTCACCATAGCCCTTCAGTAAATGGTGTTCCATGTTTTTTTCAGTAGCATACCTACCCTAGACAAATACTACAACACAAAAACTGTCTATTTCTTTCTTTCCTTGCTTCCTGTTTTTCTTCCATAGCATCTCTTCTGTGCTGTAGAAAATAGGATGTATTTTGGGGATTAAAAACTGTTTTTCAAGTTCTCTCTTCACAGAATGCAATGAGCTACACACAATCTTATTGCTATCCCAGGAGAGAAAGTCGGGGGGTAGGGGTGGGGATCCTACTGTACCTTTGTTTCCTAACTAGATTATTTATAATTGTGAGATCTGTGAATAAACTCCCCTAGGAAATATTAAAAATTGATCCACTTTGGTAAATTACTATTAATGCTTTCAACTAAATTAAAGACAACAGTCATACTTGTACGTTGCTTGCCTGATGGGCAAGTAATAATAACACCCTTACTTTCTTGTCAACTTCATTTTTCAGTTGCCGAAACCTCTCCAGTCTAAATAGAAAGACATGCTGAAAAATCAGAAGGAAAAGAATTAGCCTGCCCCATAGCTCTTTATTTCTTCTCTCCTTTCTTTATTGTTCTCCATCGTTGCATATACTGGATAAACATTCTTAAACTGAAGGAAGAGCATCCCTCCCCCTACAGAGGGACAGCACAACTGTGCTGAAGGGACCATCTTACCTGTTCCAGCCTTCTCACACAGGTCGTTTGTAACTTTCTTTGCATCAGCTTGAAGTGCCTGTGGGAGTTTCCTGGTCTTTGTATTTTTAAGCAAAAGGCCCTAGCACTTAATATTTTGGAAATAATTTATCAATACGTTTCTCAATTTATACCTTTCTTAGGATAAAAATGTTACCAAAATGAAACCAGATCTCCCCATAGAAATTTTTGCCAGACGTTGTCGTTGATCCCATATTTTGTTGTCAAAATAAACCATATTGAATCTGCCATTAAGGGATTTTTAGCGTGAACGCTGTTAATCACGTCAGTCCATGGGGTGCAAAGACTATACTCTAACTCATATCTCCTAGGGCTCATCAGAAATGAGGGACGTAATAACTCTCTGACAACGCACAACACAATAGATGCCTGAAATTCACGTTTCCAGTGGTACCACTGGTGTGTGTCTGTCTGTGTAGGTGGTGGGTGTCTGTCTGTAGAGGTGGTATCCACCATAAGTAATCAAGTTTAGAGTTTTTTTTTACTTTTTCCCTCAAAATTGTATTCGCATTTTTTTGTTACTGAGGAATAACACATTTTTAAACAATCAGATAGCAATAGTTAAAACTTCAGAAATCGGTAGTATAAAGAAAGCTTATATAACATTAATGAAAGTTTTAAGCACCTGACCAAAATTTAATAACTTGATTCTCTTTTGGAGGTGTTCTTACTATGTCAACATGGTGCACAAATTAATATCGCCGTTCTGATTAAAAATCAGGACTATTTTCTTCCAGAGCATTGTGATCTTAGCAACCAGGGAGTGCTGAGCAATATATTCCTTGAGAAGATGGTCAAAAAGCCACCTTCTTCCTTCTCTCCCCCACAAAATAGTAAATTCAACTTGTCCATTATGAGTTTATTCTAGTGATACAGCAGCAAGTGTATTGGTGTGGGGACGAGAGGCACACCAGTTACTAGTATTATTTCATATCCAGATCCTACCGCAGGATGTTTCGGATGGTCCTGTAACAAAGGGTTCTATACATCAATGTATCTTTATCTCACTGGCCTGCTAGAACAATGCTTCTTTGGGGCAAAAAACGCTATCTATTTTTCAAGTAACAGATGGATAAACAGATGGGTGGAGAAGTCCACTGAATAGTGTGTTGGCTGCCTGTCATTGCCTGTATGACAGCCAATAAATATCATATGGATTAAACCTGTAAACTAACATGTCCCTATTTAATGAATTCTTTCAGAATGGTACATGTTTGCTTGCCAATACCTGTATAAATGAAATGTCACTTTGCAAGGAGACCAAACACCTAAGCACAGCTTGTTCTAAGATTAATAACCGAAAGCAAACAGGGAAGGAAGCCCCATGGTAAAGCGTGTACATTTTTACAGATTGTCTATGAGAAGGTACCTTTTGCACACCTGGAACGAGTTCCTGGAAAGAACTTAATCTTCGGTATGTTTAGACTTGGGATAATGTTTTCATACTGCTTACATCTCTTTTTGTGAGAATTTCATAGTTTGGGTTCTCAGGCAGTTTTCAGGCTTGCATAAAGCAAAAGTGTTTAATTCAGTAGCCAGCCGTGAGATACCCACCCACACCAGCCCAACAGTAGACTACACATTTTATCCTCTTTTGAGAGATTGTCTCTATTTTGGGCTCACATACGATTAACCACAAAAACATTGACATGACATGAAAGTCCATATTTACTGACGCTTAGGCCTTTCCGTGTCACATGCATCTTGCATTACAAATGACGACAATTTGCCTGTCTGCCACAGCCAGCGTAGTTGTGAGGAATGGAAGGCTCCTGCTTACTTTAGGGCCCTCATCAGCACAGAGATCATCACATGTAAAAGGGTAGTTCCTTTACTTTTCTTCCAGTCTACTGTCTAATAGTCACTGAATAACTCCTAGCTCTTCTACTCAGAGTAGATAATTTTTTCCTTATTCAACAAACCATTACTGGTTTTCCAGACAGAGGTAAAAACTTTTATAGGGTTGGTTCCACAGGCGCAAAGTGAGATGGAGAGAGATTAAACAATTTCCCCACGCTGCAGTGAAAAATCTGCCTTGAAAAGGAGTTCAGTGCTCCAGAGCAATGCTCCAACGCCGTCGCCACAGGGGAACCTTATTCCTGAATTTTTGAAGAAAATACAAAAGCAAATATTCAGGCCAAATAATGACTTGTGAATTTCATTATTAAAATTGTTTCACTCTGAATATTTTTCCACAGCTAATAGAAATAGATTTGCTGATTTTCAAAAAATTCTTTAAAAACAGTATTCTTGAAAAGAAAAATGCAGCACTTCTTGATGTCCTAAATCAATCATAAAATAATTAGGCATGCCAAGATGGAACATAATACAAAACCAGAAAATAATTTCGTTATGAAAATATAATCTATTAGCTCAATACCAACAGATGAGGTAAATTTCAGTAGAAGTTTATGAAAATATATAGACAGTTACAAAGCACTGAGAAAAATATTCTGCAACACTATCAGATATACAAATACAATGTGTCCAGTGGAACAGTTGTACAACATGAAACTGATTATAATTTGAAAAGCAAATAAAAAACGAGTAGAAAAACCCTGAATCAGTTAGAAATAAGATTTGACCAAAGGAAGACACAGCGAAGACTAACTCCTAAATTTAAAAATAACTTCTGCCATAGGAAAGTATTAGGATGAAGTGATCTTTGCCTTTGCACAACACCTGCTTCCTGAGAAGCTCCAAATCCTGTAAAGAGGTTAACAGCTTCATGATGTATCAATTAGTTGAATATTATTTAATTTATATGAAATATGGGTAATATTATATAATGGGAAAGAAACCATCAAACACCTTAAGACATTACAGAATCATAGAATCTTCATGGTTAGAAAGGACCTTTGAAATCACTGAGTCCAACCATACACACACAAAAAAACCCCCTACAATCTCTGTCACTAGAGCATGCCCTGAAGTGCCAAATCCAGACGTTTCTTAAACACCTCTAGGGATGGTGACTCAACCCCCTCCCTGGGCAGGCTGTTCCAGTGCCTGACCACTCTTTCAGTAAAGTCATTCTTCCTAATATCTAATGCAACTTCAGACCATTTCCTCTGGTCCTGTCGTTATTCACTGGGAGAAGAGGCCAACCCCCACCTCTCTCCAGCCTCCTTTCAGGTAGTTGTAGAGGGCAATGAGGTCTCCCCTCAGCCTCCTCTTCTCCAAGCTAAACATGCCCAGCTCCCTCAGCCTCTCCTCATATGACCTGGTCTCCAGACCCCTCACCAGCCTGGTAGCTCTCCTCTGGACACGCTCCAGCACCTCAATGTCCCTCTTGTACAGAGGGGCCCAGAACTGGACACAGCACTCGAGGTGAGGCCTCACCAGTGCTGAGTACAGAGGCACGATCACTTCCCTGCTCCTGCTGGTCACGCTATTCCTGATACAAGCCAGAATGCTGTTGGCCTTCTTGGCCACCTGGGCACACTGCTGGCTCATGTTAAGCTGGCCATCCAGCAGCATCCCCAGGTCCTTTTCTGCCGGGCAGCTTTCCAGCCACTCTTCCCCACGCCTGTAGCGTTGCTTGGGGTTGTTGTGGCCGAAATGCAGGACCCGAAATGCATTCATATTAAAAAAATAAAAATAAAAAAATGAGTAACAGTAATAAAAGAACCTGATGGATTTAGTCGCCCAAAGCGTCCGAAGAGCAGAACTGCAAAGTGTTCAGAGAAAGATGCAGGCTGCAGCGTTTGTCCCACACACTGCACTGGAGACGAAGGCAGGCTCTCGGGAGCACAGCGGCCGACCAAAGACACGAACCACTCAGAGGACAGCGCGCTCCTCTTATCTACAGAACAACTTCGCATAAGAAAACACAAAACACTGAAGTCAGGTAATGAGCAAAACTCACGTGGGAGACTCCTGACTAGCAGTCCTCCTGCTCTGCGACAGGAGTCGGTCGTAAGCAGAGACACTGGATGATATAAAGTTGGGCAATCCATTGGTGCAGGATAACACAAACGTACGTGGCGCTGAGGCCTTAGTGTAATACAATTAGTTGATGCCTTTAAAAGCACCACAGAAGTGTGTGAATATCTGTTTTATCTTCAGAGTTTTCCTTACAAGGCTCTAGTACAGCCTGCAAGGCCCTAACGCCGAGCAGCCTGCAATTCATGCTGACACCGCTCCTCGTCAGTGTACCCAGAAAGAGGAAACTTTAGCTTTTTAAAAACCAGCTATCATTTTTCCAGCCTCTTTGGGCATGAGGCATGTGTTTGTGAAGACGTTACCTGGATTCAGTCTTGCCTAGGGCTGGACTTCCCAAATGGTTGGTTCAGTTTTCTTAGGCACTACAGCAGCCTTTTGAGTGACTGCATATCTCTAGATCTGGCTGAAGGGGTGAATTAAAAGTGGAATATTCTCTTTTAGTGTAATATTACATGTCTATGCATCTTGCGGTATACTTAGTCATCCCTCCATGTGTGAATAAGCCCTCCTGTGAAAGAGCTTCTCTACTCCGGGCATATTACTATGATTGACAGAATCTGTCAGAAACCTTAGTGAGATTTTTCCCTCTTTTCTTTAACTTACGTTTAGCTGAGAGTAAAATTTTTATAGTAGTAGAGAAGTTAACAAAAACACTAGAAATACAATTGACACAAAGAAACCCAGGCATTTTATTTTTCCCCCTCAAAACTGGAGAGATTCAAATTTTGCCAAATGAATTTTTGTTCAACTCTTTTTTTTTTTTTATTTTTTTACACTCCAAAAAAAATTGAATCATTCCATAGAAGTTTAGATTAAAAATAAATGAAGCTTAGATGTGCATCTGAACTAATTTTTACTCCTTGGCTGTTAGTCTCTAGAGTTTTAGGAATGTCTGTGTCCCACTTACTTAAGGCAATTCAAAGTCCCAAAAATCTGACAGGACCCAGGATTTCCAAATACCATCAGAGAGTACAACTTTACTCTACTGAATATAAGGAACACAAATCAACCAAGTATTCTCAGCCTTCTGGGTAAATACAGATTTAAAGCTACTGCTGGCTTGATATTTTCACATCCCAGGAGGGATGGGTTATCCCATGGAATAACAGCCAAAGCAAAGCATGAACTAATTGTTCACACGGAAGTAAGTACAAACAGTGCAGATGAATACTAGCCTTTTCATACCTTTCTCCTCCTATTCTCCTTTTTGACTGATTTGTTCTCAATATCCATGTCATAATCAGAATTGGTTTTCTGCATCATCTAGAGGTTCTTAGTCACTACATACTTGACTTCTTCAGTCTTGCTTTCTCAACATACAGTGCACAGCCAGGTGCATCCATTTTCTTCACCTCTTCAGCTTTCAGCCTCATGCACCTGCCTCCAGCAGATTAGACTGAGATCCCCAGTAACTCCAGATATTCTCCGCTGACAGGTGATATCGGATTATTATACAGGTTGAGGCCACCTTCAGATGAGTTGACCTGTGAAGTGATTTAGCCACAGAAAACACAGCTAAAACACAATTCCCCCTGATACTGTCAACAGCAGATCATCTCCAAGGGTTCCACGTACATCATTACTCCCCAGGTGGACACTCTATTTATATACATTTATCACCACCAGCCTACAGCCAACTAGTTCTGGAAGTAGTCTGGAGGACACCCAGGATGATTTATGTCTCTATGGCCACACTGCTCTACAGACAACTCCAACTTCCAACTGCCTACAGTGTCTAGGAAGGACTCTGGGTCATCTTTGTGCAGACAAGTACAGGCAAGTTACAAGGCAGCAGAGATGATGGTGTACAGCCTCATCACAGACATACTCTCCCTTCCAAAATATAGTCTACTCACATGTTTGACCCTGAAACACCAAAGCTGAGTTGCTACAGAGATGGTCCTGACAGTAAGCCAGGTGTCAAACCTGGAAAATTTGGCTTTTAAAATCTACTTTAAATACAATATAGTGCTGGCTCTATCAGATCTTTGCAAAGACGCAAGAGGCTCTTATGATTTGAATGATCATAACAAATACTTATTAAAAGTGCGTGTTACCATTTGGAAGAATAAAACAACAACAAAAAGGCACAGATGAATGAAGCTGTGTGCATTTTATTACTGAAGCTGCAATATTAATGTTATTTTTAGACCCTGAAGCTTTGAGTCTCCTAACCACAATAGTCCCACTGGATAAAATAAAGAAAATCTGATCAGTATCCTTCTCTGTAAACCCCTTTGTTACTGGGTTCAGCACCTAAAGTGACAGTAACCCACAACATTGCTGGTTTTCTTTCCTTCATCTCTTTTTTTCCCTTATGTTAAGCCATTAAAACCATCTCTCTAGGACGAGACAACAAGAAACTGCAGGAAAATAGTTTGTAAATTATGAGCAACATAGGCTGACACAAGTTTAATTTCTCTTATTAAGTCTTGGCAATTCACATTAAATTACTTTCTAAATTTATTTTTGATAGAATAAAACCAAAAGCTAACAAAACTCCATAAAAGAATCTGCTATTCAAACACCTAAATATGAAGATAAGAGCACATCGGGATTTTCAGGGTGTTTAATTCCCACTATATTTTTTTTCAACTTCTGTAAATAAAAAAAAACCAACCCAAAAACACTTCAACAGACCAGCTCTTCCTTTATTTCGCTTAAACTTACTGTCTCTCATCAGAAACGCTGCAAAATCATGAATGGAAGCCTTAATATACAGTGTTTCTAGACTCTTTCGAATTAAATAAAGAGGAAAAGGTCTCATATAATTCTCAAACTTATTTTGGGGTTCCAAGAAGTTCAACAGAAACTTTCAACTTCGGTGTGTTTTTTAAGCTGAATCCCTAAAACTTTCCGGATTAACCTTTCAACGTATTAATAACAAAGCTGTTTAAACAAAACTGCCATTTTAAGAATTGAACCTAATATTACAAGTGCTGTGCAATTTGGTCTTCCCAAACATCTCCCCTAATAAATCCCTTCCCAAGCCTCCAAGCTGTGATTCAGAAAGAGAAGAATAGTTCAGGGGTAACAGTGCGGTGAAGCCTTGAGTCATGCACACTTTGTGGAAAGAATTGGTGTATAACTAAGTAATAGAGGAGGGAAGAATAATTGATACAAGCCCAGTCAGCCAAGAGAGGGCAAAGCCTGCATTTCTGATGTGTGACTCAATGCGCTCTTCAGCCGCAGCGTCACGGACAAACAGCTCTCTGCAGGTCCAAAAGAAGTGGGGTCTTTCGAGAGGAGGACGGGGAACCTTTCTTTCGCAGTTTCCTAGAGCCCAGAACGTCTCTCTCTGCAGCATCACTCCCATGTAAATATGAGTTATGCGTTACAGGAGAGAATTCAAAAACAACTAGGGCCTCCTTGTTACTTCTGCTATGCTATATATCAAAACACCCTCACCAAGATAAAAGAAACACATTTTAAGCATCACAGATGAAGGAAATGGAGGTCAGTAACGTCATTTGCCATCTCAATTGTCATTTTAGTTGCAGAAGTCCATCTGTTCCTCTTCATCCCTTTTCATACGTGACTCTCTCAAACAATGGCCACATCACACAGCAACAGAAATACTAAGATTAACTAATGTTTTCGATCAAACATTAACTAGATGGGAAATACTCCTTGGCTTTCTGGGAAGGAAATGGGTACAGCAGTTATCATAACTGCCAGGGAAAAAGAGAACAGAGGAGGAGAAACGTAGGTGACACTCAACATTTTCCACCTCCAACTACTCATATATCAAACATAAGTACCAGAACCCCATTAAGTAGCACCCACATAATCAAGTGGCCTAAAATGAGGAATGGACTTCTTCCAGTTCGTTCCCCTGCCAGTACAAAATAATTCCTTACGTGACAGTTGTAATTTCTTCATCAAGTCTGATTTTAAATACCCTGGCAAAGCCACGTCCACATTTTCTTTGGAAAAATCTGTGCATTAAGTTTTCCATTAAACTCACCCTTATGTTAAAATCTATTTTTTCCAAATTTTTCCCTTCAAACCACCCCAAATTCTCCTCCCTCTTGCTCTTCCCATGTTCCAAGTATTTATATTCCAATATCACACTTCTTCGCAGTGGTCACTCGTGAGCCAAACACGTATCTGTCCGATGCGTCCAGATGCAAGACAGTATTGCAATAAATGGATTAGCAAGTGCAGTCCATTATCGTTCTTCACACTTGAGGGTTTGCAACCTGGCATCTGGCAACTGAACCTACAGCTTACCTACTACTAGCTTTTTACCTATCTTACTAGCTTTTTCAGGTGTTCTTTGATCATCTTTTGGGTTATACCTTCAGCTGAGAATTTTGTGTAATTAAGTAGCTTAAGGCAGTAGGATACAAATGGGATTTTGGTGAGATACAGAACAAGAAAACATAACTGGAAAATATGTGATAAATGGTAGGGATAAGACTGCGTTGTATTTACACCAGCATCTTGATGACATACGATCTGTTCGCCCGCTACTGAACTTACTGATGTATGCACTTCCCTTCGCTAGCCTGCCTTCTTCCTCTTGAAGTAACAGGGCTCCTTTTCTCAGATACCCTACGGATAGTCATGCTTATTAATGAAACATGATTTCTTTATGGCTGCATATATATAGACACATCTGTCTATGTATGTATGCATACCTAGACATAGACCTGCACACATACAATTAATGTTGTTAACAGTGCAGCTATATAAAGTTTGTGCTGAGGTAAACAAGTGTAGAACTCATCCAGAACCCTACAGTATAAGACCTTTGGTGCAAACGAATTCACAGCTTTCAGGACTCATTTGCCATTGTAGAGCTCTTTGTATTGTCATTAATACCTCTGTAAAATGGAAATTTGATCTAAATTTCAGCAGAACTGATTGAAATTTTACAGAAAAATAAAAATGAGATGAAAAAATGGACAAAAAGTCATTCACTTTTTTTCTGTACTTTCGTTTTTGGGTGAAGAAAGAAAAGCAGAATTTTCTTTGCTTCTACTTAAAACCTGAAAAAGATATTCTTGTGTTCAGATACACGAACCTTCAGCATTTTGACTGAAAATGCTTTGCATTTTCCAATGGCCATCACTTTGACGAGGTGTAATATTCTCACTAGGAGTAAGGTAGTTTCCAACAGGCTGTACATTATTTCAGTAACACGAAGAGACAGGAGGGATAGGATTTACGTAGGGGAAAGACAGAATTTGAGAAGAAATACTTTGGCTCTCGGTAAGCAGCAACTGCAAGATACCACCACGTGAAAGCTGATCTGTGTAACACGAGGTGTTTATCCCTTCAGCCTGCATCTAAAGACTTCAGCATCAATAAAGACCTTACAGTGGTAATTAGCACCATTTCAAACAAACTACATGAGTTCGCAATTCATTGCTTAATTGATACTTCACTCAACAGAAGGTATTTAATACTCACATAAACCAGAATTTTATTAGAAATGTGGCGAATGTTTTATTTTATAGACAAAGTTGCATGCTAATAAAGACCGAATTAGAACTATGATCCCATTTTGAGACTATGCTGGTGCAATGACAATTTTGCAGCAGGAGTTATATTGTAATTACACTAATAAAAGCTTTGTTTTCAGTCAGTTCTCTATATGCATGCCATTCAGATGACGTTAAGTATTTACATATTTATAAATAGCTCCATAAATATGTAAATCTATACATATTTATGACCCACCTTTTCCTGGTCAGAAATTACTAAAAACTATGACTATCATTTAATTAAGAAGATGAAGTGCAACAGAAGCCTCCTCTTTCCCCTAACAAACACCGAAAGGCGAGGGATTTCAACAATACTATATTTGCTATTTCAGATTAGTTGAAGCTTTGGTGTGCAGCATTTCCACAAAGCCAAGCAACTTATGAAATACGGATTTAGGCATCTAACTTTAACCATTCATACCAGAACATCCCAGTCTAACTGACTTGCCGCCAGCCAGCCAAGGAGGGAGGCATCGAGCTGGGAACAGAATCCAGAGCCCCGCTGTCGTCCTACTCCCTCTGCCACGGCAGTTTGGTTCGCAATGAACTTGCTTCCATATCAATCGATACACAACAGCAATTTCGTGGTACTCTACAATACCGTATTCCCAATTTAGGTCTTTTGTAATGTCAAGTAACCAGTGAACTGCGTAGCACGACAATTTACATAACTTTTCTGCTAACTTCAGCTCTATGGAATAAACTGCAGCACTTTTGGCAATGGTCTGCCTTTCTATAAGTTCTTCCTCAATTTGAGAACTGCACTTCCCTTTTGATAAGAGGAAGAGCCTCATTAGAGCGTACTGGAAAGATCTACAGCAAATGGATTGTTATTAATGGGAAGACAAGGATATGTTTATATAGGCAGGGGGAGCATTACTCTGTTTTTAAATACAGACTTGATTCTTTTAAATAAGGATACCTGGAACTTTGCAGAAGGCAGACTGCTGAAACAGGTGATAATACTGTTATTTTTAAGTCTTGGAAAAGCTAAAATAAAGAAAAGAAGATATAATTAATGAAACATTGTGTTTTGCTCTCTGCCAAAATTATAAAAGAAAACAATAAAATATTTCTGCAAGAATATATTAAACCTACTCATGAACTTATCTTCAAGGAAAGGAATTTTTCCCAAAACAGTCACTTAGGTTAAACGGAAGGAAATTATGAAACTGAATCACAAAGCTGTGGGGCTCAAGCTCATATTAAAAAGAAAAATAATAGGAACCAATCACCCGCTCTTTGTCTTCTGTGGCTCCTAATGCTTTTTTATTTTTTTAAGAAAATAAGGAGGCAAAATTAAACTCTTCTATTAATGAGCATGTGCTGACTCTTGTGAAAACAATAGTGACGGCTTCTCCACAGCTGTTCACATTAGCCGTTCTTAATTTATTGCATAGGCTTAAACATCCTGAATGACCGACCGAATGTCCAACGAAAACATTTAATCTGAAAATATTTTAAATCAGTTTAAGCTTTCGAGCATTCTTCATTGTTGGGTGAGTGAAGCTTGCTAAGAAATAAACATTCTTCCCTTTTCTAATTTACTGTTCACAAAATGCATTTTCGTGGTTTGCAAGAATCTCTGTAGCCAGCTACATACAGACAGCAAAGTTTATTTCATTAAAGACACCCACGGTGTTGGGCTGTACTTGAATACGAGCGCCTACTGACTGACCTACCCCTCTGGCTGTAAACAGCGCTAAATATAATAAAAACGCACTTATAGTTATCACGAAAGTTAAATCTTCCTTTAATAATTTGTGCAGAGACAGAGAAAAATGAGGACTTTTTCACAAGTCCCTTTCAAAGACGGATGTTGACTGCAACAAAGTTCTCCGTTTGTTTCCCTGCAGATAACTCAAATAAGGAACAACCACAACCAAGATACCCACCATAGTTTGACTCGTGTTTTGCAAGCAAAGTGGCAGAATGAGTTACTTCTAGAAGGATGCTGGTTTGTTCTCAAGGAACACAAAGCCATTCCTTCTCCAAGCGAAGCTCTCCACCTTCTCTTTCAGGTGAGGACACAGAAGGGGCTGGTGCCACCAGCCTGCAGCACCACCCACCTTCTGCATTATTCAGTCTCTGACCACTTACTCTCCAAACACAGGGGACAATCCACATCAACCTCGTGAAAGGAGCACTTAGCACCAATACGCTGCTTCTTCTTTGCACAGAAACTTGAACGGTGGCAGAAAGCTCAGAATAGCAGCTCCCCCAGCAGCCGTGCCAGCGAAAGACACCAGTTGTGGTGACAGATGAGAAGGCGAGCCTGGGTGAGCAGTGCAGCCACAGGCAGCCTGCAACGCAGAAAAGAGAGGTCATAAAAATAAAACTGTACCTGGTAAAGGGCATTAAATAATTTATTAAAGTATTAAATAATCGGCTCATTTCTGCATGTGGACGCACACTTACTCACACTTCATAAACTCCTGGTTGAACATCAGAAAGAATTTGCTATGTGCATTTAATTAGATTCTGAATATTTTTTCATACACACTTGGAACATTTCCAAAATATTAGGATTATGATTAAACATATATATATATATGAAATGTTGGACGTTTTTGTAAATAGGATTTTCATCTTACCGTTTCTGCATAGCGGGCCTTGCCATGGCCCACGGGCCAAACAACTTCTGGCGGGGAGCCATACCGTTCGTTTATTATTGCAACTTGTGCAGCTCATTTTAACGACAAAAACCATCGAAGCTGAGGACTTTCATCCATCCATAACCCTATGTATTTTTTTAAGCCAGAGGCTAAATCTTTTACTGAGATTCTGATAGATCTTAAGGATCTGTACTTTGTCCCTTAGAAACAGCTTTTTAATTAACTTATTTATTTATTGATGAGTGTACATGATAGTAAAGGAAAGAAGCCAGGGTAATAAGGAAAGCATACGTTCCCAGCCTATTAACCTCTGCTATTCAATAATGCACCGAAAACCCTGAACTTTAATTTTTTCTCTCTCTAGATAGATAAGGCAACATGTTTTACATTCAGCATGGAGGAGAAATAAACATCCTTGCCAGCTACATTTCTGCAGAAAACGAGCCCTAGATCCAATAGATTTGTGTATTTACTGACATCTGCCACAGATGATGAATCCTCCAGTAGATTAAACTCAGAAGAAATGACAAATAGTTGTTGGCACGCCGCTGGAGATGCCATTTCCCACAGAAGAGTACAGGCTTCTAAAAGTCTTTAACCTCGCTGGACAAGAAACCCCGCAACCTAAACTACACTATTTGCCAAAACTGTACTTGTCAGCCTTTTTCTGAATTAGTTTAATCTCGCTTTACTGGTGTGCTTTACTGTTGCTCATCACATACTACTTTAAATAATTCTAGAAAGTAGTGAAAAAAAAATGCTATAAAAAGATAATTGCAGACATTACAAAGAAAACAGTTAAAGATCCAACATGAATTGGCATTTCATGAGAGTTTAACATGCTTGCAAGAAAACTGCCATGCTATTACGCAGAATATCACAGGTAAAAATCCAAGCTGCTATGGACTCAGGTTACTATGCTCGAGAAAAGGATAGCGTCATAGACACGGTTGCTCTGTCCCAAATGCAACATACTCGCTTCACCACACTGTCAAGCTAATAGCTTTTGCTCAGCAAGGATTAATAGCTCTTGTTTAACCACACTGCTTTCCTTTCCAGGACTAACATGTCATCTGCACAGGTTTAACTAAATCAGTTATTAAAATAAATTCTTAGGAAGTAATTATAGCTTGCGTGCATTTAAGTTAATTCTTGAAGTGAAATCACGGCAAAGCCACAGTTCCCTTTCAATGCAAATCATGTGCTTTTCATGCAACGTTCAGGCATCTAACAACCTTACCGAAGCATTTCGCTGGGATACGGAAAAGGACATTTTTATGCTGCCTGTGCTGCAGTCAGCTACAACTCCCTTCTGCCCGGACTTTGGAAAGGAAGCAGTGGCTGAGGTGAATGCAAATAGAGCTAATAATAATTATTAAAGGCAGCAACCGGGTACTAGTCACACATTCTAACGTTTCTCCCAATGACACTTTAAAGCCTTAGAGCATTTCAAGCTGCTGGATTTAACACTGTGTCAGACCCCATATAATTGCTAACTGCCCACCAGTGTAGCGTAATTTGGGGAAAAAATGGAAGCGTGACTCCGGTGATTTGAGTTATATCTCGACTTTAATCACCGAAAGTGATATTCCCAAAGAACTATCTTTCAAATTAAACACTCCTCCCCATTGCAGAAGATATACCCCTCCAATTTAACCTGCCTAAGAGAAGTCACGTGCAGTATTCTGTTTGAGAATGATAAAATGATTCTCTTTCTCCAATAATAACCGTCAATCTTTATCATTACCCAAGGCAACTTTAAATTATGCAATCGCCAGTTTTAGTGTGTACCGCTAGAGGTATTCCTCAGTCTCTCAATATCGCTGAACAACCCTTGCGGGCTTCGGTCCGCAGCCAGACCCAGCCACATCCAAACACGCCAACGCTCTGTCACACAGGATTGCTCCAGGGACAGGAAGGACAGTCACCCATGGAGCCCAGATCTCCCGCTCCCCGAAGCACCGCCAGTCTCGTTCCAGCCAGGTGCCTCCCATCGCTCAGGAAACTCTTCTGGAAATCTACTGAACCCTGGCTATCGAGCCTAAGGAAATGGCTCATTGGGAAAGACTGCATTTACAAAGCTGTATTTATAAATATTTTCATTCATGAATTTAATTCAACAATCTGTCACCTTACTGGGAATATAAAGCGTAAGAAATACTTTTAAGGATCCATTTGTAAAGGTTCAAGTTTAAGAGAGGCTTTTATGCTTCAGAGAGCATCAAAATTTGTGTATCGAAGATGACCCGATTAGCTGATAAAGCAGGAAGCGGCAACAAGCCTCCTTTTCTTCCACTTCAAACCAGCGCCATCGCATGTTCTTAACTGTGTCACGACTGGGGTTCATAGGTACTAAAGATATATGACAATTAATACAAATGATTTGGCTCAGATTTCAGTTTGGAAGACATTTAGGAGAAGGCCTAAATGTTATATTATGTTCTCAAATTCTATGCATTAATTTAAAAACAAAGATATCTGATCCCTGTCTATTGTACTCCTAAGACAGTAACTAGAATTGCAGCTTTTCAGCAGGCAGTGCTCTCAACAAAAGCCAGATAATTGTGCAAATCAATGAAAACCCAAGAGCGTCTCAAATGGACCGGAGGCAGTAACCTACGCAGGGAACACGCGCTCGCACAGCAGCGAGGTGTGTAATGGCATACTCAGGTGTGTTCTATGCATTTACTTAATTACATGGTTCCACAACAATTCCTTGTAAACTGATAATTAACAGCGTGCTCCAGTAATTGAAACTGTCCGTGTTGGTACCACGAAAGAGCGATGGCACGCAAGCCCGGTGACAAGTACAGAGCCAGTGCTGTACACACGCGCCTTCTAGAGCGGCAAACGGAGGGCAGAGGGAGAAAGGAAAGGGCTGAAAATGTTCAAAAATCAGATGTAAGGCTCCAAAAATGGCATAGCTATCGAAACCAAACCAAACCAAAAGATTACATCTGGTTATCGTAGTTACTTATGGAAAAGATAAGGGGCTCCAAGTGACATGGCTTTCTCTGTGGCCACGAAGGCTGGAAATCGACTTTAATGCCTCAGGAAAGCTGAGACTCTCATGCCCCTGGGAAAACTTGGAACATCATTAATTACTAAGTGTTGTCAACACTGAATCTGATGCGATGACTTGAACACAGAAACATTTTGTAATTTTTATATGCAAAAATAAGTTAAAATTACAAATGTGAATTTTACGTAGAGAAAAGAAAACCTAACTTAAGCCAAGTTATTATATAGCCTCATTGTTAAATTAAGCAGACCAAAAGGTGAACCATGCTGAGGAGTGCCCGTCATCCTGCAGGCTATGGGGAGTGATTGGGAGTTAGGCCAGTTCATGGGACATGCTGTGTAAGAGGGACCATGACAGTCAATGGCTCTATTCAGTAGCCAACATTAATTCCGTACTCCTAATACAAACAATGAATTACTTCAAAGGAGAAATGATGGTAGAAGTGATTAGAAGAAAGGCAAAAAAAGCACTGTTTTCTTAGCACAGGACTATATTTGAAGAAATGAATCAATTTCCTTTTCTCAGGAAAACTAAGTACTTTATAACTTTTTTTTTTTTTTTTTTTTTTAACAAAAAGCCTGCTCAAATGAAATGGAATCCTGAAAACTAGAGCTACGACTTGGATAGGCTGAGTAAACTATTTGCCAACTGTAACTATGGAAGTGGCCAAACTGCAAAAGAGTATTTTCAATATGCAGCAGAATTACTGAACTATTGGGAAATGTGGTATTTATGGAGCACTGTGTTCCCATTGGGATATAATTGGATCTAATGACCACTGCAATTAAATTCATTCATTACTTATTTTTCATCTCAAAGAAAAATGTTGACTACTGATGGGTCCAGGAAAGTTTCACTAAATTTTAAAAGAACAACAGTTAGCTTGCCCTGGGGGAAAAAAAGTTATCAAATTCAAGTGGCACCCAGAAAAAAAACTCCCTACGCTCAGCTTGTAATACGTTGTTTTCCAAATAACTACAGCTCTATTAATAAAGCATTAGCTAATAAGTCAGTGCTCTAAAAAGTACGATATTGTAACATTTTCAGGGGAGGCTCAGATTTTAATCTGCGCGTCAGTCATCGCAGTATGGGCTCCAGCAGTGCTCCCGCCCAGGTGTGCAGGGCACAGCCCAACGCTCCCGTCTTTAATTAAGGCATACACGGAAAAAACTGGCAGGGTCCTGGTGGGAAGGCTAGTGCGACACACCCCTAATCACTTTAGTTTTAGAATACTATTAAGTGCAACTACACGGCAGGGTATTTGCCAAGCTCATTTAAGTAATCAACTGTTTTGTGATTTCACATCACCTGATAGTTTTTTAATAGACTGATTCATAGTGATAACTACAGTATGTGTGCATTTGATGTCTCGATCCATGTTTTTTAAACCAGTGGAAGCTTTTTATTACCTTTAATAGGGCCAGATCCAGTAGAGACTAAACACCCCTTCCTCTCAAATTATTTTTCCTCCACCTTCTTGCCTCCCCAAGAGACGCAGTAAAAAAATTCCATACAAGCTTCAATTCCAAGGATCTTTTTTTTGTTATTATTATTTTCCTAGCGTTAGTCTTCTGAAACCCACTGCCACCATTACTAAGCCATTGTGAAATGCAGCAAAATATACACCAGTGGACCTGCCTCCACACCAAGAACTTTGTTAATTGAGCGTTATCGTATTCGGTTACTATCGTAGGAGCCCAGGCAGTTGCCTGGCCTCCCCATACACGGTGGACCCAGTTTTGCAGAGTGTCAAGTCCTTTCTGCTTCCCCAGAGACCCACCTACCACCCACTGGAGCAACCTGCGCTCTGTCACCTCTCGCTGCCTACCGAGATTTCAACTTCCATTTCTATCCCGACTTTGAGAAACGGGACATTTTAGAAAGGAAGGGTCTGTATAACAAAGCTATACCCGTAAGCGAAGGTTGCCAGATTAGTCTCTCAGATTGTGCAGGCATTAACAGGCATGCCTGCATCATTGCTCTTGAGAATATAAGTTTTGAACTGTATTACAAAACAGTTTTTATGATATCTTCAATTTTCAGATGCTTATCAGCCAGGACTGTCAATACTTTGCAAAGTCTATGAGGGATGTTCTTAAGCCTGAAATTACTTCTGATTAAAAAGAGAAACACATACAATTTACAGCAAAGGTGTGCAGAAGTGAGCTTAAAATACAGTTTGACATTAAAAAAAGCTTAGCCTGAATTGTTGATGACTAAGTTATTATTATGTTTCCATACATTTTAGTCTACAAATTATATCATGATGCTTCAAGATTTTTTTTATAGTTACTAACTTGTCATATACTCTTGTTAACGTTATGTTGCTATGTTAATGTTATTAGTATAATTACAGCTAGTAGAAAATGCTAACAACATCACAAGCTAAATAGAAACTTATTCTGAGCTCTAATATACGTTCAGTGGAAATATAAACCACAGACAACCTAAAACTGAAAAGCAGATTACATTTATTTGTCAGAATCACATCCAGAGACTCAAACTAATGCGGCATGTGAACAGATGACAGTGGCGTACACCAAGGTATTCTCGCATGTATGAATTCTAAGATGTGATTTATATACCACCATTTATTTTCATTCCAGTATCTGTCGTATCCCCTAATGTTTTCCTGTTTATGCAAGTTTTTCCACCAGCACAGAAAATGTTTTCTTTAATTAATGTCAACAAACACATGAAGTACATTTGCTGCTGTTATGTCTGTAAAAATTGTATGGTCACTAAAGAATAGCTAGGAATTTTATACGTATATATTTTATTCTAATAATAAGTTACCTGTTTGAGAACTTTACTGTGCAAGTTTCTTTTTCTGTTATTTTTTTGAATTGGGTATCTTGATTGAAGTATTTGCAGATAAGAAAATGACTCATCCTTTGTTATTTTAAAATTCCAGTTAGCGTAATTTAAAACAACTACTGACCTGTAAAAGAAGTTCTCCACACGTTTTTATCTTGTATCTCCATGTTGACAATACACATGCTGTTACTATAATAATTTGCAGGTGCACTTCAAAAAGAACAGAGCATAGGTATTCCCAGGACAGATAGAGGGAGCTGTATCTCCAGTTTTACTCTTTAAAGAGACAGCTAGAAACAAGGTGTCAAGTTTAAATTTGCAAACATAAAAAAAAAAATAAATTAAAAAACCCCTCCAGCTTGCTTTTGACTATTACTACCAACCAAATTAGGCTTTAAAAGCATCGGGAAAACTACAATTTGCCCAAAGATCAAGGAACAATGAAAAAGTTGTTTTTTTTTTTTTTATATATAAACATAGCTATGTCAGTATGGTAAGACATTCAGGCAACCAATCACTTGCTCTGTTTTTTTAGCTTAGATTTTCCATGAACAAGTATTTGCGCCTTTTTCTGTGATGTAATAGCAATATTGAAAAACATGGCATGTCATCGGTAAAATATGTCAAAAAGAAAAGTATTAAACAGCATTAATTCTAATAAAGTTGGATGGACAGGTATTACGGTTTTCTGAAAAAGAAAAGCCCTTCCCTCTCACTCACCCTGGGATAAGCTTACAGAGGATTCAGAAAGGTAAACACAATTCTAACTGCAAAGGAGACAGAGGGAAAAACATACAGAGCTGGATTTAGAAGCATATATACCTTCCCACCATTACCTTTGATTACGCACGAGAAACCATGCTCTGCATCCATGTGCGGAGATTGAGCTATCACTGCTACTGCTTATCCCCAACCAGGTAAAATCTGGCATTGAACGGAAAAGTAATAGAATATTGCATATACGTACCTGAAATGTTGTTAAAATTGGATGTCAACTTAACCTCATCATAAATTGCATTTTTTTCTATGGTGCTCAACTTTACTGCTTATTTCTTTTTAATTAAATGTATTTTTCTCATCTCTCTTCCACAGGGGACGGGAGAAGGGGAAGGGAAGAAGTTGTTCTACATTAATTTAAATTATTTGCAAGATTCACTGTAGCACTGCGGTCTTAATTAATCCACAAAATCCTGCTTTAATTCCCATATACCTCAGGTGTAAAAAGGCCTCCACATTTCATTATACTTCTGAAAGACTTACTTATAAATATAATTGCACATTATTCTAAGTTACAGATTAGTTTTAAGCAACAGCTATATGAAAAAACGAATGTATAGATATAAAGACCAACTCCCATACTCCACTGAACAGTGTTTGTAATCCTGGTACAAACGGTTCTAATCCTACTGAAGGGCTCTTCCTGGAAAGATTTTGAGGCACAAGAAACGCAGGCCCGAACCCTTTCGTTACCCTTGCTAGAGGTAAAGATGTTAAGTAAGACGGGCAGCAACAAATTGGCTGACGAGTTCATTACTTCTCTGTTTATTCAAATCCATCTCATTTTTCAGCAGTACTCTTGTACAGTAATACTCCAAACAATGAGTCAAGACTGATATCTAAGTTATTTTAAAATTTAAATTAATCAAATAAAATCACCAACAATCTGCATCTGAGAGTGCTTATTGCAGTCATCCCGCCCCTGCATGTCACCTTCCTCAGGGCACAGTCCCTCGTGTTTCCTCCCTCCTTGTGCTGTGACACTATTTAGGCGCATACACTCTCCAATTAACACCGTGTCTCCTCCAATACAAAGAGTAATATTACAGCAATTATATGAATCATTAATAATCATAGAAACGCTACTCTAGAAAGAGGCGTGCAAAAAGTCTGATACAATAGCTGTTACGAGAAGAGCCGCTTGCTAATAGTGTTTACCAAAGTCAGCATTTTCCCCGTTCATCCTACATTAGGAATCCTCTCCTTCCTACTTCCATCTATCAAATACCTCAACAGATCTCTACAAAAAATGATGTTTCAGACTGGGATTTTTCCAAGTCAAGTGGCAATCTCAGCAGATGAGACTATAAAAGACTACTGAGAAATTACTCAACTGTAATAGTTTAAAAAAAACCACTCTATTTTTACTATTAAAACCCTACTCACAGGATAAGTGTCTCGTTTTCAAAAAATTATTCTACGCAAATCTCTTCAGCAGGTAGGTACTTTCGACAGCATACCAACTCTTTACATTCACTTGGATTAACCAATTAAATCACACTTTCAAATAACTTCAATATAAAGTATGTTTATAATGCATACGAAGAGTCTCACAGCTGTTTTTTATCCCTTTCAAATTTTTTCCACACCCTTCTGAAGTACTAACATGACAGGATATACACTCTAGCAATATGCTCTGCACGCATGTATTGTTTGGCAACACCATCGTCTCTCCAAAACTACCACTTGACCTTCTCTACAAACATTCCACAAGTTGGATGTGTCCACTCTTCCCATCGTGAACAGCACCGTGGTATTGCCATACTCCTTGTAAACGTGGTCTACCATCTTTTTCTTTCTTGATATTTAATCTTGCATTTGGCCGTACTAAAATATACATTGCTGAGGTTAAACGGCAAGTTTTTAGAAATGATACACAATTTGTATTTTGACAGCATGACTTGGTTTTCAGCAAGACTAATATTCCACCAGATACTGTCTCCTTCATAAATACCATTTTTGATTATGGTAAAAATATGTTTAGTTTTCCTAACAGGTAGACGTGTGTCCTGGTAAGAATATAAAGAGCTAACACCCTTCACATAACATAACTTCACCTAGTAAATGCTTAAAGAAACAAGAATACTTTGACTAAATATAACCAGAGGTTTTTCTGTGGAAACCAGAAAATTATTTTTTCAGTCAAGCAGTGGTTAAAATTCCAAGACTCTCCATACCGCAAGTCTAAAGCTGAAGGTGAGAAGACCCTTAGAGGAGAGAAACGGATCCCGTAAAGAGAAGAGCTCAATGACTGATGCACTGCCATGGCTGCGCAGCTCCAACCTAAAGGCAAAATCTCTTACTTTTCCTAACCGAGGGAGCGTATTTAGGAAAACTGACACACAGTCATTCAACTATCACAAGAAACTGTGCCTTTGAAATCAGATATGAGAAGTGTGGAATTTAACCATTGTTTTAAGCATAAGGAATTTTAATGCTTTCATCTAATTTCTGGAATACTGATACTTAAACTGGACGTTCTTTTCCTGAAGTGTGTTCCTGAACAACGCACGGCATGGCACTACAACTCTTCTAAGCCTATGCTGGGGGCACAATTTTGCCAGCCTACAATTGGAGTACATTTCAGTATGGAATCTTAGCTAAAAATAACATCAGCGATTTATATTTAATGTTTGGATGAAAAAACGTCTATTTCGAGCACAATCTGTTGTCTCTAAGATGTCAACAGTAAGTAATATTATTTGAAGTGGAATGTTGTATTTAATATTTAATAGCATGTATAATGAAACTAGTGGAAAAATATTGAAATTGCAGAAAAGTATGAAGTGTCGATCATCACTTGACTATTATTTTAGATTAGCAATGGATGTTATCATGTGCGTACATAAGAATACATCACATGACTTAGCTTTGCCAAGAAATTAAACAATATTCAGATATTTCAATAGACTGTATATTATAGGCAGTGAACCTAAATTTCTACTTGTTTGTGTCAATATGACCCAAAAAACTCCCGTGAAATAATCATTTACATCAACATAAAGAGGATGCTTGATGAAAGTCAAGTCTGGAATGGTGCAGTCAGTTCTCTTTCAGAAGCCAGTGGAGTAATCACTTAGCTCAGAGTCAGAAATTGCAATTTTTTTATTCTACCAGCCGAGTTTCAGATCCATCACAAATGAAATCATGCTACTGATTTGATTATCTAAATAGAGACTTTTCTGCCTGAAGAGATGAGTCAGAGGTCAAAAGAAGTTGAAAAACTTACACTACATTCTGATAATTTTTAACATACAAAGACCACAAAACAGTAAGATAAAATACAAACCTAAAGCTAAGTCCAATTCGTGTTAACTCACTAAAAAATAAATTATGTTACATGTTTTACTACCTAGTATAGCATCCAAATAGGAAACTGGTGTTACAGTGGGCTTTTTATAAAAATAATTCAATACTTACTGAAGTAGCACCTCTATATAAATGATCACCAGCAAAGGAGAATACTTCATAAGACCCACAATACCCCTTTTTTGGTAGGTTAATTATAATTCCATCAACACATAAAAGCTGTACTTGATCTATGCACAGAGGTTAAGGCCAGAAGAAGAAATCCAAATGATCAAGCAAAAATCTTTTGACTGCTTGCTTGTAGTGTCCAAGTGCAAACAGTGGTCTTTTAAGTATCTTTTTTCCCTGTGATGCATTTATTATTTAGAATCCATAAAAATTAAATAACCAGAAGATCGCTCAGATGTAAATATATAGTTTTTTTTTAAAAAAAGGTAAGAGCCCATTTACAAATTCCTGGACAGAATATTAGATACTGATATGAATTTATTTAAGAACTAGCTCTTATCCCACAGGCATTTAGACAACAAAGCAGTTGAGATACAGAGACTTCTATATCATGAATTCTTAGGTTAGTTTAAACTTACTCCAGACTAAACCAGCCATCTGACTCAGGTGTGTGAAATCCACCCCCACAAAAATGTGTCTGTCTCAATCAGCTACTGAATTTAGACTGTTGATGGCAGGGTTTTGAATTTAATCTAAAGGAAATACTGTAAACACATCACACCTGTAATTTTTATAAACTTTGGGTTTTATGTTCTTTCTAATAAGATGACTTTTCTGTATAATTAGTGGCAACCATGTATCTACATTTATTTTACCTTTTGATCTACACTACATCATAATTAAAAAGAAGCACAAAAGTAAGAAAGAAATGTTTTCTAACAGCCTTCATTTTATTTTTTCAGTTTGGTACTATCTGTCCATTTAGCCTTCTGGAAAACAAAATTTAAGGAAATTGTACAATTATATAGTCATATATTTTGTTTTAGCGTTTAATAGCAGCTCTTAGCTTGGCCGACCTTCCTCTTGGGTTTGTTTGAATATCCTTGGCCTGGGGTGTGAGAACTTTTTTCTGTATAAAAATCCACTTAGAGTTGGATTTTCCATGGGGAAATTCTTGTGTATCTTCCTCTGTGGAGCAGTTTTTCAGAGCCTGTCTTATCTTCTGCCTTGAGCCAAGATTGTGCTTTTCTGTCATGTCTATTCCATGAAGAAAACGTTTGATAATACGATCTTCTAGAGAATGAAAGGAGAGGGCTACAAGGCGACCCCCGGGTTTTAGAAACTTCTCAGCTGTCTTCAGCCCTATAAAGAGTTCATGGAGCTCATCATTCACAAATATTCGCAGGCCTTGGAAAGTTTTGGTAGCAACATGCGTAGGTCTCTGAAGCAAGTCTCTTCGTGCATAAAGCGCTGATGCTGGAAAAGCACCTGTCGAATTTAAAAGGTATATGTTAATATCTTATTATTTCTACATTGCTATCCTGACATTAATCCACTCATGCATGATGACTTTAAAGGAAAGCATACTTACAAGTGAACCCTGAATGGTGAGCTTCCTTCTTTATAATATATCTTTATTTTCTGCTTTGAATTCACATTTCTGAAAGTGAATCCTATGAAACTGATCTCGCTTGTGATTGGGTGTTGGGTTTTTTTCCTAGAGTCTTTCACAGAAATTCCTTCCTCAAATGCTTCACAAAATTAAAATATGTAATGATGACTGAAACCATAATCGGGAAAAAATGAAGATGTGCCAGATAAGGCCTATACCTTACAGCTCAGTGTAGTCAATGTCAGTTTCTCTATTTGTGGTTATTTGTTTCATGCTTTTAAGGAAAAAAAAAATTAATATATGATGGACACACAATTCCAACTGCTTCTAGATAGTTATGTGTTTCTCCACAGCCAGAGATAAGATGAAGACAATGTCTACCTGGTGATAAGTATCTTTCAATGAATTACACAAAGCTTAAAAGAGGCATCCTTCTTCGGGGATAAAAATTGTTGACCACTACACCTGTGCTTCTTCAAGCATTCACAAAATTACCTGGAGAAATTTAGACATTGTAGCTGACACTGTTGCTTTTTCAGGTGCCTAAACAGCAGAACATCTCAAGGTATGAGTTTGTTGCACAAAAAAATTCACCAGATTAAGTAATTTTGACTAGATGCACAAAACTCCCTCTTCCTTTTTCCAAAATTCTTATGAGTTATACAAGTCTCTGTAGAGACTGAAATTTTGATAGAAACTTTAATATAACATTATTTAATGTATTTTAGGCTTGAATCTTCATTATCTGAGTATAGAGCAAAAAGCTAGAGAAGCCAGATTTGATGGATGAAAGGGACTAAAGTGCAAGAGTCTTACAAGATCTGTGAAACCTGAGTAAATTTATAATCTATTATGTAAGTGAGCACAGGAGTCTGGCAAAGAAAAACGGAATGAATAATGCTAGCCCATAACTGGAAAGAATTATTTTTCCAAACAAGAGGGCCCATTAGAGATAAGGCGATACAGCTGGCACGTATGTATTAAAATGCCTTGATTCCATGCCAGTGCTAAACTGCAACATAATAAAGCTATGGGTTTGAAGTAAATGCAGTTCATAATCAAGTAATTGATATTCTACATAGTGGAGTAAAAGAAGGGAACGTGGTACCTCTGAAACCAGTTGATTCACATTGTGTAATTCACATTTATGCATGTGATTAAAGAAAATTTAACAGAAATAGCATAATCTAGTATGTTGGCACAAAATAATTTATTAGTGGAATTCTTAAGAGTTTTACAGGTAAGATTTTACTTATGTCAGAAAACGTAAGTGTTCAGCATCACAAACAGACAAGTAATCACCACTGTTCAGCAAAGCGAGAGGCCAGTAATGGCATTTAAAAATTCAACCATTATTTAAAAAGTTATTATCGTGTATGCGATGTGCCTCACGTGTTTCTGCATACTCCATTTTCACAACTACGTTCCCTACCTCCTCTGACTCCAATGCTAACAGTGCCTGAATTAACTGAAGAAACTCACGGTAGCCACGGCTGTTTCCTGTTCCTATAGTCTGAATCCTTCAAGACAGAAAGTGGCAACAGGATCAACTTCTTCTGACACAAACTACTGCCCAGGAATTTGTGGCTTTAAACTCTGTTTCACAAAACAGAGTAAATAGGTTTAACCTGTGTGAGCTAGGCTCCTTCATCACTTAGAAACTGTAGAAAAAGTTACACTAGCCAGCTAATATAATTTCTGTTTCTGAGAACACCACGTTCTACACTTTCTATAAATCATAAAAAGAATATACAACTTCATTGTAGGAGTCACAAAGCCTGTTTTGATGAAAGAGCTGAACTAAAAGAAGAACTCAAACGGCTCAGAAGGTAAGATGTCCCAAGAAACCAATGGACACCAAACGTGTACTACTTGGCACAGTATCTGTTTATACATTTCTTTACTTATCTAAAAATCGATTCTTTGAAAATGGAATCCTTAAAACAGCCATTGACTGCCATTTATGTGTGAAGAAAACTGTCTCTTAATGCATAACTTAAAGGAATGCTGTGCTGAGCAAAATAAACAATTTTCTTTAAATGGTTGACTAACAGCTACAAAGCCTAGTTGTATGCTCAGAACTCTTGCATAGTTATTAACTGAAAGAGCGGGGTTTAAAAGCAGCATATAATGTACCCAAAAATATCACAGGACATGCATGTTTCCATAGCATGCACTAAGTGGCTAAATATACATAGCTTTGTATTCTCCATAAGACCTGTCTTAGCTTTCTAGTATAATAGAATTTTTCTTCAATGGAATTTGGAATTTAACCATTAGCCTTTCGAATTAAAAAAATACTGTTTTTGTGAAAGATCTCACACAACAAATCTATCTCTTTTTCTAAGTCTCCATTTAAAAACCACTGAAAACGTACCTCACTCTTCCCTTCCCCCTTCCAAACCCAAGCCCGCCGCTGCCATGTTCACTTTACTGAAAGCAGTTGTAACTGGAATGAGAACCCACTGTTCCCTTACAAAATATGAGCTACTAACAAGTTAGTGGGTTGGAAAACAGGGTGCATTTTATCAATTCTACCTCTACCTCTTCTACAATTCAATTGTTCTACTATTGGCTTCCTGCAGCACCTCCTTTCTCCTGCCACTTGCTGAAAAACTTACAGCTCTGACTTCAACAGGACCAGTTTGCTACTTTCAGTTTTGGGCTCTTACTACCCAGAGCTGGTGTTCACCTCTCAAAGCAGATCCAGATTTTTTAACTATCATATTTTAGCAGCCTAAGTATTGCAGCCTTAAGTATTTTAGCAGCCTAAGTATTTTCTAAAAATACTGCTGGTTTTCTGGGGATGATCCATTTCTGATATTCTAAGAGTATTCCAGCTTCCAAAAGCATCACAGATAAAAATGAAGCCAACCCACAAGAGTACAGCATGTAATTTAGGCACAAAACTGAATGTGCTTCTTGACTGGGACCTAACAATAAAAACAGAATCCTAGAATGAGATCCTTTGTTTAAATTTCCACACTCAATCTCACTGGAATTTTAGTAAAATACTGGAAGATTTATCTTCTGGGTCACCAAAATATCTTTTACTTACCTGAACAAACAAGGACGATATAAAGATCTACTTCAAAACTGGTTTTGTAAAAATTTAAATTGAATAGAATAGTATAGTTTGGGTTGGAAGGGACCTTTAAAGGTCACCTAGTCCAACCCCCCTGCAGTGAGCAGGGACATCTTCAACTAGATCAGGTTGCTCAGAGCCTCATCAAGCCTGGCCTCGACAACAGAGCAACCCGTTCCAGTGTTTCAACATCATCATGGTAACAAATTCCTTCTTTATATCTAGTCTAAAACTACCCTCTGTTAGTTTAAAACCATTACCCCTTGGCCTATCACTACAGGCCTTACTAAAAAATCTGTCCCCATCTTTCTTATAAGCCCCCTCTAAGTCTCATCAGTCTGGAAAAAAGATGACTGAGGGGGGATCTTATCAACACTTATGAATAGTTAAAGGGTGGGTGTCAGGAGGATGGGGCCAGGTTCTTTTCGGTGATGCCCAGCAACAGGCACAAACTTGAGCATAGGAAGTTCCACCTCAACATGAGGAGGAACTTCTTTCCTTTGAGGGTGGCAGAGCCCTGGCACAGGCTGCCCAGGGAGGTGGTGGAGTCTCCGTCTCTGGAGACATTCAAACCCCACCTGGACACGTTCCTGTGCCACCTGCTCTGGGTGACCCTGCTCTGGCAGGGGTTTGGACTAGATGATCTCCAGAGGGTCCCTTCCAACCCCTGCCATTCTGTGATTCTGTGTGAAAAGCCACAATAAGGTCTCCCCATTTGTATGGGGAGGTCACTCTCTTACAGTGGGAGGGACTTTGCTCCTCCAGTCCCCGTCTTGCAGTCCATCCACTTGAGAGGTATAGGAAGACAGGTTGACAGTGAAGACTGAGGCAAAAAAGTTGTAGGCTACCTCAGACTTCTCCTCATCCGCTGTTAACAGTTTGCCAGCCACGTTCATTGGGGGGGTACACTTTCTTTGACCTTCCTTTTCTGGCTGACATACCTCTAGAAGACCTTATTATTCTTTGCGTCTCTTGTCAAGCTCAGCTCCAGCCACACCTTGGCCTTCCTGACCCCACCCCTACACAACCGGCAGCGTCCCTGTACTCTTCCCAGCATATCTGTCCCGGCTCCCACTGCCTGTGCATTTCCTTCTTACCCTTTAGTTTGACCAGCGGGTCTCGACTAGGCCATGCTGGTCTCTTGCCTTCCTTTCCTGATCTCTTACGCCTGGGGTCTGATAGACATGACATGCTGATATCTGGTCAGATTTTTAGTAATCTGACCGTGAACACCGGTATTTTGCAATTGCAATGCTGAATAGATAAACAAAAGAAATGAGATACTCAGGCTACCAGCATGACCGGGACACTAACAGGTCTTTGGAAGGTTCTTCCATTTGTCCTGCCACGGTTGTTGAGTGCAGTGACTTCCTACGGTAATCGGCAATTAACCGTGACATTAATTTATTTCTGTGAATAAATTTATCACACAGTGAAGAAAATAAATTAAAACCCAGATACATTCTGTAAGTATAATACAGCCTTACATGCCTCAGTTGAACATGCATAAAGAGAACTGCAGGTCATATATATAATGGTACAGAATACTAATATTCAGGAAACTGGTAAAGAAATGCAGTCATTTTGCAGCTTTATGCAACCAAAATCCCCCAAAATCAAACCATTTCAAAGTTTAAGGACTCAACTGGTCTGTCTTCAGAGACTGGGATTAACTAATAAATGTAATCTGTGGTAGTAATTTGTGTCACACTGGCCTTCATCGTTTTAGTAAAGGCAGTAGACTTTGATCTGTGTTCCAGGGGTGAAAAATTTTCCTACCCCACCCTTAGTCCTCTGGTATAGTTAAATAAAAACCTATTTGAGCCTTCTGCTAAGGCATAAAATCTCTCACCCAGCCCCCTCCGATTACCATGGCACTAAAAGAAAATCCTTCCTGGTAACAGGCTGTACAATGTACAAAAATATAAAAAAAATCTGTATGGGAAGCTTGTAAAATGAATTTCATTCATAAAAATACCACACTTCTGGCTAGATGACTGGTTTGAAATCCCAGGGAGAGAAATTATCATTTTTAGTTTTGGGATGCCCTGATGCTACTTACACTTTTAAAAATCTAATAGATTCACATGTTGAAATGTATCGAAACTTTAAAGCTTGTGAATGAAATTAGCAACGTGTTGTGCCTGTCAATATGAACTATTAAAGTCCCCAGAGTGTATGAGAGTGGGAGAGTTTAAAAATTAATTCAGATCGTGCACCTGTTTGCAGGAATCCGTCTGTTGAATTAGCGTTGCATTTAATAAGTTTCTGTGACGCAACTAATGTCCTTTTGTCTAGGCTCCCTCAGTACAGTGTTAATTCTCACCCATCTGAAATTCAGGCAATATTACAAATTCCAAACTGATAATTAAAGTCTATAAATGTGAACCAATCTGAGTGAAGCTGGCTTTACCCATTAAAGTTCTTTTTAAACTTCAAACTTCTTTCATATCTTATCATCAATTCCTTTCAAGTTAAATCTGAATGATTACATGATCCCAAAATGATCTGTTAATAGATTACGTATCTAAACAACACTGAGAAAAATTGAATTTTGAACAAAACCTAACAGATATCAAGGATTATTAGCCACTGAAAAGAAAAAAAATAGATCATCAGTTGTACAGAAAAAGCATACTAAAATTCCATTCTAAAAATGTCACTATTTTTAACCAGTTTTCCTGCACATCAAGTTAAACCTGTTTTTTCCAAACGACTCAATGGGATACAGCAAAAGCCATCAGGAAGTGATTCTTAAGTGACTTCCACAGATCTATTCACAGACCTTCACTTGAGAACTACTGATCTTTAGTATTTACCGAGCGTTCAGCATTGCAGATCGCTGTGCGAAAATTATAAACAGCGAGTGGAGTTTGGTTGTGCTGCAAGAAGAGATGATGCTCACATGACCGAATAGAAAACTCCTCCTTTTTCCCACGTAAACTGCAGACTCCACAGCTCACAGAGGCCTCCTTATTTACATGGCTCAGAAGCTTTTTAGACAGCATTTAGAAAAACAAAAAAAAAAAGCCAACCTTTTTTTAGGTTTTTTTGTAGGACCTTATTCATTGGCACAGTATATAGAGAGAACTTTCAGGCTCTATGCCAAGAGACAGAAGGAATTATTTTCTTGAATTGGAACAAAGGAGAGCAAGAAATCGCTTCAATACCTGCGTTAGCTCCAAGCTGTTGTAAGCAATCATGACATACAAATCTAGATATTCTTTTTCCCAGCTATACCTTAAAATGGTAACTCTTGCTAATAAAAACTTTAGAAATGTCTGATTGTTCTGTAACTGCTGTGCAGCTGGGGTTTTTGTTTGTTTGTTTTTTAATTACACCCTTCACTCTTATTCCCCAATCAATTAACAGCAGCGATACACAGTTCTAACCTTTTGGGGAGCGGTAGGAAAGACCAGAATTCTAGCATTCTGCAAATAGAAATGAAATTTTCTAATTTCAGGCTAGTCCAAATCTGTATTCACTGGGATTCTAATTATCAGCTAGACCTTAACACAAAACTTTGGAGTTCTAGAAAATCTGAAGCCATAGTAATCTGCAACACGTGAAAGAAATACGGACTATATGTTAATTCTCAGCTACTGGCAAGAGCAGATAAAGAGACATAAATACCCAGCCTCGTTGCTTGTTTTCTGGCTCCTACAGTAGGCAAAAAAATTGATCCTGTTCTGGAGGGATAATCATGCTCGTATAGAATCTGCAAAATCTAAAATGCAAGATTTTATTATTCTAATTAATATTTATTTTTTGAAGGACTTGACATTTAACTAATAGGTCATAGATTTTACTCTGGTAAAGTCCTGAATTAGTCAGAGGCTTTTCTGTGCTGTGCGACCAGAAGGATCCTGTAGCTGTGGTCTCTGGCACTCTAGCTCTGGCTTACCTCAATAACTTCACAGATGTCATTTTGCATAAGAAGAATATACATGGATGATAGATGATAAATTAAACAAATTGTATTACAGTTACCAGAAATTTTCTTAAGGTGTAACAAGTTCAAAAAATAGTGGGATCCACCATTGTGCTCCTTCACTGGAGGAATCAAATTAAAATTGGAAGAAGTTCCACCCAAACAGGGATCAGCGTAACTGTCCTAAAGTTGTTTTAACTTCTTGCATACTTAAAAAAAAAAAAAAAAAAAAGGCACACAAAGCATACACGCTTACTGTCTTGGCAGACATGTGCTGGATTCATTGTCTTTGGCATGTATACTATCTGATGCATACCCGATTCACGAATCAAGCTGCTCTTGAAATAAGCAAAGAGTTTAAAGTGAGAACAAATAATCCTTCTCATGGTCACAGAAAGTGACCATTAAGTGATGACTCACATGCAACACATTAAACAGGAAGGAATATTCAATCACTGTCGTTTACGCACTAGTATTTTTATTTTCTTAGCTCAAGCTAGTGCACAAGATTATTTCAGAAGTTACCGAGTCGCTTGTTGACAGCCTATAACAGATTACATCTGTAGCATAGCAAAATGGTTGCTTCAATCTCAATAACGGTACGCTGTTTTAATCAACATTTTTTCGAAAAGCATGAGATCATGTGACAAAAAGTAAATTATTAGTGCATTATATTGATGACAATGACTATATTAAAAATGTAACTTCAAGTTTTATAAAAGACTCATAGTGTTTTATCCCTTCCTTTTTTTGAGATTGTTCCTCACATTCACTATATTTAAAGCAGCAGCTTACAACAGCAAGCAGCGTCTTCAGGTCCTCTAATCATATCAGCTAAACTTTGGGCCTCGGTTGACTGGACATTTTGCTCAGGTATCCTGACTTATACAAATCCAAACCTTTTAATTTGTTTTTCAGTCGTTAAAACGTAAGTCCCATAAAATTCCAGTTTAAGCAACAAATTTTTATGAAAACAATATTTTTTTAAAAGTCTTCAGGATACAGATAAAACTTTTAACAATAGTCTTTAGCAAATGTTAAATTTGGATGGCCGTTTTAAAGGTCTGTATTCAAAGGAGTCAGCATTTTAGACTTATTTGTGACAAGACCAAGTAATTTTAATTTTTTGGTTAAAGAAAATAAACATATCCCAACATCCAATATTATAACGTTAATGAACGGGATTTGTGTCTTACATTTTTCCTTGAACATTTTCACTCGAGAACTCAAACATGAAGGTTCTTGATGTGAGCACAGCTCCTGCCTAACTGCATTTTGTTCAAGTTGTTTACAGTGAAAAGCAAGTAAGATGAAGTGTTTCAATAGTCGCTTCAGGCTGATCTAGTTGGCATTCACGAGGTGAAGCAAGCTACGTATTGCTTTACTTTTTGCTTCCTGGTTCTTTAAGCAGACAGCAATAATCTGATTTCATTCATAATTAGAAACTGCCATGGTACTTACCCTCAAAATACTAAAATGTAGAAATCTAAAACTAAGAGAGATATGTGATGTTTACGATATTTGAATGCTTATCAATAGATGGGATAAAGAATTCCCTAGGCTGCTGTCATTCTGTGTTTCAACTTGGTTGGCAAAATGATAAATCACTTCATGTAAAATCTATTATTAAACTAATCGTCAAACTACAATATAAAAAGTGGGATTTTAAAAAAAGAAAAAAAAAAAAGGGAGAGCTGACATCAGAGCAGAATAGGCAGGATTAGATCCTGCATGATTTCAAGTACAAATAGATCCCTCTGGGACTTTGGGGATTAATATTTTTTCTCCTCAGCCACTGTGAAGAATTAATGAGGGTACCTGCAACAATGCTTGCAAGCTGCTGAGTTCTGGTGATGGGGTATATGCTGCGTGCCTGAACGATGGCTGAAGCGATTTTCTTGGCGTGCCTCTCCTCCCCGTATGTTCTCAGGATGGACGCAAGCGCCTGTTGATCTAAAGCATTCACAACATCAGCAGCAGTGGGCATGTCAGGGTACCTACGCACAAGAAGAGCCAATTAGTTCACTGACGTCAGTTTTCATTGACAAGAGGTGAAGCTTCATAGCATTGAGACATAAAGTCAAACACACACACCGCATACAAGTGCCTTTGAGGTTTTCAAATAAGAGACAGCAACCCTATGAAAACAGATATAGCTTGCACCTTTTAAATCCTTTTTTTTTTTTTTGCTACTTTAAATGGAGTTTGTTCCTTAAGATCAATTAGAACAGCTGAAACTTCCAAGTATTATCATAAACTATGCTTAATGAGTTGACAAGAATAAATATATTCCAGTATCATGTTAAAATGGAATGTGACTTTTTATTTAGCTTTAGAATATAAACTCCTCCATTATGGGTTCACTTTAGTCACCTTGCATTGTATGTTGTTTTCTAGTCAGAACTGATCTCAAGGATCTTTTCTTTCACATCTCCTGCTATGAAAACAATTGCTGATGAAAATAATTTAACTTTACTTTTCACTGAAAGTCATAAGAATTTATATCCAAACACTGTTTTGAGAGAACAGACACGACCTAATATTACAAATGGCAGGAATTAGAATATAAACAGTATAAGCAAAACATTTATTTTTTTAAAAATCTTTGTCACTTCACATTGAAATAGTTCAAGGTATTTTAGGAACATCATATATGGGTTTACTAATGGGAAAAAACATACAACCTACTTAATAAATTTTCTTCTATAAATACATGAATGTGCAGAATATTTTTCAGGCATTTATTACTCTCCTGCAGTACCTTACAAAAGATAACAAAACTTAGAAATCAGAGGCAAGTAGTATCATAGCAACAACTGTAGTGTAAGGCTTTTGTTATGCCACAGGTATCCTTTGTTCTTATGCTCCCGGTTCCACGTATGCATTCTCATGATGCAAAAACAAGCCTGGAGTTCAGACTCTTGAAATCCGAGGGCTGAATCCCAGGAGGATGACGTGAGGTTTTTTTACACAAAACTGGAAAAAGCAATTATCATGAAATTTGCTGTGTTAAGACTTAACATTAATGTGTTACGGTAATGCCTTAGAAACTGAGGCTTCCCATTGGCTCTATGTGAGCAACGAAAGATCAAGTGACATTTCTTAAGACTAAAGGTTCATCAAAACACAAAGCAAAAATTTTCATTCTCCCAGTAATGCGTTATACAATTGCTGCCATCATCTATACAACAGAGAGCTTTGGTTGTTCATGTAAAAAGCACAATGCTACAGAAATAGATTAGGTTGTTTGAAGATAAAAACTGCTACATAACTATCATTCCACCGTTCATTTCCATGCTCTTGAGTGTTCTAAATACCAATTCTAGTAATTTAAATAGAGGTGATTTATTTAGTAATTGTTAATTTGACAATGAAGTAAGCCTGATGTGCCTCCTACACCACATGAAAGGAAGTTTATCATATCGCTAAGGAAAGCTTAGAATAAACCTACAGGCATGTGAGACAGCATTATACTGGTGTGTTAAAAGCAATGCTGCTATCTAATTTCAATTGGCAGATATCATGGATATTATTTATTTTTTTATTTATTTAATTTATATTATGTTCCTTTTAGAGAGAAGTAACTGGGTCAGATGGCCATTGCAGAAAAGAGGGAGGTTGCTCCTTTCCTGAGGGAGCACCTGAACGTGCTCAAGTGAAGGTTCCACAAATAGTAAGTGTGGCAGAAAAGGAAAGGGACTGCAGTAAGGGATTGTGAGCCTGTAAATCAAGTACAGTCTGAGAAACCATGGAAATAACAGGCAGACGACAGGCCTCTGAAAATGAGATGCTCCTGTAACTGTATACCATACACTCCAAAAATGTAGTATTTTAATAGTACAGTTAACAAAAATGTTACTGGCTTAGTTACTCATCACTGGAACCTTCCTCTCATTTCAAAGAAGGAAAAGACGATATCCCGAGTGCTAAGTATTAAGATCAAAAAAAAGCTTTGTGGCAAAAGACACTATACTCCTGCAAACTTAGATGTGGTTTGATGATGAGAATTCTTCAACTTAAGGGGAAATGAAATGCACGGGGGTTGCTGAGCACACAGTCTTTAAGTTTCAAGGAGAAATATTTGATTACCAGGTACCTGTCACTATCCATACGCATGTCCAAAGGTCCATCCTTCTGCAGGGAAAAACCTCTTTCAGGTGTGTCAAATTGCATAGAAGAACAGCCAGCATCCAAGACAACTCCATCTAGAGTCCCGGGCTCAACTCCAGAGGAGATTAACAAAGCCTCTGACTGGCTGAACTGTCCTAGTAGAGCTCGAATCTGTTTCCTGCAAGAAAATCACAAATAAATAGCCTCAATTTTAAGTACAACAGTGCCGTGTCTTCCCCTTGTATAGCAGGAATTAGACAGTAGTGCTCAGTTGTCTCAGAAACACTAGGGTTGTTCCCAAAGTAATAGCTGAAGTACTTTTCATAGGGCAACATTGGAAACTAGTCCAGCCCACCCATCAGCAGCTACTTTGGCGTCTTTAACTCTTCACTCCCTTCCTGCTTGATCTCAAGGAAATGGAAACCTGACTAAAACTTCATTTTTTCAAAGCCCGGGAACTCAAAGGGACACCTTCCACATCCAACGGGAATGCCCTGACCACCCAGGGCAGGCACGGCGCTGAGCAGGGCCCTTAGTCAAGTGAGGCCAAAGTGCAGGAGAGAACGCCCGGTTCTCGGACCTGGAGAAGAAGCAGACAAGATGGAACACGACTGCACAGCCTTGTGCTTAACACTGACCTGCCAGCAAGAAAATCCATGGGACAAACACTTTTTTTTAAATATGCGGCTATTTGTTTCAAAAATAATTAGCCAAAATTAGGTGCACATAACAAACAGATAAAATACTGCAGTGTAGTTTCGATTCAGGCATCTAGTCACTGGGGAGAGCAGTTTTACATGCATTTTTGTACTTGGCATTCTTCTTTCTAAGATTTAAAGTGTTTCTTGCTTAATATTCCTGTAGTGGGAAGGGAAAGTGGCACAGCACGGGAGAAGGGGACACATCCCTGAGCTGCCCAGCTCTTTCTTGGGTGTCTACACCTGGACTTTTGGTTCTTGTTTATATATACAGTGACCTACAATTAAACATTTTATTTTACCTATCCATCAAAATCTCAATGAATTTCAGAAAGATTTAAATGGATTAACCAATGTGCTGCTGCATTTTTAAGCAGTACCTGCAAAACACAATCTATTTCTGCCCCTAGCAAGAAGCTACTGCCTCCACAGCTGAGTTTTGATGGCGGTGGGGACAACTGCTCAGCAGCACCATGGATTAGCATTCAAATTACTACAAGGTCCACTAGGTTAACTCACATAAATTTGGTTAAGTTACATAGGCAGCAGTGAATGGAAAGAGAGAGCAACTCCTTTAACCGTTCCAGCTACAAAAGGACAGATGTCCATGCATCTTCTGACACTTCAGCATTACAGTAATTTTGGAAAAAAAAAAAATGAAATGAAAAAAACAAACAGCTTTTTCGAAATATCGGCTTAAATCTAATCCTTCTTTCAGGTCAGTTTAACATCAAGACAACTGGCACTATGACATAATTTAGTCAACTCCAGTAGCTACAGCTTTAAAATAGCTTATGAACCTTTTATGAACCCATCCAATTGGAGTGAGAAATGCTACGGGGGGCGGGGGGAAGCTCCATTAAAAGGAAGAAGTTATGAATGCAACCATATGGAAGAACATTTAGTTACGCAATGGTATATTCATTAGAGCAGAATGAATCAACCTATTTGGCATAGCACAGAACCTGGGAAATACCTTGAATGAACAGATTTCATGAGGGATATCATGATCGCACATATGCATTTCTGAATCGATTACTGTCCAGCATATAATTAAATTCAACTACTCAGCATAATAAGAACTGACAGTTCCTGAAAAGCACAACGATCCACTTAATGTATTTAAACCAATCTAAGCTATAAAGTTATAGCTTTGAGATTTTATTTCCCCTCAACATAATGAGAGGAATTTTCTCGGAAATCTGTACCACTTTGTCCAACTGGGCAGTGTTTCTAACTTTACAACTTGTGCAAAGCAATGAACTTTACAATTCTGGATGTGGGAGATGAAAATAAATGAGATCTGGAAAAAATTATAACTTGCCATCACCGAGTTTCCCCAGCAGACAGTAATCCGTGCTATGAACTAGTGTGTATTGTGCTACCAACCAACCTGAAAAGGTATTTTGAACTGTATTTATAACTTGCTAGAAATTCGATTACGTTTCTTTAAACAAGTCGTAAGCATGCAGTTGGCCAAGACGTGTGGGACAGTGGCCTTTGATTTCTGGTCTGCCAACCCTCTGTGTGTATGGTTGGACTCGATGATCTCAAAAGTCCTTTCCAACCATGAAGATTCTACGATTAGAAAAAGGTATATATATACACCTTTACTTTGCAGTAAGTTGAAATTTACTGTTTGGTAGAGAGACGCTTCAGCTGGAAGATGTTTTGGAGTTTGCAAATAAAAAAAAATTGAAATAAAATTGAATAAAAAAAGATTGAAAAATAATTAGGTTGACATTTTGATGTCATCCTCTCAGCTGTGTGAAATTGTAGCCTCTGTATGTAACCTGTTTGTTACACACTGCATTTTGTGTATCAGTAGTGGATATAGGTGTCTTGGTGAATATAAATCTTCGCTAAAAATAGATGCATTTCAGGAGATTATAATGACTATATTAAAATGTTTGGGCCAGTTCTCTGAATTCCTGTTTCTCTGTGGACTAGAAGAAACAATTTTAAGCATCTTGGGTACCTCATACATTTCAATTAATCAAACCAAGTACAGATGTAGGAAAGATTTATTACCTTATGGAAGGAAATACAAATATCAACTCTTTTTTCAACAGGATAGTAACAATGATGACAGCAATGATAAGGACTAATCTATTAGATTACGTAAATGACACATTTAAAGAAAAATACTTTATCAAGCATTCAGAAGTATTTATTAGAACATAATAAAACTCTTTCCTTGTCTACTATTCTTTACGCCTATGTTCAAATAATTATTTCACACTGCTTATTACACACGATTCTCACTAAAAATGCTTAATTTAGCCTCAATTCCTTCTGCCGTCAGACTTTTGTTTACATCATCTGTAATCCTGTTTCCAGAATAACCTCAAATAAATAATAAAAGCTGTGTACCCTACTCTAAAAATGTTTATTTCCCACAGTCACATGCCTTCTGCTTTCCCCGGGTATGTAGAAATTCTTTTCGCTTTCTTTTTCAGTGTTCCAATGTTTTCTTTGGGCATTAGAAGTTTTACGTTCCATGACCATACTTACCTAGCGTGAAAATCTGTCTATTGCCCTTTCCTGTCTTAATGTATCGCAAAAACAGCGCTTAGCGGAAAAAGCAGGAAAGCTAAAGCAGGGAACATCCCTAAATACCAAATAATACAGCCAAGCTTATCGTTCAAAAATGCCTGAGAGGAGAGAGCCTATCAAAACACTACGGATCACGACCGAATGAGGGATATAGGTGAGTCTTGGGGATACCATCAAAAGCTGTTGAGACTACAAAGGGTCACACAGACAGCGCTGTAATCATTTTAGGTGATCTTTGGAGGTTACAATCTAACGAGATCCAATTGCCTTGTGTAAGAGAAAATATTTAAACTTAGTACCTGAACAGCACTTTACATATTCAGAGTATTTTAGAAACATAAAACAACCAGAAAGATCTTTTAGCCCATCTCTTAAAAATGGAGAAGTCAGATTCGCGGGGTTTAATGCTGAATGACTTGAAGATACCTACGTAAAAAACTACAACAATTTCAGAGACTATGGTCTGAGGATGTAAAAAAGCAGACAACACCTGTGATATGTTCAGCTCTCATGTGGTGCGTTGTGTGTGTGGTAATAGCATAGTGATTTTTGATAAATTCCAGCTGCTACAGTCAAACAACCACTAACTTCTCAAAATATTCAACATGCTCACTCCCTCTATATTCATTTTTACATTCTCCAAGAAAAAAGTATTCAAGGTTTTAAAAGAACATTGGGAACATGGACAACCTAGGCAATTTTAAAAATAATAAAAAGTTATTTCAGCTGCTACATATGTTGTTGGGGCCATAATAGATTTTATTGCGCAACAACCTGAAGGGCTCGCAGAATTCTTACATTGTTTGCTAGAGTTGGAAAATAACACAGAACCTTGGGTTCAGGATCCTTTGCTCAGGTCATAACACAGTATTTTATTGTATTATGCTATGACAAATAGCATAGTAATTCTGACAGACGGCATTGGACCCGCACTTCTCAATTATACGACAGAGCAGAATGAGAAAGTTCGAAGCCTCCTAATGTATTTCAGGCTCTTCTGCTTTCAGTTAACCTCTGGTATTCTGTAACACTTTATAAAAATACTGCTTTTTTATTTTACTCAGCTGAGAGGGATGTGCACAGGAAAAAAGTAAAGTATGAATACAGCTTCTACAAAATAAACAGAGAAAATCTTTCCCCTTATCCAGTTCTCTCTGTTGTCACAGAGGTTGCTGTGACATCAATCATTCAAGTAATTTCACAGAAAAGTACGATTATGCTTTCATGGTGCTTCAGCATTTTTTATGTGTATACAACAATACTCGCTCTTGATCTTTCACCGCTGCTCCCCTTACAAATTCTATGTATGAATACATAGAAAGTCAGGAAGCGATGATCCTTTGTCAACAGTGAAAACTACCTTCTACTTAACGAGAATAAATGGTTTCTTTGAGAGAACTGGAAAAAGAAAGTTTTTCAGCTCACTCTTGCCAATGCACATCAAACGAGGAGACCAACTGGAGCTTTGTTAGATTCAGTAACTCCACTGAGACTGCCAACAGGGGTGCCAATTAGCACCAGCTGTAACGAGGATACTGGTACAGACCTGGTTTGATGTCACTGACACACTTCACCCAGGTCACTCAGCAGCTGGCAGACAGCTGCGACTTTCGCTCATGGCTGCACCGGACCAGGCACACCTAGAAGCAAACCACAAAGTACTCCAGTCATAAATTCCTGGAACCCTCGGCATCCTACCTATGAGCATTACTGCTGCAACAGCCCTCTCAAAAAACGTACCTGAATGATCTGCAAAAAATTTTAAATGATCTTTGACAAATGGGAAATTGGCATGGTTTTCATGTGTGCAAAGAAAAAAATAAAAAATAAAATTATAACATCTATCAACTTACAAACATTACATTCCTAGCTTTATAAAAAATTAATTATAGCTCTGGAAAAAGCCCGTATATCTATCAGAGAACTGACAGTCCGGTCTAGGATGAGTTTTGTGCTACAAAATTACCAAAACCAAATCTCAGCCACTGATTTACAAAGACCTAAAAACAGGAAGAAGTGTAGGTGAAAAGCAATTTCCATAGAACAAAGTAAGTTCATATTTTCAAATTTGAGGGCTATAATAATAATTTTGTTCTGTATGTTAAGATCACAGAAATGTCATTTTAAGTATTTATGACTTGGTAAACATTTACATGCTATGTACTCCCACTTCAGAGTAGGGAACACTTAAAAGGTACGCACATATTCTAAGAAGTTAAACGCTACTTTCCATATAACTTGAAGATATGACACCAAAAAAACCCCCAACAACCCCCCGCTTTTTGTATTAACCTGTTAGAACATCTTATGCTGTCAGAACCACTACCCCAAAGATGAAAACGTGTGCCTGCCTTTGTCTCCTCTTGTCAATTGTCTGTCTTCTCTCTCTCTTACACAAACCTTTATGAAAGTAGTTATTTCCTGCTTTAATTGTTCTCCTGCCGTTTCCAGCAAAACTTCCTCTCCTTCTCAGTCCGCTACAGATTCTGTAAAGTGATGCTGTCCTTTGCTCCTTGTGTCTCACTGATTCCAAGCACCAAAACCTGTTTCTAACAGCCTCTCAAGCATGCCTGTAAGAAATTTCAGGATGCCTCAAAACATTATTTTAATGTTAATTTTTACTTTTATATAAAGTATGCATTCCACTATTCTGTCCAACAACACACACACAGTTTCAGTAAAAACTACTGTTTTAAATTGAAGGAACATTAAACGCTGTTTCGATTAAAGGAAAAAAATATAATCATTTAATCAAACCCACAAATATTACAGATCATTTCCACAGAGTACATCACAAATAGAAATCTTACCATACTAGACATCTTTCATAGCAGGTATGTTCAATCCCGTCAAAAACAAATATGAAAATTTAAGTTCCTAATGAACAATGTCCCTCTCTGGCTAAATAACAGATTGAGGAGGTCATCTCTTTCTGGGCAGATGGAAGACTAATAGTATAAGACTAGTGATTATTGAGGCAATTTTCAAAATTATACGCCTCACCAAAATTTGAGAAAATGTATTTCTAAGTTTCCTAAGTAACACAAAGTCTTGCTGAGTAATAAGAGCAAATTATATTATTTTATGCAATTTGCAGCTAGCCAGAGTTAAAAATCTTTGTTATAAAATATGTAATATTGTTATGCATGCCGCCTTTATTCCAGAATATGTGTAAAATATGTAATACGCTGTCATCATTCAGATGTGCCAAGAAAACCAAGCCATTAGAATGATTTGCTTTTCATTCATGAGACCTGACAGCTCAAGGGATAACACACTATCCATCAGAAGAATCACAAATATTTCTCTGACTTTACGTTGCCCTGTCTGGGGATTTTGGTTGCAGGTGTATGTTAGGTTAGCGTTCACAGCGACAGGACAGTCTAGTTTCACAAGGTTCAGGGGACATAATGCAAGAACAGTTGAATACCCGTATCATCATCTGAGGTCTCCCAAGCATTCTTTGCGACCCTCAGCTTTATTAACACCGATTTTAACTTTTTAACTCCTCTCGTCCTCATACAACCTCCAGGGAACGCAGCGCAGCGCAAATGAAGACAACAGAGCAGGGAACAATTTGCTGGACAAACCGGCATATCAGGTAGCAAACCCACCAGACGCACTTTCAAAAATGCTCGTTTTCCATGATCATGGAAATCAAGGAGTTGAGAGGGGCAATCAAAAAAAAAAAAAAAATGGAGATCACAGGAGAGTTACGGTCTCTACTGATGCAGGCGTGCACCACTGCAGCATTTCAGGATGGTTTTGGCTTTACAAGCACAGCCATTGCGGTTTTACCTCCGTGCAGCCACAAGTGGAAGCAGACAGGCTACAGAATAGTTCTGAAGCAAGAAGAGACTTAGGCAGCATTTTCCACACCACGCCATCAGCTCCAGTATATATAGATTACATACATCAATGAATCTGCCTATTATTTAAGCTCTCCTAATAATTACTATTATTTTTACAACTACTGCAAGAAGTTTTGATGGTCTTGTAGCACTTCTGCTGAGAGTTTGCACGATCACTTTTTAAGGGCGAATGTTCATCTCATTATTCAAGTTCTATTTCTAAGATTATTTTTCACTGCAAGAAAAGGTAGTAAAGCAACTTTCCTTAGAGCTGATAAATATTATGTGTTATTTTCTTATTCTTTCTATACTGGCATCTTAAAAGATATCTTTATAAAAATCTCCTCTCCATTCCCCAACAACCCACATATAAATTCATACTTTCATTAATGACACAATGGTGCTTCACTGAACTCAAAAGAGATGTTGCTACTGGCTTTAGCAGGAAGAAAAGTTCTGTTTAATTCAGCTGCCAAAACCCTGTAGAATAGAGAAAGAAATTCTGGATATACATCAGCAAGTTGAAAAGTACAAATTGACATCAGAAACTTAACAGCTGTGTATGAACATCTTTCAGCCCATGAACATAAGAATACTAAAATATGCAGGTACGTTTTTTTCAACATGCATGGAATGAGCAGATCAAAGCGTCTTTTTCCCCACTGTTAACACCCAATCCCAGAGGAATCTGAAATTCTATTCAGGGTTTCAGACTGGGGGCAAGGCACACAAGAAGATTTATCATTCAATCACATTTACTGATCAATTACTGATCAGGTGTGATCAGCTTTGTGTAATGACCAAAATACCCTACATGAAACCATATGAGAACTTGTCTCTCCTGTATGTTAAATGAACAAAAAAAAAGTGCACGTTCTCTGCTAACTGCTTTCCCTCCCTGGAATATTTTGGTTTGTGCTGTCTGAATATGTTTCTACCTTACCTAAATCAATAATTAACTATTTTCTGCATAATATGGATGGATGTTAATGAAGAAGGAATTTTTACAGAATCACAGAATGGCAGGGGTTGGAAGGGACCTCTGGAGATCATCCAGTCCAACCCCCTGCCAGAGCAGGGTCACCCAGAGCAGGTGGCACAGGAACGTGTCCAGGCGGGTTTGGAATGTCTCCAGAGACGGAGACTCCACCACCTCCCTGGGCAGCCTGTGCCAGGGCTCTGCCATCCTCAAAGGAAAGAAGTTCCTCCTCACATTGAGGTGAACTTCCTATGCTCAAGTTTGTGCCCGTTACCTCTTCTCCTGTCCCCGGGCACCACTGAAAAGAGCCTGGCCCCATCCTCCTGACACCCACCCTCTAAGTATTTATAAGCATTGATAAGATCCCCCCTCAGCCGTCTTTTTTCCAGACTGAAGAGACCCAAATCCCTCAGCCTTTCTTCTTCAGAGAGGTGTTCCAGTCCCCTAATCATCTTGGTAGCCCTTTGCTGCACCCTCCCCAGCAGTTCCCTGTCCCTCTTGAACCGGGGAGCCCAGAACTGGACACTCACCAGGGCAGAGCAGAGGGGGAGGATAACACAACAGAATCTCAGACCAAGTAAATTATTTCTCTAGCCAAGAAAGTTAAATTGTTGCAGTGTCCAGTGCCTTCTCCTCTAAACTCATAATTTCAGAAACACATAGTAATCTGTTCATAACAAAGGATTATGAAGAAAGTGCAAAATAATCTTGTAGGCAAGTCTATTCCAAGATTAGAATATAGCTATCCAACATCCAAGGGTATTCATTCATTAGCTGAATAAAAGGTTTATTTTATTGACATATTTATCCACATATAAAACACGAACTTGAAGTTAACAGAATGTACACTGATGATTTAAAAAGCAACATGCAATAAACTGTCAAAAGGCTACTCCTACCTACAGCCCACACATTCAATTGTTTTAAAATTACTCCTATCACAATTTGATTTACATTTTGTAAGACTGTTATAAAAACACAGACATACAGAAAGTAAAAAGCATCTCTTTTTCCTCCCTGCAGAACCGAATAATAAATGAAACTATTGTTAAATTTTCTTCAGCTAACAAAGCAAATTTGCACAATACTCTTCTACATCATAAATTCTGGCACTCTAAAGTGCTCTATTCATGGACAGAGCTTGCGCAAGATTGTGCATAATTGTTGCTTTGACAGACCTAGTGCTACTGATACTTGGAATATATTTGCATAGCCTTTGCCTTGTTAACAAAATATGAGTCTAGACCTTGAGACTCAGTGGCAATACTATGACATAGTACATGGAAAAACAATCTGAGACACAGATGCTTTCTTCTTTTCTTAATTATTCAGCAGCTGGCAGTATGGGAGTGGCCTGATAAAACCCTACAGGATATTTGTTTACTTGGACAAACTATTTCTTTGTTTGACATGGTAGTTAAACCTTAGAACATTAAGGATGAATACATCTGGCATCAAGAATTTATTACAAATGAAATAAGTAACTTTTTCTTCCCTCCTGTCATTCTTATCTAATCTATCTCATACAAGGGCATGCCTACATTCCTAATTGACTCCACCTGAAGCTTTAAACTGTCTACCCATCACTTGGACATTGTCACTTCTCCCAACTATATGCTCCTAATTGTGGGAAGGAGAAATATGAGAAGCAGAACACAAGAGAAATGCAAAGAAAGGCGGAAGTGAAGCAGGGGCATCACTCAGCTGGAAATTACAGAAGCCACAAAGCTTTGCTCTTCTGCATCTTTGCCTGTACTAGGTCTTCTCCTTTTTGAGACAAGGTAACGAGAAGTGCATAAAATTAAAAATACAATCATATCATGGTTTAAATGACAGGCCAACATTCACTATTCCGTTCTCTATTCCTTTCCTAGTAGTTTTTAGCATGCTCTTCTAACCACCAGTGAGCACCAAGCTTTAAATTTTCATAGAACTGTGTCTTATAAGCCCAGTATTTCATTACTGACTGGTCAGCTCGTAGCCCACCACGACATAAGTAAACTTAACATGTTTTTTGCCACACATCACCTTTATACTTCACTATATGTCTTTTCACCTGCCTGCCTTGTAAGGTTTTGCAGCCTTCATTTTTGCCATTTTAGATAACTTACCCTAATAATAATCATCAGCAATTATGCTACCAATTTACTGACTTATTTAGATCATTCATGAATAAATGGTTGCGTACCCTACCCACGTAACCGTGTGGTACTTCACTGGTGAGCTCATTGCTTTGAAAGGAGACGAGCGTTACCCTTATAGCTAGGCAGAAAAACCTACCCCAGAAGACTTTGCTTCTACTACCCATCCCTTACAGAAAATAGTTACTTTACCTTGTTAAATCGTACTTGTTACTTCTGAATTTATGAACTCTCTGAAAATATAAACTTTTCTGCCCCAAATAAGAAGGCACTTCAAATCAAAATTAAATCTATATTTATTTCTCATAACATTGCAATTAATTCTTGGAAAGAAAATAATGTAGTTAATCCTACTAAAGATTATAAGTTTTATATGCATATTCAAAAGGGAGTATTTTACTAGTTTCTCAAATCAAATCCTTAAGAAAGTCAGGATTTTCAAATACTGTATCTGAAAAGTTAGATACATCTCTTAAGATAACAGACTTTTAGTCACACTGGTAAGCATTAAATTCTGAAAAAACTACTAAAGTTATACAAAGGAATGCAATAGTAGCAACTGTAAGAATGCTTCTGATTTAAATTGCTATCTTAAAATAAAATTTGCCAGCAATTCCCTTTCCAAGCTAGTTTGACCTTGTTTCTAATTTAAAAATTTAAATTTCAGAACACAATCATAAAAACAAAACTAGTTTTTTTAGGAATCATTAACATCTTGTTGCTCTGTAGACACCACCTGGTTAGCGTCCACATAGAATCTTACTGGCAGTTCTATATTAAATTCTAATTCTGTTGTCTTATTTATGAAATAGTTTGTAATAAAATCTGGGAAATTTAGCTGCATTTCAGCAGGGATGATCTTTTCTGACAATCAGTGTTTTGGGTATTGACATTCTTACTTCATACAAGTAACGAGATGCTGCATTCAAATGGACTTCCTACATACAATGAATGTCCAGAAATCGTGCAAATTATCTTTTCACTAAATATAGGAAATAGGAATAATTAATGGTTTTGGTGAAATATCCTAATTTCAACGACCTATAATTTTTTGTACAGAGACTACATGCACGGTCTAATTAGTTGCCACTGCAGAAGACAACAAAGTCTAAAGGTGTAAGTATTTGGAGAAATAAGAGAATATTCAATTGAATAATGTTTGGTCCTAAATGCACACAGACAATTTTAAATTACCGTTCTGTTTCTCTACTGGGAGAACATATCCAATTGAGATTCATTTAAAAAAAAAAAAAAAAGCCCCACAAAAAAAAAAAATTACATCCAGAGGTAAAAAACCAAGCCCCAGTGAGTCACCTCCACCAAGTGTAAAAGGTTACATTATCAATACAACTTGATTTTTTCAAGCAGTCAAAATGAACAGCTTAAGTTAAAAAGATACCATATAGAAGAAATAAAGTGGGAATACACAAATGTAACTGCAGGCTATCAGAACAGAAGCTGTTGCGTAAGTCCATTTAAATGATCATGAAACGTGATCCTTAAAAACCCATAAGCACAGAAGTATCTGTAGTTAAGTTTCTATTAACCTAGGAGAGGCAATGTCAATCTAGTTAAATTTGTTGCAAGTACCCCAGTAAAGGATGGCAAAGTTCATAAAGAAACAAAGAAAAACATGATGAGTTCAACAGCATCAGATGTGAAATCACGTACTGAGGTGCCAGAAAGAAAACCTGGCATGAGCTGGAAGCTCTTCACCTGGGCATAACCTTGAGGAAAAGGAACGTGAAGTTTTATTTGACCATCAAATGAACAGCAAACAGTAGTGCAAACACAGGCATAAAAAGGGAAACAAAATCCTCAGACGTACAAGTCAGAAGTCTTTTCATTAAGAACAGAAAAGCATTAATGGTAAGACTTCATCCGGAGTATTCTACGCCATTATGGGAGCCTTACCTAAAAGGGAACAACTCAAAGTGGAACTGGCACAGAGAAGCTCTAATAAGATGACTAGAAGAAATTAGAGCTATTATTATGAGATGAAAGTATTAAAAAAAAACCCAGACTTGTTTTGCATACAAAAAAGAAGGCTAAGAATAGATGTTAATATTCTCCACGACGTATTTTAAATGCCAGGGAAAGAATAGAACTAATAGATATTAATCAACTATTAGTTAATTTTATTCAACTAAAATTAAATTAGGTAACTACTTTAAGCGGAAATTTAAAGAAAGTTTCATAGAATGAAAAATTGGACTCTGGAATAGCTGGAGCACTGCATATAGAACTCCTAATTACTTTTAAAATAGAGCATAGCGAAGGAGATTAAATTATGCAGTGGCTTGTAATACCAGGCAATTGGGCTCAATGAGCTAGGAGTCTCTTAGAGCATGTTTATATTTGAACAGGTATTGTAATTCTCCATTGTATTGCCTGGAAACTGCTGTTTTCTGCTAGCAACTCGAAAAAAGACACTGCTCTCAGATAAAACGATTTTTTAGCTTTTTTAAATTCAGAAGAAGAGAAAGCAACTCCCACACCCTTTTGCTGCTACAAAAGGATGATTAGGATCCCAAGGTCAGCAACTTTTGACCATTACTGAAGGAAAAGTTCAGCATCTATTTTTCCATAGAGAATGATAAAATAGTCTAAAGGCATTAACTTAATGTGATATAAAAGGAGAGCTCTGCAATGCTCTAAAAACCAAAAACCAAGTACTCTAAAAACCAAAAACCAAGTACTCTAAAAACCACCCCAAAACCAAACCCAACTTACTCCAGAGGTATTTTAACTGTATTTCTTTCCGAACAGAATAAAGGACAACTGGCTTATCTGAAAAGAACATTTAAAGATTCTGCTCCATGGCTTGGTACTTTGTAGACTGTCTTTCTCTATGTTTATGAGCAATTTTCCATCTGTTTCGCATAGTAGCTGAATCCCCAATTGGACTAATACTTTCTTTTGTATTACTAGCTTTATTAGAGGCTAAGATCTTATAAGTAAAACAATTACAGGTAATTTCCATGTGAAGCTGAATGCCCTTTGAGATGCTAGAAAATACACAGCAACATGATCTTGACAGCCTTCGGAAGACAAGTACAGTCTACTTAGGCATTTATTTAAACTAAAGTTTTCCAAAACTGGAATTATGCAAGAATCCATTTGATCCACAAATGACCAGACTGTTATGGAGAACTTTCTTTTGGGGTTTCATCTTTTTACCTGAGAATCACAGAATCCGAGAATCATTTGTGAAAAAGAGAACTCCGGAGGTCTTCTAGTCCAACGCCCTGCTCAACGCAGATCTAATTTGATGGGGTTGCTCAAGGCTGGTCCAGTCGAGCCTCGAACGCCACCAAAGACAGAGATTCCATAAGGTCTCCAGGCAACCTGCTCCAGTACTACCACCCTTATGGCAATTTTTTTTTTCCCCCCTAATATCTATTTGGAATTTCCTGCCTTTTAACTTGTGTCCCAGAAACTCCAAAGGACTCCAGCTATATGGCAGTCCTTCCGGCAGTTGAAAAGCTTTAGTGCAAATTGTTCATAAAGTGGGCAAAGGGTTTTAAATTATTTAAATCTTCAAGAACACTATAGATCACTGATCCTGTTTTTCAATTATTTTTTTTTTCAGAATTATAAAGATAAACTTGAAATTAAGATAAAGTAACTATGTAATGTATTTAGTCCAATTTTTAAAAAAAGAGTAGTTTGACACACCTCTGGCACATTAATCCTTGGTTCTGTTTTGTCACATAGAAAGCTAAACAATTCGTCCTGAATCATATACCTATTTACTTCAAGCAGGTTAATTTTCCATATCAGGGTACTAATATAAGACTCAGCTTTTGATGTTGGATACTTGGCAGGAATGAAATAATTGCTCATCATTACCTGATGACATGAAAAATTTAAGAATCAAACTGTAAATACAAGCTGGTTACAGCTCAGTATTTTTGCACAGCCTCAAAATAACTGATTTTTCAGTTATGATATGGTTTCTCTTTGGAAGTGTCAGTAAATTGAGTTTCATTGCTCTCCATTTGCTACAATATTCTTTTAGCAGAAACAATTCATTACTGAGTAGAATAATCCTCACTGGAAGAAAGTTTGATTTTTGTTACTATACAAATATATTTGTGTTCCTGTTCACAAGCTGGACTACTGACATCAATATAAGTACAAATACCAGCACTTCAAGTGGAAAAAATTACCCTTTTATTTTGAATAAATTTCTCTTTGACATGGCAAGACGGTGGGTAATCCGTTAAATTCTTCAAAAGACACTAGATGGCTCCACTGGTGTTCCTACAAGTGCTCTGATAATGTTTCAAATCTCCCATGGGAAATACTAAAGAAATACCCTACTATTTCATTTCAGCAGTATAATGTATTATCTAGAGTATACTCTTCCCTACGGTGGCATACCATAACACTAAGTATAACTCCATTTGAAAAACTTCTATAAAAGAAACTTAAAAGACACAAGATTTCCAATAACAAAATATCAAATAAAATCAAACTTAATTCAATAGAACCATCCAGCAGAACTTGTTAACGTCAGGACAAGCACACCTCCGGCTTTACTCTGCAAAACACTGCCCTGAACTTGGTGCAGTAAATTCCATCCCCACCACCAACCTCCTGCAATACCAATGACTTTTGTGTTATATTCACAGCATGGTTATTAGATTTGTTACAAAGTGTATAGCTCAATTTGATTTATAAAAGTAATCCTCAACTGATCCCAGAACTATTGTTCTGTCTTACGAAAGAATCCAGGAACTACTGCCCACAGAACTTCCTCTGTGAGGCTGATTGCTCAACATTCATGCATTTGGACTGACTTCTCCATGTAAAATAGCTCTGACGTCATGCTGCTTTCATCCGTAAAACCAGTGAGTTATCCAATACACGGATTAATGAATAAAACACTATGGAAGATGTTACCTGCTGAAAAGATGATCAGAGAGTTCCAGTTCTATTAGACTGCGAAATAAAATGTATGTTCATCACATTACAGTTATTTTGCATCTTCCTTCTTACAAAGAAGGAGCTGAGCAAATCAATTAAGGCAAAGGCTGAAATCATGTCAAAAATATTTTGAGATCTTCTCAAAACATGTTCCTCACCATTTACCTTTATTACTGGTTTATCTGATACCACTTCTTTGTGGATCACACTGACAAATACATATAGGCTCACGTTTCCAGGCAGTACCTGGCTCACTTTACAAAATGCCTCGAAAACAGAAGACTGGGAAAATAGAATAATTTTCAGTTGGAAGGGACCTACAATGACCATCCAGTCCAACTGCTTGACCACTTCAGGGCTGACCAAAAGTTACAGCATGTTGTTAAGGGCATTGTCCAAATGCCTCTTAAACACTGACAGGCCTGGGGCATCGACCACCTCTCTTTGGAGGCTAGTGAAGAACCAATACATAAGGACATATAAAACAAAATATATCTACAGTGAAATTTTGCAAGAAAGTCACATGAAGCCCATATTTTGGTTAAGAGAAATAATTTCTCTCCCCCTGCCCCCCCCAAAAATAAAATTATGGATTGTGAGGATTGTGGGTAGCGAGTATAGAGCACCGTTAGCGCTGGACCTTGACTCTTCCACAAAACATTACACCAAACTAGGAAGTTATGGTGGAAATTTCTGTAATTTAAAAAGCATCAAACCAGTAATCATAAACAGTCTGTAGCCAAACTGGGTGGTAACCCAAGAGGATTTTTTCAGGCACCAATCCTGGGCCTGGTACAAGTAATTATTTTCTATCCTGATGGAACAATCATACTTTTTTTAAAGTTCGAGATGGCTAGAGCTGAAAATCCACAGATAGCAAAATGAGTACAATTCTTAAAAAAAAAAACCCCAAACATAACCAAAACCACCACACCGAAACTGGAGAACTACATCATTCAACAAAATACCCTCCACTAGAAGCTGCTGGTATTAGGAAAAGGTGAATATTTTCACAGTATAATTAGCAAAAGTCTGATAAACAAAGTTAAGAGTCAATTAGTCCATCTGACACAGAACTAATTAAGTCTTACCTGAAGTACTGGGCCAAGATTAACAGACAGTGTTTTGGAAGGAAAAAAAAAAAAAGGAAAAAAAAGTAGTCGACAAACTGAAAGAGATCCAGGGACCAACAAAAAAGGTGGTTAGAAAACATGACTCATATGGAAACACTGAAAGTTGTGCTTTGTTTTGTTTTTCTTTCTGGATAAAAAAAGGCTGGAAGGGATCAGGATGCTTATCTCCATAAGAAGTTGTTAAGACGATGCCAGTATTCAGTCATTCTGCATGCTGAGTGACAGCACGTCCAGGAATACTTGGCTAAAGTAGCAGCAAAGCAGCTCTGAACTAGATAGACGTTAGGAAAAATTCTTTATATATAAACCACACAAAATCACCAAGACAGATTATTTATGCAATTCCTGTTACTTAAGAAGGTATCTAAGAACAGGAAAGGAAAACACCATTTAGGAATTCCAGAAGCATATTTGACTCTGTTTTAGATCAAGAAAAATCAACCAGGTAATTTCTTGACATTGTTTAAAACCCATGTTTCTAACATCCATGATTTATTTTCTTTGAATTTCTTTTTGGAAATCATTCAGCATTAAAGTTGTTTCATTCCTATGTTTGATCAGGAAATTTGCAGTTATATTTAAAGTTGGCAACATCTGATTTCATGCCTTAGAAGAAGTGACTGATCAAATTTTTGTCTATATCGTTCCATTCTCTCTTCTGTCTTATTTCCTGATACTTCTCAGACTGCATCAGGGGCTTCTTTATCACAGATTTATTTCTTTGTGCTAGAAATACAGGCATAACAGCCCCCTTCATGCCCCCATCACCTCTTATCCCTGCAGTCAACAGTTTCTCAAGTACGATTTCTGAAAGGTAGAGATCATAGTGCCTACACTTTTCTGTCTATTTATTTGTAAGGTGGCAGACTGCATTGATAAACTCGATTTTGGATATACAGAAAACTTTCTGCTTCAGTCTGCAAAAGTCATCTTTGACTCTCCTTCCTTCTGCATCATGAATGTCAAAGTATCTTTGGCATATAAAATGCAGTTTATATAAAATATATATCACAACCTCCTCAGAAAAATTACAAGAAGCACACAGATTATTATTATTATTTTTCTTTTTTAAAACAGTATAACATATACAGCCCACACACAACCCACATTTCTTCTTTGTGTGTTATAATACATATTGCAAGACTGCTTCCTGAGAACCAGAAGTCATTATCCACAGGACTTCAGTCATCCCTGTTTCCTTTCCTGCGTGCACAAAAAGTGCATAGGACTTTTTTCAGAACACCTCGGCTGGCCAAATATGACGGGGAATGTTACACAAGTTCCTGCAAATTCATATAATGGTAAGAAAATCTCTAATGTAATCAGACATAGGCAACTATTGCCCATTTCAAACGAGAAATTGAAAATTGTAGCTCAAAGCTGAACACAGATGTTACAAAAAAAAAAAAAGTGGGTAATTTCCAGGAGGCTCCGGGCTGCACAGAAGAGCCGAGTCTGAAGGGACCAGTGTATGCTTAGAAGCGTTTTCACTGATCGATTTCATGCTGAAGTGGACAGAGAGGTGTAAAGCCACAGTACTTTCCATGGCAACTGAAAGAGATGGCATATATACTCTTGCTGTAGAGCAATAAATGAAGTGAGACAGAAATGCACAATCATGCCAATAGTTTTGGTTTTTTGCATCTAAATAAAAAAGTCGAATCTGTCTTTTACTCAGTATTTCCACCTAGAACTTGATACCCTGAAGACACGCCCTGAGGACTTCTCTAAAGCTTCTTCTTGGCTATCCCCAGCTTCCCCCAAAATTGTAACTACTGGTGTTGAATGGTCAATCAATATTTAACTCCTGTTCTTTGCCATTTTGCCTGTCATGTTCCCCATTTACGTCTTTTCCATTAATTTTACCTCTGACTCATATTATTCCTCTTAAAAATGTCCTATCCCCTTCAATCGTGAATTATTCAAGTCACTTGGCCTTTTGGTATTTTTACGACTCTCCATTTTTCTCAGCAAAACTTGCATATAGTTCTTGTCTTCTAGACTTGCTTTCTATCCTTTGATTGCTATTTTTTTTTTTCAAATGTCCTCATGTCCCTGAATTTCCTTCTCTCTTCCATATTCTTCCCCACTGCTGCTCCACGAAGTATCAATGCAATCCTATAGGTATTCTCAAAACATGCTTCCTGAACAATGAATGGGTGTTCACCTCAGGAAATATCAACAAAAAGCTCTCCCTATATTCTAGGGGAAGGAGATGTTGTCCTTTCTTAAGACGCATATTTCTTGCTATTATTTCTCATTTACCAGTCTATAACCCAAATAGCTATGAGCAATGCTTCCTTTCCACTACATCGATACAGACTGAGAGCAAATTAAATATATTCATGTTCATTACAAACAAATCCCATCGAAGTTATATGAAATCACTGGAATTTCGCAATTCTGCACAAATGAAGATCAACCTCGGAAGCTAATTATACTTACACCAAAGTTTTCTCAAACTGCAGTTGAAGTTAGAGGGCTGAAACACCGAGTTGCACATGTGCCTCAGTTCTTCACAAATAGCTTTCCACTACAATATCTCACCGCTTGTACCTTAAATAAATAATCACTTGTGTACCTTGCATCTCTAGTTTAATCTAGTTTCCAAAGAAATGGTGAATGTTAAGAGAAGAAAAAAATATCTGAAATTAATTTGTGGACCATCACTATTCTTCTGTTACACACTTTGTTCGTTCCTGTGACGATGAGAGGAATATACTGCATCTGAATTACAGTTACTCCGTTATAAAGGTTAATGTAGCATACTGAAGGAGATTAATATTCTCAAGTAGATTCATATAGAAAACTAGCATTTGTGATAAACGTACCTGATTTTGGGGGGGAAGGGAATGCTCAGAAAAAAGGGAATTAAAGCTACAGTGAAACTGTGCAACTATTGCCTGTATTATAACACCTGAGCAAGGCAATTACTCATTTAGGTCTTTCACAAATATATATTGTACTTAAGGACAGTTCCTGCATTGACAATTTTTTCATTCAAGAACCTTATCTCACGATTAACAAAAACCTGCATATGAGGGGTATCCGTATTGCAGGTTGATTTTGCAGGTTGATTTTGCAGGTTGATTTTGCAGGTTGTAGCAGCCTAAATATGAATTCATTTTGGACAGTCACTTCCGAACTTTTGAAAATGTTACGCTAATTTCTTTTTTCACAGGAAGTTCTCCAACAGATGATCTTTCCCCCGAATTTTGCATGTGCAGAAGTCTAGCTGCACTAACTGCAGAGAAAGTCTACCATCAACATTCAGATTTACAAATGACTGTTCCAAGTCACCTAAATATCTGCAAATTACTAGCACTCAGGAAAAAAAAAAAACCAGAAAAATATTTCATTGCAATTTTAAAGCTGAATTAACAGTGAAGTGCAATTCTTAAAATTTGAGATTTAAAGCAGTTTTCAAATCTTTCAAAAGTAGTCAACCTTGTACTCGCACAGTTAGGCAACTGTACAGAAACAACGAGCTAACAAATAGCTTCAAAATGTGCCTATTCCAATGGAGAGAAGACTGTTAATGGTCCCCCTCATGAAGCACAAAAGCATTAACAAATGACCTGTCCACTATAAAATTTCTTTTAAACAAAGATCATGCAGGAAAACAGACGTGTTTTTTGATGTTTCAAACTTCAAAGTGTGGGTTCTCTTATGTCACGGCAGCGTGTACACAGTTCGGAGTGAACGTTCAGACAGATGCAAACGAAACGTGCTCACAGGAGTAAGCAACAAGGTCACTCCTGCCTACTGGAAGACTTTATGTCTCCTTCATACAGTTGCTTAGGCAACACAATCCTTTCTCCCTCTCTAATTGCCTATCTGCTTTTCCCAAAGACACTGGAAACATCTCATGCAGTTTGCCTTCTCTTCCAGAATCAAGTGTAGCATTTCTTTTTTTTTTTTTTTTTTTTCCCTAACGGTTTCCAAATCCCATTCACCTCTTAGGCAGTCTTTCTGTTCAGTCCCTTGGGCGAACAAACCCCTTCGTTGTAAAGTCCTCACAACTACTTTTTTCTATCCTGTATGTTTCAACAATTTTCTCGGTTGCTACCCTGCAAGAAGAAAATGTCGGTCTCCGTTAACTTAGTAAGGTCACTAAAAGGGCGGTTGGTAAAAGACAGCAGAGCCTCTGATGTGCTGTGTCTGCTGTCAGGTCCTGCAGCATCCAGAACAAGCACCCAAATTACGAGAGATATCAGTGAGGGCTGTCAAAGGCTCAACATGTGGCAAACATAAGAACTAGAAGCAGAATATCCAAAATTCGTCCCCCTCGTGGCTGCTCAAGGCTGCTCATGGTTGTTCACCTGGAATTACCTGAAAATCATATTGTAACTATACACACAAATGCAGATGCCTGATACTTAAAGATCAAACAGCTTCTATTTACTTGGAAAATTAGGATGTGGCTGCCAAAGTTAAGGGACTTTAGTTTGCAACCACTACCAGTTATGCAATATATTCTAGTTGGCCTATTATCGTAAAGCTCAGAGAAGCATTTTTGCAGGAAACAACCTATGACAAAAGCTGATAATATTTCCACTACTGATCAAAAGAACACAAGATCATTAATAAAGTGCAGGAACGGAAAAAATGTTCTTACATAAAAGAGCGTTCCCTTCAAAACAAATCTCCAGTATACTAGTAAAGCAACGTGTACAAACTAGTGTGTTGTAACTTTTGTAGACAGGTGACTCCAGCTTCATGCACGAATACACAGTACATATTACCAAGCCCCCAGGAGAAGGTCACCGAAAAAGACACAGAAGGAAAACGTGTCTCTTGTAGGTTCTTTTTGTACACGATGGCATTTCTTATTGCCAGAACACGGACAGCAATCCTAAACCGACAACCAGGAATCAGATCTTTACAGCACCCTCTTACGCAGCATTGTACCCTGTAGTTTGCACGCGTACTCATATGGTTTGCAACACATCAAGTGCTGCTGAAGTTTAAATTTTGGGGGAAAAAAGCCAGAAACAGAAACCTCTACTGAAATTTCTCTGAAAGACATTTGTTTTTGCCAAGCCAACCCCCCCAATTTTCCTCCACGCCCCCTGCATCTCTCCAGTTCTCTCTACCTTAAGCCTTCAGCCCCTTCCCACAGCCTAGTGAAGCTACCAGACTGACCTGCGAGCATGACTCAGCTGTAATTACATTAAATTCTAATAAAGGCTCATGCATTTGACAAGGCAGCCTAGCTTAACCCCTGCCTCTCAGATACACTTATCCAGCAAGCAGTCAATCTGAAGTGTGGCTCAATGGTATGTTTTGTGAATTCTGAGTGCAATAATTCATATTTTTATGCTGTTGTTTTGGGAAAGCTACATTTAGTAAGTTACAAAAAAAGATCTCTTCCCTTATTTCTATATTGAGAAAGAATCCTAATTGGCCAGAACCAGTCATAAAAATTTAACCATGTTTCTGAAAACACGAGTGCCAAAGGGTAATGCATCGCTAATGGTTGCCAGTGGAATAAATAGCAGTTCTGACGTCAAAACTTTGTTACACTCCAATAACTGGCTCACTTGGGGTTTCAGGTACAGCAAGTTACATGTCAGTTTTAAATAAAGTTACAAAAATAGAATACATGGTGAACCATATTGTCACTATGCAACCCGAAACTATATGATTTATGTCTAATAAAATGTTAACAAAGCTGATAGATGGTATAAAAATAGTATTTTCTACCTCATAATATCCTCTTACTTGGATTTGAGAGGGCAAAACAAGGCAGACATTTTTTCTCTTTCGTTTTTCAAAACATATGCCCAAAACCGAAGTAAGCAATTTTGAGTGAAAGTGACATTTTTCAAACATTTATAGAACCTTTACCCGAAAGACAGAGTCTAGTAAAACTCAAGCTGTAAAAATCTGCATTATGATAGATCTTTGATTCCCTCTCTAACACATTAAGTAGCAAGTGGCTTTCTCTTGCCTTTCAACTCCTTCTACAGAGCAACTATTTAACAAAATACTCTCTTTACAGTTCATTTTGTAAAAGATGCAAATCATGGGCCACGCTTGCGTAACTGTGCGCAGGTTCAGTGATGCAGCCACCCAGACGATGGACAAAACCATGGTGCACGTGTGGAGCTTAATACTCGAATCCTTCCAGCTATTCCGACGCACAAACAGAGGTTTAGCTGGGCAAACTAGGGCTGCACCCACAGGCAAGGGAATGGACAATGCTCTTCAGGTAACACCCAAGGCTAGGGATTAGAGTAATCTGAGAGCATGTTCCCCAAACTGTTACCTGGGGTCCCACCTAGATAAGACTAGATCAAATGCTAGCATTAAGCGTTACTAATTTTTCCTTTCTCAATCTAAGTACGATCATACAATCTTGCCAAAACACAACCATAAATGATAACATTTTCCATTTCAGGGTAGCCAAAATGCTGAGAGACTTCTACAGAAGAGGTCAAATCATGTCCAAAAATGAGGTTAGGAGAAATATGATTTTTTGCCAAAATTTTATGATCGTTTAATTACGCACATCCAGCAGCTTACAGTTCTGGAGCTGGAACTTGAAGTGTGACAACAGTGTGAGATGCAGCTACGAAGAGGATGTGGAAGGAGATAAATGCTGTCCAGCAATTAAACACTCTACCCTGTCACTTGGGTACAAAATCTACATTATCCTGAAGGAGGAGATGGAGGTTCCCTAAGCCTCACCCTGAGATTTGTCTCTGGAGAGGTGCTTTTCAAAGGTTGCTGCACGGGGTCATCCTCCTTTGCTTAGATCATAAACCTCTGAAAACCGCTGTCTGCTACTTGCGGTTCATGGTTCAGTTGTGGTTTACAAAGGCCTTAAACTGGGGGAGTGGGTGGGAGGATTGATCTTCCCCCCAGCATACTCTGAACTAGCCGTGAAAAGGATTTTTCCTGCCATTATTCCTCATGGAGGTGGTGGGTCCATGGTGCCACCCAAATGGAGTAAGGAGGAGGCTGGTCCTTTTAAGAAGAAATTCCCCTGAGATGATGCTCCCCCCGCCCCTCTTCCCTTTAGCAGGCAGCTTGGGCAGAGCCTGTCAACTCTTCATGTAGTCACTAATACGTCTCTCTCACTCAAATGGCAAGTCTTGTTCATCTCAAACCATTTCTGCCTTGAGCACCTTTTTAAGTATTCCTGGGAGAACAGACATTATTTCCATTTCAGAGACCAGAACATGAGCTAAGGAATTTAAATATTTGTACCATGCTCTGCATGTCTGCAAATACACACAAAAACTCTTGTTCATAATTAAAAAAAAATGCTCAAGATGTTCCTCCAAGAAAACATGCAGCCAAAATAAATCCAGTTCGTCCGTAGCCCCTTTAGAGTTTACTAGTCTTTTGTTATAAAGTTTAAGAAACTGAGTTTTAGACTCGGCATATGTGATCACTCCTCACATGTGATCACATCCTAATTCAGATGACACTAAATAATAATTGAAATTATAACAATATTAGTATTTAACACCTGTTCCAGCATTAGGACAGTTAGCAGCAATCTGAAGGAAAAAAAAAAATAAATAACCCTGCCAAAAGGGTTCTTACCCTTTTGCCAAAAGAAATTCTTACACTTTGATTATCATGAGTACCCAGGGTCTGGCAAGAAATAGCTCTCTACATGTACTTCAACATTTTCATTGCTGAGTTGTCTACTCCATTTTTGTACTTGATCCTGAGTGGAAAAAAGGTATCAGAAGCAAAAACTGTCTGCCAGTACTTTTTAAATAGTAAATTATACCCTATTTATACATTGCAAGCATGTTTTTTTCATCGGCGACACAGCCCTAATTTTCCAGTAGGTTTTTCCTCCCAGTGAGTATCAGCAAATCCTAGAAGAACAAGAAGCAACAAGTAACAACTACTCTTTCAAAACACAATGGACTATGAAGACTAAATTTCTTTTATAAAGATAGGGCAGGTTTTTACCCTCTCAAAGTTGACTATTTTACTTGCTGTATTCATTTAAATTGCAGCGCGTGTAACTTTCTAATGATGTTTTACTTTCTGACACTGCAGAATAACCATTATATTTTAAACACAACATTGTTCAAAAACACAGACCTAGTTTTGTTTGGTTTGCTTTGGCTTTTTTTTTTTCCCCCGCTAATATCAGCTGGTGCACTTGTCTAGGCTGGCAAAAGGAAATTCATCTCAAGAGGGAACAAGTGTTTCAGCCACAGGTTTTTATGAAGAACAAACAGCCTGAGCGGTGACAGGACCATCTAAGGCTGAGCTTGCCAGGGGCAACGGCAAAGCAATGCACATTTGCTGCCTTGGCTGTGTCCCCGTTTTTGTCGGTATCTCTAATCTTGCGCTGCATTGAGATTTCTACCTTTTGTCTTCTCACTGGGGAAATACAAGTTTAAACCCTTTCTTAAATGACAGAAGCAGCAAAATATCCCATCACTATGAATAACATTCCAAATTCTTTATTTGTTTAAAAGTCATTAAACAATTACCATTAGAGAAGGCAGAGGAAAGAGCTCTAGGGCAGAACATGGGAGGAAAGATGTTGGTCCCCGCAGCCTTGACGTCTTCCCTCCTTGTGAAGGACTGAGTGGGCAGCTCTACAGGGTACCCGTCCTTCCTCTGCCCAGTTACTTGCATCTTTTATGCCCTTGTTTGATGCCCTCTTGCCATCATCTGATGTAGCCCAGCGAGGAAGCTATATTTTGCTTCTTGCAAACAACACGTGACTCAAAAGAGTTTGGCAATTTCAATCAATTCTTTCAGCTCTCCCCGAGTACTTTAGAACAAAAGCTGAAGAAAGCGTGTAACAACCTGGTTGTTACATCCTTGATTCATTAGTGCAAGGCAAACACCCGTCATCCAAAAAATGTACCTCAAAACTCCAGGTGACTCCATAAATCAGACTGGTAACCAAAATAAACAGTATAAAAGCTGACAGAACATCAACATGCCAAACTAAGAGACATTCCCTCTCCAAGCTCCTCCACTTCAGTCCAAGTTCAAGCAAAGAACTTATGCAACTAGCCCACCTTCTGGTCAGTACTGTGGAATAATTACTAGATTGGCCAAGAATACAAAAGTACAGCATTGTTCACACATTAAGGAAAGTCATAAAATCAAGAGGCTTCTGAGGTAGAATACAGCCGCAGCTAGCACGCGAAGAATGCAACATCTGCGATTCCCTGTACAAGGTTGTTTGCAAAACTACACGAGGGATGGAATGGAACGCGCTTGTTCCGTGGCCTTCCCTTGTGATGAATAGCAGATATGGGGACGAGATGGTACTACGGAACAGATAAGCGGCCTACAGGCTACCCGAGCCAACATTTCATCAAATGTTGATGAAATGCTGTCCTTTGTGTGAACTTTGCTCACCACAATGTACCAAAACACACCTCCATCCCGGAGGCTACCTGCCCCCGAGGTGCGAACACTCCTCCTTGAGTACATTAAACATAATAAAAGTACGTATGACTAAAGTCACTCAAACTCCACTTGGAAGATAAGCCCAAGAGAGAGGGGATGCCAGGGAAGACACCATCGCGAAGAATGCTATCGCTGATTTCTGGGATCAGTCGACGGGCTGAGCCTTTCTTCCCCCCCATAGGGACACCTTTGGGTAAGACTTTGATTATACCAAGTGCTTTCTCGGGGACTTAGAAATTTTTCTAGAGACTCTCTCTCCTACATGTATAGCCAGGCTGTATCGTTTATAATTTTGTCACACATTTTGTATACTTAACAGTATCTTTATTTGCAGACAGTGTATTTATCACCTGTAATCCTAAGAACCTGTATATCTGTTGTTTAAATAAACTGCACTGTTTAAGTAGCTAGTCATTTCGGTTTCTCACCGAACGTGACCAAAGACTCGGGAGTGGCCATGCTAGTTCAGGAGCACGACTAGACTGAAGGTGCTGGCCACTACTGGTGTATCCAAATCATAATAATTTAATACATATTAAACGCGACTGGACTGATAGTGGTGAATTGGGCATCACTCAGAATTTAAACCTAGCTGCCCCTAGCCTCCCACCTCGGTGAGGAGTGTTAGAACGCAAGGGGGTTTACCTTCTGCCAAAACCGCTTGGCCCCTTTTCACGCAACAAGTACATAAACTTCTCCAAAATAAGGCAGGTTTATTTTGCATATATGAAATAAGAAAACCTTCCTAGAAGCGTCTCCAGGAGGGTACAAAATTCTGCATACAACAAGCAGACTTCTCCAACTTCTCCACGTGATACGTGCGTAGCCTTCTACCACAAATGTAAGAGCTCATTCATTTAATACAGTGGGTCATCCCAGATGTATAATCACTTTTAACTATAATTAGCAACTATAGTACTGTTTTTATGGATAGGAGGCATTCCTCCTATCATTTCCTTTCTCTTTAATGGAACTAAAAATTTAAGTCAATGTCACAGGTGCTAATCATACAATTTTCAAAAAGAAACAAAAAATGCCATTGATCGGTTTTGAGACCTTCACTTTGCTTTCAAAGTTCTATATTTTTCAATACTTAAAATACTTAGGAAGAATTTTTTTTTTAATTTTAGATCTTAAGAGAATTTTCTCAAAATCGGGAAAAAAATCCTATTAATTTTGTTAGTAATAAGGCATCAACCTTTTTTTAAGACAAACATTCTTATATTTTACAAAGTACATCCCGCATCAAGAATTCCCCTGATGTTTCTAGTAATTTTTTCAGGTAAAAGAAAATACCCTTTAAAGAAAATATCAACCAAGCTTTCAATACACCAACACATTCTCTCTATCAATGTAGACATTTAATTATAAATGTATTCTAATCTTAAAAGTCAAACAGAATGGAGACGTACAAACCTTTTTATGTATTTTAGAGTCCCTAATTTTAGGATGAAATAGGAAAAACCACTATTGTATACTCACAAGTGTCAGAGCTCTAACAATATAAACTACAGCCCACATCTATAATACTTCAGGATAGATGATGACCATCATTAGCCCATAGACATTCATAGGCTCAATTCCAGCACTTTGCTTAAGGTTTTTTTTTTCAAGGTCATAATCCAAAAAATTCTTTACATCTTTTATGTAACAGCTTCTAATGCTATACAAAGAGAGGGAGAAAGATGTTTGATCAAATTATAAGTAGGATACAGGCAAGACAGTACCAAATATAAAGGGTAATTCACTTACCTCTTGCTTCCTCACTGGGGAGGAAACAGATTTAAGGAGACAGGGGGCATAAAACTATAATATGAAAAGTTTTAAAGGACTGGTTCTAAAATTAACAGTGAGTTTAAATCCATGTCTGTCCAGACAACCTATTCCGTGTTTCAGGTTTTATTTTGGTTGGTCTTTATTTGATGTCCTGAGCAAAACCAACATTACAATCTTAATTAAACGGTTCCTGTTTCCCCGGTATAGGATTTATAAAGTTTGTGCACTGCATCTTCAGAAGACTTTAAAGAGAAAAAAAATTAAATGAAAGACAGTATATACAACATGCAAAGTGTTTTTAAAATCAAGAAACATTAGGACAAACAGAGAAAGTTACTTTTTTCTGCATTACCACTCTGAATGCCAGTACGCAGACACAAAGAATAACGAGCAATCCCTTATAGTGCAAAAAAGAAGGGCGATCAGACCTTAGCGAAGAAATGAAGACTTAGTAGCACCCTCTCTCCTTGCACTGTTTTCATAGCTCATACAGAATGCACAAAAAGGTTGGAACAACAAAATGAAAGATCAAATTTAAAGAAAATTGAGAAAGGTTAACTTCAGATCAGATGAAGAAATTAAGTGGCTGGACTCAAAAGACAGATTAAGCACTCGGGCAATGAAGGAAGATCTTGATTAATGTTTAACATAAAATTCTGTTTTCTGCATTGTGCTTTACTTCTGTAATTGCTTGTGTTGTTGGAAATCTCTGTTATGCACTAATTTTCTAAGATTTGATTTTCTTAGGTAGGTGAAGTCTAGATGCTCCATTTCTAAGTGGCAACCCTAAGTGTCCTGCGATTATTTTCAAAGCAACACACTCCTTATAGAAGTTCAGGCCCTCAAGGTCTGAAAATCTGATTTGAGTCTGCTAATGTGAGCACTGGGTTTGTGAGAAAAATGCTTTCTTAGCAACAAAGAGGAAAATAGGGAAAGATACTCTTGATTTGTTGAACCTAAAAGAGTCCTAGAACTCTAGAACAAAAGCAATGATTGACAATATTGTTTTTCTGCAAATAGCCCAATAAAGGTATGATTTTGCTCATGCTGAAGATCAGTGCCTGACTCTGGCATCGAGGACCACTGAAAGCACATAAATACACATCATTAAGTCTATGTTTAATACTCCTTTCCCAACCTTCAATAAATGTAAAATGTAACAGAATAACTACGCAAGTTTATCTGTGAGGGATAAAGACGATGCAACAATGAGCAAACTGCTAGAAAGCATTCATTTCATAATCAGGAGCCATAGCACAAGCAAAGAACGGACCAAACCTTGTGACCAAAGCTCCTGTTGACCTCTCAAACAGAAACAGGATGAGCCAACCTAGCTAAGAGAAACCCCTTTTAGTCCTAATTATATTCAGCATTTTCACGTAACACTGGAAGAACACAGGTTTACTTTGCTAGACATTCACTTAACACAAAACCAAATTATTCAACATATTGAAAATATACTATTTGAAAGGTATTGTTATTAGAAAAATCACACCATGTATCATCATGATACATTCAAAAGATGGTATGACATGGTCATATAAGCTGCATACCCAAATGCTTTTAAGTACTAATTGTAGCATGCAAACTGTAATAGGCATTTTCAATTTATTTCGTATACTGCACAACATGCATCACATTAACAATTTATGTACCCTCTGCTTGAGCCACAACAGCAATTTTAGAAAAATAATGATTGCAATCAGAGGACATTTAACTGCTGTAGTTTCAGCTTCTTTCCTACTCTTAACTAAAAATAAAACAGAAATACCTATTGGTTTAGCATTTAAATCATCCAGTCTTGCAATAACTGTGTAGCCTTCAAAGACCTTTAAAATTAATCAGAACTAGAATATGTATTTCCAGAAAAAAGTGTGAAGAAATCACATTAACTTCAGTCTAGTTTAGGAATAACTGTAGTTGTCATTTTGACCCGTAGGCTCTCCAATGTTTAGTTCAAGAATATTAAGACGTTCATACCATTACATGTATCTGTCAAAGCAAAGGAAATTCAAACAGCTTGCAGCACCGCGGATCAAAGCTCACATACATGAAATCCCATCCTTATAAAAGGCTGGTGATAGACTTATAAGTCACCTACGCTAAGTTTAAACTTTCAGCAGAAAAGACTTAAGCATCGTAAGAGCCTGTAGAAGTAGGGGAGTTAACTCAGCACCAATTGCAAAAAAACAGTATTTGTCATTGAATTATATAAGTACTACTGTTTGAAATCTGTGAGGGAAAGTCTGCAGTGATAAAGGGAAGTTTGTCAAAGTTTTGTTCAGAAAAACAGGAATTGCCTATGTATAAGTGAATGCAATCAAATAACCTGGAGGAGAGCGTGGGTAAAAAAAAAAAAAAAAGAAAATTATATATGCCACTGTTTCAAATTCAAGAAAGTTTGCCTCTTTGGAAGGCACTAGCTGTCATTAGTTAAATGTTTATAAAAGACTGAAGCTTATTTGGAAGAATCCTGAGGTTTAAAAGGAACGTAAGAACAACGCAAGGAACTATACTCCAGACAGAAACCTTCAACATAGTCATGGAAATGCCTGGTTTTGTTGCTTTGGTAGTTCTGTAATATATGAAGATATAATACCTTCCTGCTGTAATCACAACCTCCAAAGAGACTTAGGAATAACAGAAAAAGAAAAAAAAAAAAAGAAAAAACGATATATTAAGACTGATATCCACCTGAGTGAATGTTCTTGAGAAAAAGCCATACAGCTACATTTGATAAATTGAATAATCACTGCATTTAATATAAAGAGGAAAGTTTAGGTTCTACATAAAATGACAACAGAAAAATCACTATTTGAATTAGTTCTTTGTATTCCTTACAATAAAACAAATTTTTATAGTATCAAGTACAACCAATAAAATAATACTTATTTTGACTTCTATAATTTATTTCCTTTGCTCATCAGCATCAATTGCACCACAGGCTCCTGCTGTTTATTGTCCTGGTCGATTTTAAGCCCTTAGGTGACTTGTTAGCAAATGATTTGGAAATAAGAAGTGACGCAAAGAGCTGCGTAAATCCTTATTAATCGTTAACTCACTCTACCTCCAAGCCACCTTCAGTACCTCCTAAAGTTGATTATGGGACAGAAAGACGTCAGAAAGCCAAAACACTGAGAACATTCTGGTTCCAGTTAAAGGGTGCACATTTTTTCATATAAAGCTCTATTGAAATTGTCATTCAACCTTAAAATATTCAAAGAGTTTAACCAAAGCATTTTAGAGATGTGTTAAAACTATAGCAGGTTGTGACTGGATTGAGCATTGCAGGGGGGAAAAACAAATAAACATCTTATAAAAGATGAGGGTTTTTTAAATCCAAAAATTCTTCATGGAAAGAATAAAACTGTCTAAAATACTTTTTAACATTGACATCCTAGATATATGGCTAGAGAGTGCCACTCTACAGGCTAAGACTACAGGCAAAACTGTTGATGATCCTGATGGCCGTAAGGAAGACAAGTAGAGGACTAGAAATCCCAGGATTCAGGAAGACCTCAGCCTGTCTAGGGAACGGGTAAGCAGGAGGCCTTGGCAGGCTCTCCTGACACCTGAAAAAACTCAGGACAATAGGTCAATTCCCATGAACAATCTCTGTAAAGCACAAGGGAATCTATCCTTGATGAATCCTGGAAGAAAAACCATCCTTGAAGAAAATTTAAAAAAGAGGCCGCCACAGCAAGAGGCCAGCTTGGCTAAACAGGGAAATCCTGCCAACACCAAAAAAAGTAGGGCCAAGAGAGAGAAGCAGGACAAGCTACCAGGGAGTATAAAACCAGAAATCCTGAGCTGGACTGCACTGGGCTGGAATTAGGAACACCTAAATCTGTCTGAAGCTAAAACTGGAAAGGGATATGTCATGAAGACACAGAAGACTGGAGAATGGCGCAGGTGACATATAATAAATTTCACTGAAAAGGCTGAGGTAGTAAAAGCCTTTGCTGAAATATTTACTGGAAAATCTGTTCCAAGTGCCCACTGTCAAAGACTAGGAGGAAAACGTACAGGAGGACCAAGTAAGATGGTCACGTACAGCAACTGGACATGTACAAGGCTAAGGGATCAGACGACACATACCTGAAAGTGTTGAGAGAGATGGCTGATATTATCATGAAGCCACTCTGGCGGTTTTAAGAAAGTGTGCTGATCCCTGATGACTGGAAAAAGGTCAGTGCCACGGTAGCTTCAAAAAACTGTCAGGAAGGATTGTCCAGGGAACTACAGACTGGCAGACCTCACCTTCACCACTGTGGAAATTACACAGTAAGTCCTCATGGAAACTATTCCCCAGCACGTGAAGAGCAGGATGAGAACCGCCAATGCAAATTTATTGAAGGCAAAACACTCCTGACAAACCTAATTGCTTTCTAAGACAAAATAACTGGCTCTGTGGATAACAGGTAAACAGTAGATTTAACTTGATTTTAATACAGCTTTTGATTTTTTTTTTCCTCTATTACTTTGGTAGCCAACGTGAAAGGCGCAAACCGAACATATGGGCAATAAGCTAATTCAAAGGCTATTGGTACAATGGATCGATGTGTGACTTGCACCTGGAAGTCTAGCAGGAGAGGAGAGCTTCCTGCAAGGCTATGATCTAATTGGCATCACAGAGACGTGGTGGGAAGGCTCCTATGACCGGAGCGTTGGAATAGCATATAGACTCTTCAGGAAGCACAGGCAGGGGAGACTCGGAGGGGGTGTCACCCTCTATGTCAAGGACCAGTGCATGGAGCTACACCTGGGGATGGATGAAGAGCCAATGAAGAGCTTATGGGTTAAGATTAAAGGGAGGGCAGGGACAGGTGACGTTACAGTCAGGGTCTACTAGAGGCCACCCTACCAGGAAGACTGAGTGGATAAGGCCCTCTATAGACAGATAGGAGCAGCCTCATATTCACAAGCCCTGGTCCTGACGGGGGACTTCAACCACCCCAATAGCTGTTGGAAAGACAACACAGCAGGGCGTAAGCAGTCCGGGAAGTTCCTGGAATGCATCAATGATAACTTTTTTCTACAAGTGATAGAGGAGCCAATGAGGAGAGGTGCCATGTTGGACCTTGTTTTCACCAACAAGGAGGGGCTGATGGTGAATGTCAAGCTCAAGGGCAGCCTTGGCTACAGTGACTGTGAGATGGTGGAGTTTGAGATCCTTAGGGCAGCGAGGAGGGTGCACAGTGATCTTGCTATCTGGACTTGAGGAGAGCAGACTTTGGCCTCTTCAGAGATCTCATTGGTGGCATACCATGGGATAAAGCCCTGGAGGGAACAGGGGCCCAAGAAAGCTGGCTAATATTCAAGGACCACCTTCTCCAAGCTCAGGAGCAATGAATACCAAGAAAGAAGTAGTCGGGTAAAAATGTCAGGAGGTCTGCATGGATGAACAAGGAGCTCCTGGATAATCTCAAACAGAAAAAAGGAAGCCTACAGAGGGTGGAAGCAGGGAAGGGTAGCCTGGGAGGAATACAGAGAAATTGTCCAAGCAGATAGGGATCAGATTAGGAGAACTAAAGCCCGGATAGAATTAAATCTGGCCAGGGACGTCAAGGGTTGGAACTAGATGATCTTTAAGGTCCCTTCCAACGTAAATCATTCTATGTTTCCAGAGGGAAAGCCCTGTCAGACCTGCCTGGGGAATGTAATTTTGAATTGAAAACTTAAGTAAGGTTCAATAAAAGTGTGTACACTACATATGTGGCTGCAGAATGAAGGGATAAACACATTTTCGTGAACCATAATTTCCTTATATATTAATCTATTTCTAATAAACTTGCAACACTGACTCATTGAGAAGCTTCCAGATTGGCACCCAAATAGTGACTTTTCTTTCTGTAGTTAAGGTTGGACAGAGGAGAGGCCAAGACATTTTTAGTTCTGCACACTTCTATTTCTCAATGTTCAATATCTTATTAACTATGAGAATTAGAAATGGAAACACATTCCTTTGAAAACAAGAAATTCCTGATTATACAATGAGATTCAGTTCCTATTTCTAGCCTTAGTAAGATAAAGGTCTTTGAGCTATGAAATCATGGCACAGTAAACGTACAGAATTTTAAAGTTTTTAAAATTCAGTAGAATCTTGTTTTATTCATGTTTCTTGCCGTAATATATCTGAATTTATAATAAACTACCGTCTGTAATAAACATCTATGAAAAAGGACATAAAATTAATATCAAAAGCCTACACCAGCTTCTTTTTCAGTCTATTTGTTATCTGCAAAATATCAAAAGAAACAGAATTCAAGGTTTCTCCTTTGGACAAAGCTTTGATACCCTGTCCATCAGGTACAGGACCATGCAAAAAAAAAAAAAAAGGAACAGATGAGACCAATACCAGCATCTTCCATAACTGCTGCGTATTCTGCTAAATTGCCCACAAACCTGTAGTATTCCAAATACCCGGGAACAGCAATATGGAAATTCTCTATCACAAGAATGATGTGAGAGGTCTCATCTACTTTGAACTGTAAAGAAATATTTAAAAAAGCAAAAGACTGTTCAACAGTTTTATGATTGGTCATATAATTTCTCATTATTACCAGCCATTTTAGTTAATCGTAGAATCATAGAATAGTTCAGGTTGGGAGGGACCTTAAAGATCATGTAGTTCCAACCCCCCTGCCCTGGGCAGGGACACCTCCCACCAGACCAGGCTGCTCCAAGCCCCATCCAGCCTGGCCTTGGACACCTCCAGGGACGGGGCATCCACAACTTCCCTGGGCAACCTGGGCCAGTGCCTCACCACCCTCACAGGAAAGAATTTCTTCCTAATATCCAATCTAAATCTCCCATCTTTCAGTTTCTATTTGAATGTCGATTAAAAGGTTATTTTGAAGGCAAAAGAGAAAAATATTTTAGTTATGCGTTTTATTTTCAGAAATCCCAATTTTTTCCATGGCACAGTGTGCTTTCTAAACATTCAGAAAAAAGATCATTCATCTTACACAGATCATAAACCAAAATACAAAAATCCTACGTTAAACATATTGTAAAAGTAATCCTATTTGTGGGGTTTCCCTCATTACCATGATAAAGAAAACCACGCTATCATTAACCTTCATACTCAGTCTTTCCTTAACCTCGGGTTTTGAGACATATAGTAGATTCATATTGGAAACAATAACTCTCTGCATAAGAAGAAAATTTCATGTTATATACAACTTTTTTTGCTAGCTTCAACTAAGAAGTTCTACTCTTGGAGCCAGCATCCACGATGCTCCCCAAATTCCCTCTAGGTGAAATGAGCTTTCCTGCAGCATAAAGTCTCACAAAGAGACAGCACTGATTATTCAGAATGGGCACACATTTTCGTCCTGCTAGCTAGCTGGAAAACTAACAAACTTCACATTCAATTCTGTCATGACAGAGAATTTATATTTTTTTTTAGAAGATGAAAAGGTACTAGCCTGATTTCATATATTTTTAGTTCTTGGATTAAATATTACTAAATGCCAGAAGGTCATATCTTCATATCGGCCTCACCAAGTGCTAACATCCACTGCTTTTGACAAAGGCAGACTGTGGGAAGGGTTGAATTCAGGTAAGCGAGCTCTTCTGCTCCACACTTCGTCGGTCACACGTCACTCCACCTTAACCTAGATGGCATTGCAAGGAATCAAAACTCATTCTGATGTTCAGTCAACTGGATGAGATTTTTGCCTTGTCTTTCGCAGCAAATCACTCTGTTCATTAGGAACAGCTAGCAGTCATGAATGAGATGAAGGAAGATGAACCTTAAACTGATGGAAAATATGACAACATGCAGCAGGTCTTTGGAACAGGAGGGAAGAGACAATGCAGAAATGGATTAAGCCTTCCCTGGTAACAGAAAAGTTGGCTTTTTAACAGCTGCTCTCCCAGTTTCACAAGAATTGGTTCCTAGTTTCTTTCGAGGTACAAAAGTGCAGATTTTCAGGTCTCCATGTAATCATTGCAATAAAAAATAATGGTGCTTTCCCAGAGATAAAGATGCAAGGGTTTGGGGGAAGGGAGTGCTTCTTACCCTCCTTTTTCCCTTCCCAGCCTAGCAGGTGGCGCAGATCACCTTGAAGAAGAACGTCCAAACTGGGTACCATTATCAGAAAGAATTTGGTTCTGTTCTCCTGACTCATAATTAAAAATCTAAGTTTCATCAGCTTCTAACTTCTCTTGATCAACGTAAAACCGATTGGTAAACAATACCAATACTACAGATTGTTTCTGCTGTCGAGACATGACATTTGCACTATTTCTTAGAAATCTGTGTGCTTCAAGAGTTAGTGCCACTTACTACTCAATATTGGTCTCAAACACTTGCACCGTTCAAGTGAAAGGCCACAGGTAACTTCCACTCCAAGGTTTTCCCCACCGAGGTTTTCCACAGAAATGCTCTGAAATCCCCCTATTCAAATCTTGGCTGCTTGATCAAGCTAAGTTGCTGTATTTTTCAGGCATCCAAATACAAAGCCAGCAATTAACTATCTGATTTTACTTTCAGGCCTTTGAATATTCTGCACAACACTTGGCACAGCTGAGTCACAAAGGCCAAAATTAAATTAAAATGCAAATGATGTTTATTATTATGACAAGAAAAAAATAGAATTACGTAGTCAAACTCAAAGTAATTCATTTTTATGGTCTGTCACTTATATGCATAATCCTAATGTATCTAAGATAAGAATAATAGTATTTGAAATACAATGACTCAATCAGAAAAATAATCTGAACTCCAAATAACTTCTCTATAAATCTGTATTTCATACTTAGATAAGTATGAAGCTCAATATTGATACAAAAACGTGTTCACAAATATTTTAATTTAGTTACCTGTTTTCCTTTTTATCAAATTTAAAGAAATGAAATTTTGAATCAGAGACTATGAGTGGTTTTTTTTTTTGTTTTAGTTACTTAGTAAACATGTTTAGCTTAATTTCTAATCCGTCTTGACCTTCTTGTACTAAGTGACAAGCTCCTTTTTGTCCATACATTTCTATCATCTCCACCTTCATATGAAAATGCTGGAATCTTCTACTCTAAAAAATTATGATCTGGATACTGATGAAATACACTCTTGCCTTTATTGTCTGATACAAGGAGAAGTATTTCAATACAGTTTTTGTCCTCTTGTTTTGTGCGGAGTGCCTCAATGCTTCCTATTGTAAATGTGAACAAAAATAAGCTCCATATACAGCTCTTGACAAATAGCAAGCTAAAATACTAACTGTTGCTGAGAAATACGAAGATGCCATCTCAATAGGACAAAAAGACCTAGCTACCAGGTGCAAAAACCTCCAGATTAGAACCTACTTTCTCTTCTCTTCCGCCCTGTCATTGAAAAAAGCAGAATCTCGAGTTTTACTGTTATGAAAAAAATTTTAAAAAAAATATTGAAAGGAGTACTATCAGTTTCCTTTACAAAATGCTAATTATTTTTACGAACACCCAATTGGTTTGTTACTCTAGTGAAAATATACCTGGAAGTCAACTGTTCACCTACAAAAAAAAAAAAAGGCCTTAAATGTTACAAAATATATTTCTAAATATATATTTTTGACAAATATGTTTTTAAATGTTTTTAATTTGAATTTAAGTTCAACACTCACAAAATGTTTGATGTGTATTTCAATAATGAAATGATTACGAAATTAAAAGTACTTAAGTCATCGAAACACCTATAAGAAACTTCCTCATCAAAACCAAGAGGATGGAAAACTGGCTGAAAAGAAAAGTCAATGTCAGCTTTATAGATCTTCTCAGTTCAAAGATTATTTCAGCATCATAATTATTTATGTTTAAAAATAAAGACATCTGTTCCTTTTAGAAAAAACCTGCAGCCCAAATTAAGCTTCACAGAACTGTCCTCAGAAACACTCTGCATGTAAGAGCTATAACATTAAACTTTAAAGATGTTCTGAGCACTTTTATAGCACACTGATACAGATGAATTAAAAAAACAATATAATGGACATATCTGAAACTACTGCCAGTTAAAGTAACACTTGGCACTGTATTCCATATGAAGTTGAGCTAGCAGGTATACAAAATGTCCTTAAAAATAAATTAAAGATCCGGACATTCATACTGAAAAGAAATTAAAATCACGCACTTCCAGCTCCACGTCCTTAACCAACATCTAGAGGGGTTTTTTGTTTGTTGGTTTCAAGTTATTTCAGAAGCTTCTTATCCCTCTTCCTCAACTTAAGAAATAAAGGTCCTCCCATTCTGTAAGAACAGTTAGTATTTTATAGTATTCCTAGAAACACTAATGAAAACCTGCGATGGAGGAAAACCAACATTCAGCAGAATGTTTCTTGATCACTCTCTGTGGTCTAAAAGCTGTAGTTTCTCAGACTGAAAAGTAATTAGGCTGCATGGCCTATACCTTTGTCATCTAAAGATGTCTAAGATGATTCAGATACATGTGTAGATGATCATATTGACTGTCCTGACCTAGCAATATTGAGAACAGAGAGTAGGAAAAGGAATAAAGGGAAGCAGGAGTAACTCACAGAAGCAGAATCACTTCCTATACGCTTCGGATGAGGTTCCACTCGGCAGGAACTTTGAAGGAGATGACAGTATGATGCACGTCTCTCAATTTCAATAAAAACTCTGTAAATAATATGACTTCAAGGGCCACCTTAGGGTGCTCGTAACTGCCTGCTAGAGAATGGTGCTGCACAAATTTACCATTTAATGCTACGCTATAGCACAGTAAGATCCGAAAGTGAATGTATTTCAGAATCCTTCCGTGCTTTCAAAAAAAATCCAGACCACCCACTCACATCAGGTGACAATCTACAGTCTAAAATTGTTCCTACTGAACCTGCCTGAGGCATGAAGCTGGACTAGATGACATCCTAAGATCCCTTCCAATGGGAATGATTCTGATAACGTGGGAGAAATTGACTAAACCAAGACTACCATCCACATTGATAAATATCAATTATTCACAAAACTCTAATTTTCACTTAATATTGAAATGTAAAATGACTCAATAATGGTAACAGAAAAAACATGGAAATAAGAGAGTTCATCATTTTAGACCTAATGCTTGCAAACCTTCCTTCAAAGCTTCAGATCGGCCAACACCTCTTCCAAGATTTACCTACTAAAATAATATGACGATGCAGCTTTTCTCAAGACTACTCAGATCAAAATGCCAGGAATTTGTTTTCCTGAAGCAGTAACATATAAGAGAGCTGTCCCGACTCATCTGACTGGAAATTACATTAAATCTTGCACTGGCACGTGAGATTTTATGTACGAAAATAAAGGCAAACCCCCAAACTTATGACTTGACATTGAAAATAATTTTAATCATTAATATAAATATCATATGATTTTGCCAAAATAAAAGAAATAAATATATATAGCATTAAAAAGATTACTAGAATGTTGTAACTAGAACGAGTCTTGATAGACTGATTAGTATTTAATCATTCTCCAAATGGTTTTATTGCTAAATAAAAGCTTTAGTGGGAATGTCAGCATAACCACATGCCTTGAAACTCGTGCCATTGTATATACAAAGGCAGTATTTGGGCACAGCTATGTTCTTAAAAGACGCCTTACTCCTTTAAGATGTAAACAGTGCAAATAAGGACTTGTCTTTTATGTAACCAGTATATGAAATTTAAACTCAGCTACTAATGTTGGAAATGGCCTGTAGCCATCCCACCTCAAGGCATGAGCTAGACACATCTTGCAAGTTAAGTAAGAGTCAGGTCAGGGCAGTATTTGGTTGCAACTGAGGCGCAAAAAATTAGAGCTCTGAAGTGATTTTGATAAATTTATGGGTTTAAATTCAGCAGAGAGAAAGCTTTTCTTGTCATTCAGTATTCAAATTCTGATATGATACAGTGCTAAAAGAAGTCTGTGATGCAGAGATACTAGATGCTGATACCACATTCATCAATCCTTAACAGCCTATACCTTGAGCATAAGATCTGCTCCAGCCTTCCAAACATACGTATTAACTTGCTTCAGTCTACATGAAGTGCAATCTTTCCTGCCCTTACTGACTGTAATGTAAGTAGGAGCTGTTTTCTGGCTTCCCACGCGTACAATAGTTAACAACTCCCACCACTGGAACTAAATACCAGTTTTAAGATCCACTGCATGGGCAGTGTTGGCACTGGGAAAAGTTCTCAGTTTAGGACCCCGTTCAGCCTTTCCCATATATATGGATGCGGTGGCAACTCACACTTGCCCACTCTGTAAGGTGTGGCATATGAGCTTTTTCACATCTACCTCTGAGGAAAAGAATAAAAATGCTGGAAGCTGAATCTCACCAAAGAGCCACAGTGAAACAGCCCTGCATCAAAGGTACGCTTAGTACAGCCTGCTGGACAACTTGCTTATTCTAGAAACAAGTTTCCCTTACTTCAGTTAACTCACAAACGTGCTTTCCTCTAGGCTACCCCTCACCCGCCCAAAAAAAAAACCCCCAAAAAAGTAAACCATAACTTTTATATCTTAAAGACAGTGGATAAATACACTTTCAACTGAGTGACACACAGACACTACTGAAATTGTAGGGGGGACATCTTAAGATATTTAGGCAAACTGTTGAATCCAACTCATTCAATTTTCTCAAGCTTCAGGTTGACACCTTAAGACTGGTTGTCGGCTCAACCACTGTATTCAGATTTGTCATCTTTTTATGTTACCATCTTCATTGGCTTTCTCCTAGCTACATCTTCCCAAACTTAATTGTAATACTGAGCTGCATGTTGTTTTAAAGAAACACTTGGATTTGTGCATCATTTCTCTTGCATCTCGTTTTGTATGGAGGTTCTGTTTGCCTAACTGGTCTTAAATGATGCTATGTTTTGAGGATGCTTAGGAGATGTTCACATATCTATGACTATTTCCGCATGAAATGTGCCCTGTTTGAGCCAAACAGATGCATTCTGCTTACATGAACAGACATACAGTTTGAATAGATGTAAAGTATTCTCTGGATTGCGCCCTGTGTTGTTTTCCATGGGCAACAATTTCGTTAATACTTCTGTTTTTCAACTATCCTATATGAAAAAACATTAATAAAACACAGAAGAGAAAAATAAAAAGACTGACTATACTACACAGAAAATACTGCACTCCCCAGCTCAACTTCAATACGCATTTCTATTCCTTAAGCAAAAACGTATCATTCACACTCTCAAGGACAGTAACTCCCTGTCCGTAGAAAGCATCAAGAACACTTTTGATGCTCACAGGAAGGTACTATGTAATTCCTAGTATCCTGTTTTAAACCATTGCTCTTTACTGATCTCTATGTTTAATTGTTAAAATGGCTTATTAATTATCAAAATAATGTTGTTTTTTTTCTATCTTAGTTATAGGAGTTTCACAAATTAACTTTTTTCAGAGCGAGTCAACAACATGTAAATGGACTACTGGGGCTGAGGATTAACCAACCTCTGCCTCTTCACTTCACTGTCCGTGCTGCACAGCGTGATAAAAAGCCCACATATACTCCACATTGCCTTTGCTCGCTACAAAAATCACATTTAACAGACTTTTTTCAGAAGTAAATATATTAAACCATATTTTTATATTGTCAAGTACATGGTTTCTACTATGCACTTTTACACTATAATTTGTTTTTCCCATCTTTTTGCAGTTGTCTCCCAATTAAAATCCATATCAAGTGCTGATGGTAACTCTGGGGACAGTGGTGTAGGCATGCAGGCACCTGCAGCTGCTCAGTGTGTATGTACAGGCATAGAAATTGTTTTTAATATACAAAGACAAATATAAATTGTTAGAAGTTTTACAAACTATTTATATTCAAGGCAAATAAATTATTCTGCTAAAAGACTAATTAAGAATATGGTCTTGATGAAGAGGCACCAGCATTTGTTCCCATTATGTCTTGACTTAGCCAAGAAATACCCAACAAAATATTAATAAACTGGCTTTAGGATAGCGCTGCACGTTAGTCACTCCATTGCAGCTCCCCGATCTAAAACCCCTAACAAAAACAACAAACTTGTCTTTCAGATTCCTTGCCAGAGATGCATTACTGGTAACTGTGAGTATATGACTGCAACAACAATTCAGAGTGTTACCACAGGAATGTTAAGTAAATTAAGAAAACAATGCAGTAACATTTTGTTCTGCTAGTTAGCATCATCTATTATATGTAAGAACTTCATGCGGAGCGTAAAATACAGAAACACACACGTACATTGTGAAGAACACGTACAAAAAGACTAAACATTGTACTATGTGCTTTTTATGGGAATGGTTGTAAAGACTTTTTTCATGGGTTGATTTTTTTTAATACCAAAACTGCCAGGAAAATAAAGAGTTCCCCACTTTTCTTTTTCAGCATCCTTTACTGCTAAGTGTTGTGTACCTCAAGAAAAAGAGATGTTGTCTTTGTAAAGCTTACAAGGTACAGGACTGAGGACACATGAACTAACAAGTTCAAGTTGCTTCAACCAGAGAAAAAGAAACATTTCCTTTCTCTGCCAAGAAATTTTCCTTTCTCATCAGGCAAGCTGTTTTCCTCCTTTACTTGAATTTAGGAAATATTTACAGGAAAAGGGAAAACTAGCACTTCTCTTAAGAAAAAAAAAGTGGGATTACACAATTCTGGCTTCTTCTACCCGTTTGGTTTCATTTTTGCGATGGTACATCCCAATGTCACTGGCCAGTTTCGGACACAGGGTTCGTGATAACTGACTTTATATCAAGTTCTGGAAGGACCATTGAGAAGGAGTTTATCTGTCCCAGAAATAGTAATGTAATAGAAACACTTTCTGAACTTGAAATTATTAGACTGCAGTCTGTATACGGTAAAGATTTTGCAGCCCATACGATGAATTTAAATACAATCACTATGTCCACAAAGAAAGGAAAATTAAAAAGCACACACACAAAAGATTTAATTGCAGTTCCCAGTGATGTGCTGTTCGTAGTGAAACATCTATAATTACGCTACATAAAATATGACAGACCCTCAAACTGGCAAGGTTTCAAGGAAGCACTAAAGGGCCAAGTTATAAAAGAATGTAAAGAGTAAAAAGGGAAGAAAAAGAACTGTTAAAAGTAGGCTGATGCATGTGGTTTGTACGTCAGGGTCACTGAATTAGGCCCCAGTTTGAACCAGGAGCTAAATGTATTGAAGGATCAGATCGTATGTATGAAAGCAAGCCAAGGTTCCTCGTCATTCTGAAACCTGCACAGCTGGAACTTCACCAACAAGAGAAAGAATTTTTATTCCTAGTGTTATCCAAATAAACCTTTTGGGGAACAAAATAAATGACAGAGGAGCACTATTTTAATATAATGGCATTTAAAGTTCTTTTTAGTGCTCTCAATTGCATTTTTCCATCTCATATTTAAAGCAACTCATTTATCGATGTTGCCTGCATTTGAGAGGCAGCCAGATGTTGACATACATGGAGAATTCTTTAGAAAGAAATAAAACTATAGGTAGCTAATTAACTTATTAATATATAGTCAAGGCATCATTACAATGAATATGCCTTGATTGCACACTGTTAATTGTCTCCCTTGTGCACTACAGTCAAAAGTTAATAGCAGCCTATATAAATAACATAGAGCAACAAAAGCATCATTATATTACACACTCAGCTACAATTCACAAGCGCTTAAAATAAGCTTATTGCAACTGAAAAAAGAAGTTCTGTTTTGCCTGGAACTGAACAAAATATACTCTTTTCCCCAGAACACACAACACACAGCTGATGGTTCTATTCCACTTTTTCTGTAAACAGCGTAACCCCGAAAGCAAAGCCTGAAAATTACTTTAGAACTACAATAAAATGGCAGTTCAATTGTATGAGGAATTTTATACTATTTATCCCTACTTTTGGGGCACAATTTCTTATTCTGCTCAGAGAATTAAAAAGAACATATTGTCTCCTCTGTGTAGGCTTTGCGTAGGTTCCTCATACTTAAAAGCTTGCAATGATATTGGTTAATTGCCAGATTTCAGCCACCTCTCTAACCTCTCCCTTTCAGTGGGCGTGAAAGGGTTTACTCGTAATATATATTGCTACTGACTGAATTTTGTCTTGTTCTCCTGGATTCTCAGCAGCAATTCCCAAGTTAGAGGCTTCCCCAGAAAGCACGTCAAAGGATTCCCACCCACACACTGAATATCTAACAGGCCCTGACCCATTTTCTCCTTATTAAAGCAGCACTACATACTTTAAAAAATAAAAATAATAAACAGAGAGGCTAAATGAATGCAAGAATTGCAGATGGAACTCTACCCTCTTCAGATTTTAGTTCTGACAAAATCACGATCAAGAAGCAAAGAGACACATTTAAAATACAAACATGAGACTTATTTTTCCTCAGCGTTCTCACTCAGTGACTTATTACTCCAGCTGTCTTTCGGCTAAGTACAAGGAGGAGTTCATTTATTAGTTCTGAATATTGAAAAATCCCCTAATTTAGCCATACTTATCTCCTCTTCTAACCATTTCTTTGGGCATATTTCTGCAACTTGAGCTTTAATAATCTTGTAACTCAGTGACTTAAAATATAGGATGCTTAAAAAAATTAAGCCTCATAGCGAGTAACAGTTGGAACTACACGATTTTAATAAGACTATTAATGGTACCTAGCCAGAATAAGCAATAGCAATTAACACTGAATATTTAGAATTGAATTTTTTTATGGTAGGATGGACTACTGCAAATACTACTGCAAGACTCAAGATCCGTCACGTAGTTGATATGCTGGAATTTGCTAACATCCCCAATTAAACAAGTACAATATTCTGTTTTAAGTAGGAACAAAATGGCAACAGAAGATTCAATTGATGTATAACTCTCGATTCGCCATTGCGTTCCCATCGTCAGACATAATGGGAATCAGATTTTACTGGTTACGGTTCCATAACAGCCTTTTCACCTCTTTGTGCCATCACCTCCAAAGGAAGTGAAGCACTTCAGGAAGTCAAATAACCTCTCCCAAAAGAGCAGTGTTAAACAGAAGAGGTGAAAGAAACCCCCAACCCTGGAACAGAACAACAATGGAGAAATTTATACTTCTGTGCTGCAGCTCTTCAGCCAGTTACCTCTACAGTTGTGCTTCTTACAGAAGGGACAGCCCTACATTTCTCTCAGCTTGCACCCGCACGCTGCCATTGCCATTTTTAAGGTAGCACAACCATTTCTGCGGCTGCTTGGTGAACTAGATGAGGGAACTATTTTACCTGAGAGTAGACCTGACCAGAAAAAAGGTGCCAACTAGATGGATTTCCTGAGCTTTTGATGCCAACATAGATTTGAATTAAACTGATAAAATTATGATAAAAGATTTATTTCTAACATAGTGCAGAAAACAAAACCCCATAATATTAGAACAACCATCTTTTAATAAATACCGAAAGAAAAAATACCATTTACGAAACCTCCTTATCTCGTAAGTAAATTCTTTATACTTACAATTGGTTTGTAAGTAAACCCTAACTTTACCTGTTATTTATAACCTATATACTTATACCTCCTCCTTCCCATTTTTAATTTAACAATGCGTTATGCAACTGACTTTCCAGGGAAAGTAGATTAATAATGAGCACATATACCATAGGTGAACATTGTTACCTTAATTTTCAACGTAAACTATTACGAAAAAAGATATATTTACCTTCTGAAAAAGGACCCAGCTGTTCTTTCCAATAGGAAAGACAGGAGATAAGGGAAAACACCAAAACAAATAAGAATACTGCTCTGTATCTTACCGTATATATTCAAGTGGCATGCAGTCATCTTTCAGTGATTAAGACTTTTTCACTAAATGACTTAACAATATTTTATTTAAGAATCCACTTCATTCTAATGATAACTTGCATCTGCAAAGGTTGACCACACTGTATCTGGAGTCCAAGTAACCAAGTTTATATGATTTTATGAACAGAAATAGGACCTAGAAGACCTCTTTTGTTTATAAAGCCATAGTAAGTTGCATCAACTGCAATACTATATTGATTAAAGCTCATCTCTTCACAAACATAAGCAAGCAGAGAACTAACAATGTCAGCCACTGGCAGAACAACATCTAATACTTGTAAAACCCCTTCACCTATCTGGAAAATAAACTTCCTTCACACCTAGGTCTGCATAGGATACTTTACTGATAAACACACATTGAGTCAGAGGACTGTTCATCATTTCTTCTGTGAATGTTTCTGAAAATTCATATTAGCTGTAAGATTAGCTTTAATTTGGACTACATATTTGTGTTTTTTTTTTTCTATGACACAAGGAACAGAAGACTTTACAACACCCATGACATCCAGTGGGACAAGTTTGTAGGCTTAGTTTAAAATAAAATGGACTTGTCTTGCCAACATTCTCCACACCATTCTGTCAAAAAGATCATTCTCTGGACAAATAACAGTTGAGAGACAAATTCCACAAACTTATAAGTATACTCTGCCTGTCACTTCAGCCCACAATGAACCAAAAATTTAGAGAAATACATTTAAGTGGTCTTACAGAGTAGGATGACTAGGAACTGAGCTACACTTTTGTGTCAAGTGCTTGCATTTTTCCCACTGGACATGTGAGCATGGCACTTGAAGAAAGGAATGCACAGTTGGGTTTTTTTGGCCTTTTCTTTTGGAAAAGGTGAGGGATACCTTCTGCATTGCTTGAAAAGCACTGCTGCCTCAGAACTCCTTTTTACGTGGGGAAACATGACTGAACAACCGCTTTATCCACCTTTTCCGCTTTTTTCCTTATTGGAAAGGTTTGCTTTTTCTCATGTAAAAGCGCTTTTGAAATAATTACTCTAATGTTTTCCACCAGACAGTAATCATCCTCTCCTTCCTACTTTCCCTAAACTTTCTAAGTATTAATTATTTCATATTATTTGATTTTGTATCTACATACTTTTACTTCTTGGTCAAATGTAAACAAGAGCACTTTCTGAAAAGCTCATACGCTATGTATCGCACACTTTTGCATGAATCTACTCATGCTCCGACTGGGCTGTTTCTTGAATAAAGGAACAAGAACTTTGTTAACTGAAAAATTTGCATTTAGCAATTGTTCATTTAGTAAATTCAGCACTCTATTTAAAAAGAAAGTCGAAGCATGAGCTTTACACAGAAATAGTAGCTTATTAAATTGTTTAGTAGTTTCTGAAGCCAGTGGCAAAATATTCAGCAAACCTAATACCGATTTACAATTAGTTTTTGGTTTTTTAAAAATTAAAACAGTCACAAACCGTATTTAAATCACCTCATTATTTAATTTAAAAGTCTATTATTCCATCCTTTTTTGTGAAATATTTACCACAAAGTGCACGTTTTTGTAGAACTCTGCTGTCAGAATCATCTCAAAGCAGGCAGAGCACAAGAATCTTTTTTCAATCAATTTTTAAATATAAAATTTGATACTTGATGCACACTCAAAATTAACAGAGTAGAGAATATGCATTTAACTCCAAAAAACTCAGAAGAATTTCCATGCAAATACTCATAAATAAATTGATCTCCTATTTAACAGGGTACATACAACACATAACGCTGTTCTGCAATAAGCCAGTGAAAACTACATATTAAAACTATAAAACTCTATTAAATTGTGTATATAATACCACAGTATCAACCTCCTCTTGATCATACTTAAGACAGGAGAAGACAACTTACGGGTACGACTCTGAAAGCTGCTGAGCTATTTTATAAGCTGTGGGGTCCCGGTCCAGTGCATATATCGTAATGTCGCTGGCTTTCTCTAGAAGAGCTGTAGTATGACCTCCGGCTCCAAACGTCATGTCAAGGAAACGCTGTTGAGTAAGGAAGACAACACCATTACCTCAGAATAGGAAAGTGATAAACCAATTGTCGATTTAAAGTTTCTTTTGTTAATCTCTTTTATACGCTGGAGGAAAACATACCATTCAATGTAGTCACAATGCCTTTTTGGAAATATTTTCAGATTTTGTGCGGAATTGCAATCATGTCAGAGTAATATTTTAGGGGCTCTGGCCTTCACCCACCAATCCTTCCAGAACAAAAGGACAATCATTTGGTACAGCTAACTGCAGCTTCATACTCTTCCCATTTCTTCACATTCTGGGTTTAGAGCAAAGACACGTGTTTGACTGCTTTGTTTGGACTTGCTCAATTTGATGGATACAAAGATATACAGGACATAGGAAATAATCAGCACCATCTGCTGTGTAAGAATAGGTCTAAAAGGAAGACTGATGTATTTTGTATCAATTTTAAAAATGACACTCTCATAGTTTGATACGACAGATCAAAGTGTGATGGCAGCACAGGCACATAATTAACCGAACAGCACAGAAAACGCAAGTTTTCAAGACACAATACGATTGATTTCGGGTTCACTGTGCAAGGACAAAACTATGTATTTAGGTTACTAAGATACGCTGAAGCCCAGTCCTGCTGTATCTTCTCTACCATCATTACATGTGTTAATTAGATGCAAAATAGCATAGGAATACCCACCTTAACAGCAATCCCATTTCGTTTGCTGATGTGACACACTTTATGGGCTTGAGTTACACCTTTTGATTAACAATATATATATTTCCTTAATTCTGAGGAATACTTACTGCCCATGAACATATACCATGTCTGTTTTTTTGGATACACAAACTAAGACTAGAAGATTTTTAGTAATACCAGGCAGACACAGCCATCCCCTTCAGTCTTCTGGACTAAAAATGACAACACATTCAAGAAACTTTGAATGCAGTCTTACTAAATCGTACATAAGTACAGACTCAGCACAAGCTGAGTAAAATTGGCTACTGACACTTCTATAGCCTCTCAGAACTCAAAGTTCCTGAAAACAAATGGAAATTTCACATTCCTGACATCAAAAACTTCACACACACTAAAAAAAAGTCTTTCCATCTCATACTTGAGAAAAGTGATGGGGTCATCAAATTTCACACAGAGATAAGGTGACTTCAAAAGGCTGGTTAACTTCCAGCCCCATCATGGGGGAGAATATCTGGAGCAAATGGTTTGCCTGCAAAGACGGGAGACCGAGCAACTGGTGCACAGCAGGTCTCAACAGGAGAAAGGAAGGAAGTAGCAGAAGGACAGGTAAGATAAGACTCTGAAAAGGTGAACGCTGCTCTCCTGACAGCTCTGCAGTTTCTGTAGGCTCATCCTAGAGAGGTTTCTGTAGTCAGAGTCCATTTAACCAGCAGCAGGCTGAGCAGGAGGCTTTGCTCCTGAGACTTTCCTAAGAAACGATGACTTGGGACACAACCACCTTGAACCAAGGCAGGTTGGGCTATAAGATTCCACTAATGGAAGAAACACAAGAAAGTCAGGTAGAACTTAATGCTGGTTTAAGTCTTTTTTATCGGTAAAACAGCAGTTTAAGTCTTTTTTATCGGTAAAAAAGCTGCCCCACGCGCCTTCCTCCCTTGGCCTCACAACACAGGTACTTAACTGCCTAAAAAGTCAAGAACTATTTTGTTGACAGAAATCACTGACTCTTCACTTAGCAATGCAGAGGTTGTATGACTGCAATTTCTCTTAGGAAATAGTTCCTTTTCGAATTACTAAGAAAGTATCTGTAATTCTATACTCTAGGGAAAACATACTGGAGTTTAGAAAGAGACAGATTTTTATTGTGTTATGACAGTGTATTTAAATCCAAGTAGAAATGCGACTGAACAGCATCTTCTCTAGTTTCTGCATCTCTGAATTCCCACAACTCTTTCCTCTCAGTTGATTTAACTGACCTCTGTTGACTGGGTGGGTGGGTGGGTGGGTGCATGTGTGTCTCAGTGTGTGTGTGTGTGTGTGTGTAAATCAGACTCCATGCAAGATAAACTAGAAGAACAAATTCTCCATATCCTTCAATATGAACACCTTCTTGGTTTTTTTTACACTTCTCAAATTATTTTTTTATGTGAAACAGTTTTTGAAGACCATTTATCAAGCGCAATCACATTAAACAAAAAATTAATGTGAACTAAACTCATTTACAAAAATTATCCACCCCAAAGGTAAGCAACCTTTAAAGGGAAATTTTCTAACTTATGTCTTGATAGAATTAAGATTCAACCGCAAAAGCCCTTTTGATAAGAACAGAAATTCAAAGGCAATGAAGAAAGACCGAAACATTTTTTCAGAAACAGTTTTTAGAAAACATAAATAAAGGCTTTTTAATGGAAATCCCATAATAATAAAACTGAATATTTATGAGACTAATAATACAATTCTACTGTGGATAAAAGTAAGTGAAAATTACGGTCCTTTAAGATCTTTAGGTTGTCATGATTTAATTTCTGTTATACCATCATGCTTCTTAGGAAGCATGCTAGAGCTCTAGAGCTAATGCTCTAGAAGTAGAACTTTCCTATAATATTTTACAAAGTTCATGCAGGAAAAAATAGTTGTCTCATTATCCAATATTAAATTGCAAAATTCATACAAAGAAATAAAGAGCTGACATAAAATTTTATTTTTTTGTAAGCAGTATGTGTAAGACAAGGTTATGTTACAGAGGGTATAATATCCATACTATATAAACGTTCCCACAATCTATTTAAGCATTCTGATTTATCTTCCGCAATAACAAAACCAAAAGTACATTCACGGAAACTGATTTATAAGCAGAAAACTGAAACAGTCAGAAAAGTGTAGGTATTTTTTAACATGCAACTAACCACAAGAATTTAGCTAGGTTGCATACCTTAAAAATTCCAAGCTACTGAAAACATTTATTTTCTCTATAAGCTCTCACATTATCACTGTTGATCAGATTCAGAGAGGGTCCATTCAGTATGGGTTTTTTGCACTGTACTGTTACTTATACTATCCTTGTAAAAATCCACTACTGGCTATTGAGTAGGATATTAAACTAATTAGCAAAATTTGTATTATCTCTCTTAAATGAAAATTATTAATATAAAAGTGTAATTGTTAACTCTGCATTTTGCTTAGAATATTGCAATAAATAACATGAAATCTAGAAAATATACAAATCCTCTTAAATTACTCTTAAAATTTCCAAGAAATATCTGATGTTCTTTGAGTTCCCTCAAGTTATTTCCATTTAATCCTTACCAGAACTAATGTACATAAGCAAGAAACAGACCCTTCACTTTTATCTTCTATTTCCATAGAAAAATCCCTTTAGAAAAATGTGAAGGAACAACAGAAAATTAAAACCACCTTTTTATTTCTTGCATAGGATTAACCCACTCAGAAATGCACTCAAAAAACTTAGTCACAAGAGTCTCAAGTGTCGTTTAGGGTTAGCACTTATTCTGCAGCAATACGAAACAATCAAAACCAATCGAAATCACATCATAATTCCTCTTGGGAAAATATGTTTAATCAACAGAAGTAACATCTTCTGGGGTGGGTTTGGTTGTTTTATTTTGTTTAAAAAAAAGAAGAAATGCTCTTATTTGATATCATAGCTAGAAATCTAGCACTAAAATTTTTGAAAACCTCAACATTGCTTTTCCTGAAACGAGCCTACAATGCGTCAGAAAGGATCAAGACAGGTACAGTGAGTGCTAGAAGAAGTTACTTATATCTTCTTTAAAACAAAAAAGTTTGTAATAATAATTTTATTCCACTTAAACTCACTAATGATGTGAAGTTCCAGAAAATAGTCTTTCCTCACCAATACGTTTAGCAGTTTGCTTCTTTTTGCACATCTGTTTGTTTTCTAAATATCTGATTTCTTCTTTGGTGATCTCTAGAAGTATTACAAAGATTTGATCCTTTGTGCCTGCCTTTCACCAACACTTCTGTACTATGGAGAAGATCCTTTGTTTCATCACATTTGAACAGCAGAAAATGAAAAGATGAGTTAGGGACGTTTTTGGCCAAGAATATATCCAGACAATTTTGCTATTTAAGCAAATATATATATAAACAAGTATATATACTGGGTGTTTTCTTTCCAAATGAATTTTTGAATATCTCATGGCTTATTCAAGAATACTTATATTTATTATGCTGCTTAACAGTCTCACCTTTCCTCACACACATCTGCCTCTCTTTTCAGTAACTTTAAATTTGATAAACTTTAAGCTTTATACATGCTGAATATTCATGAACCGTACAGAAGTAAACCAAAAATTAATATGAGTAGTGCAAAGGAGAGAAGAAGAGAAAGGATGAGGATCATTGTACCATGACATAGTGACAAGCTCTCAATATTATGACAGCATCTAAAAGCTTTAGTTGAGAATTCATGCAAGTGTTCACTATGAATAACCACATGGTCACCAAATTATACAGCCCTTTCTGAAAGAACCAACACAAACCAACCAAACCTCAAAGCAGCAGTAGACAACTGTAACACGATAGATCAAGCACTGGCTGGATGGGCACTCCCAAAGAGTGGTGGTCAATGGAGTTAAATCCAGCTGGTGGCCAGTCACAAGCGATGTCCCTCAGGGCTTGGTGTTGGGACCATTTCTGTTTAACATCTTTATTGATGACCTTGATAAGGACATAGAGTGTAGCATCAGCAAGTTTGCAGATGACACGAAGCTAAGCGGGAGTGTTGATCTACATGAGGATAGGGAGGCTCTACAGAGAGACTTGGATAGATTGGACCAATGGGCCAATGCTAACGGTATGAGCTTCAACAAGGCCAAGTGCCAGGGTCTGCACTTGGGCCACAACAACCCCATGCATCGCTACAGGCTTGGGCAAGTGTGGCTGGAGAGCTGCCTGGCAGAAAAGGACCTGGGGGTTCTAATTGACAAGCAGCTGAACATGAGCCAGCAGTGTGCCCAGGTGGCCAAGAGGGCCAATGGCATCCTGGCTTGTATTAGAAATAGTGTGACCAGCAGAAGGAGGGAGGTGACTGTCCCCCTCTACTCAACACTGGTGAGGCCACACCTTGAGAACTGTGTCCAGCTCTGGGCACCTCAATATGAGAGAGATATCGAGGTGCTGGAGCGAGTGCAGAGGAGGGCAACGAAGCTGGTGACGGGCCTGCAGAATAAATCTTATGAGGAGTGATTGAAGGAGCTGGGACTGTTTAGTTTGAGGAAAAGGAAGCTGAGGGGAGACCTCATCGCTCTCTACAACTACTTGAAAGGACATTGTGGAGAGGTTGGTGCTGGTCTCTTCTCACAGGTAATTAGCGATAGAACAAGAGAAAATGGCTTCAAGCTGCAACAGAGTAGGTTTAGGCTGGACATTAGGAAAAAATTCTTCACAGAAAGAGTGGTTAGGCACTGGAATAGGCTGCCCAGGGAGGTGGTGGAGTCACCATCCCTGGACGTGTTTAAGAGTCATTTAGATGTAGTGTTGGGGGATATGGTATAAGGGAGAACTTTGTAGAGTGGAGATGATGGTTGGACTCGATGATCCCAAGGGTCTTTTCCAACCTAAAGGATTCTATGATTCTATGATCTTTCAATTCGGAGCACTATGTAAGAGATGACACAGGTCTGATTCAAGCAGAAGTGACTGCAGGACTAAATACACAGTGCTGGATACCAGCACTAATGGAATACACTAAAGCATTTTTGGCATCCTAACGAACCTAATTAAGGCTACATTAAGTATATTTTGGCATAAGTTTTTAAGGTAGATAAAGACCTTCCGCGGATATCTTTGAACTGCAGAGATACATATGCCTAAACTAGGCAAGTAAGAACTCATACAGATGCCTCATAATCTATCTGTTCCACTCAAATGCAACATTTTGCATCTGGAACTTAAAGAAAAAATAATCTTAAGTAATCAAATAAAATAATTTTATTATTAACACAACTGTTTTGGAGCAGTGATCAAATTTGACATTAATCACTGTATTATATTGCTTCATAATATGCTTTTTATATAATCCATTCATCTTTCATGCCTGAAATAAAGGAAAGATGCTTCCTTTTTTCTTCCTCTTTCTCTCTTGCCTCGTAGTTTTTAATCAAATAAAATTAAATGACATTTTATCCTCCTGGTCCTATAAATACCAGAAAAGATTATTACATGAATTCCTCCTGCAGTGACTCACCGTTCCATTGTTAAGTTATGATAGCCCCATCAGAGTTCCACTCGGGAATTTTATAATCAGTTTGTGACTGTACGTTTTTAGAAACCATTTGGCTCTTTTCATGACATACAGACAGCAACAAACAAAAACTTTATAGCCTTCATTTTACAACTAGCTTTAAGATTAGCTATAGAGATACAAAGAGTTCATCTTTCCTCATTTATTTGTATACTCAATACTTCAATTACAACTATCACAATCAACAATACCTATACTCCAATACACAATA